>NW_024081917.1:0-451648 GCF_003009895.1 Hyaena hyaena
AGGGGGGATGGGCATGGAGGAGGGCACTTTGGGGATGAGCACTGAGTGTTATGTGGAAAATAATTTGACAATAAACTATTTGTAAAAAAAAAAAAAAAAGAAAAAGAAAAGCATAAACCACTTAACCAGAGTCACACAGTGAGTTACAAAGCTGGGCCTTGTCCCCAAGCTTCTCTGACTGCAAATCTGCTGTATTCTTACCACATTTCAATATTATTTTAGAAAATCAGACTTTACACTCTAGGCGATGTGTTGAAGTGTGGGTTGAACAGGGCATCCACTGGCATCGAAACAGGAAACCTGAAATTAACTAGCTTAACTTCGTGGCTTAGAAAATTAGATCGATGATTTGAGTTTTAATTTACTTATGTCTAGAAAGTTTGAAAACTAAAGGATTGAATGAGAAAATGGATAAATGTCTAGCATACAATTTTCCATAATATGTGATTTCTTGTCAAAACCTAATTTTAAAAAAATACTAACAAAAACATTAGCATACCGATTAACATATACATCGCACATGATTCAATGTGTTAATACTAAATATGGGTGTGGAGTGTATGTGTGTATGTATATGTCATAATTCAGAGAAAGCAAGTTTAAATTATTCCAGGAATGCAAAAATATAAGGCTGGTTTGAGATTAGATAACTAATCAGTGTATTTCACTACATTAACAGAAAAAAAGGGAAAAGACATATTTTCACCATCTTAACAGAATAAATGGAAAAGTATGCTCAAAAATTTTATAAATATTAATATCAATTCATGGTTTAAAAAACTAAAAAACCTTTAGAAAACTAGGCAAGGAAAGAGATTTGCTTAATCTGATAGAGGATTAAAAAAATGTACAGCAAACAATGGTGAAATGGTAAAAGCTTCCCCTCATAAGCTTGCCCATATGAGACCGAGCATAACACAAAGATGAAAACTTTCACCACTTGTATTATCATTGCACTGAATATCCTAGCCAGTGAAATAAGACAAATACATACATACATACATACGTAAGTGGTAGAGATTGGAAATGAAGATTTGTGATATTTGCAAATGGTTTGAGGGTTTATGTAGAATATTATAAGGAATCTACAGAAAAAAAATTATTAGAGTTACTGCAAGAGTTTCTCAAGGCTGCAGGATACAAGGTCGATACTAAGAATCAGTTGAATTCCTATATTTCAACCAAAACATTTGAAAATTAACTGTTATGATTATAGTATTTACAAAAGCATTGAAAACATTCCATATCTGAGAATAAATCTAGAAAACGTGTTAACACCTCTAACCAAAATATAAAACATTGTTTAAAAAGCTTAAAAAGGAAGAGAACAAATGGAAAAATATGTTCATGGATTGCAGAAGAACATTGTAAAGGTATCAATTCTCACCAAATTGATCTATCAGTTCAATAAAATCACCATCAATATCCCAGAAGGGATTGTGTGTGTGTGTGTGTGTGTGTGTGTGTGTGTGTGTGTAGAAATTCACAAGTGAATCCTAAAATTTGTATGTAAATGCAAAAAGTCAAGAATAGAGAAGTCAAATTGAAAAAGAAAAAGGAGGTAAGCATCGTTTCACCAGACAGTAAGACTTATTTTTAAAAATGAGTCATTTTAAAAATATCACTATATTAAGGATATTGGATAAATCCTCTAGTTTTATCACTTTTCATTTTATCTACTCATGGAATTTAATTTCATGATTTTCTTTCAACTTAGAGGTAAATAAACATTTTAACTAGTTAAAAAAAAAAAAGACTTATTTTTAAAGCTACGTTAATTAAGACTGGGATTTGCGCAAGGATAGCTAAATCAATAAGGAAATAGAAAATGGAATTCAGAACTGACTCACACCTACAGGGACACTTAAATTATGACAAAGGTAGCACTGGAGAACCAGAGAGAAGGACAACTGTCTTCACAGTTCTGAGTCAGTAAGGTCTATCTATGAGGGACATAAAAGGAAACATGGCCCATACTGCACACTGTACATAAAAATAAATTTCAGATAAATTATAGACTTAAGAGTAAAATGGAAGCAATAAAGCATATAAAATATATTAAGATAGCTTAATTATCTTGGGGTGAGCAATGATTGTTGTAAAGTGACACAAAAATTACTATATCTAAAATAATGTTGAAACATTGGACCGTATTAAGATTTTGAACTGATTACCATAATCACAAAATAGTGACTAGGCAGGCCACAGAATGGGAGAAGATATTTACAGCACATATAATCAAGAAAATGCTTGTATCTACAGTATATAAAGAAGTATACAGTATAACAAGTCCTTCGGTAAAAGACAAATAACCAAAAAGAAAAAATAAGCAAAAGACTTGAAGAGGCACTTCATAAAAGAACAAACAAACATGTCCTGTAAACATTTGCAAGAGTGCTTAACTTTTGTAGTCATTATGGAAATACAAATTAAAGTCACAAAAAGATGATAGTACACACCCACCAGTATAGCTAAAAATAAGACCGACAATGCCAACTGTTGTTGAGACAGAGAAACTCTAGGAACTATCATAAAAGGCTGGTAGAGGGTAAATTGGCAAAACCGCTTGGAAAATTGTCTGGCATCATATGCTAAGGTTAGATATAAGCATATCTGATGACCCAGCAATTCCACGCCTAAATATATGCCCATAGAAATGCATGTATATTTCACCAGCATATATGTACAATAGTTTCATAGCTGTATAATTTGTAATAGTCCCAAATGGGAAGCAAACCTTATGCCTATCAACAATAGAAATTCCACATAAATTGCAGAAGATTCATTTCATCGGAATACTGTCAAACAAAGGAAATGAACAAGTTAACAGAACATGACAAACGTGCTGAACAGTTAAACGGTAGGGATACTGTGAAGATTCAATGAGATTATTTTCATGAAGTACCTGTTATTTAGACTCCTCAGTGTCTCAACTCATCAACTTCACTTCACCATACAAGTACATCTTGGTACATTTCTTTACACCTTTAGTGAAATGTCCCACTTTGGTGCTCTGTCCTGTGTCATTACTTTGCATCTATCAGATGCCCCTTCTGATCTACAGGCCTTAAACAGAAGTGGTCTCAGAACAAGGAACTCCGTGAACCATGACTACAGGGCAGCTATGAGGTAGGATCTATAGTCCAAGGCCAATCAAAGGGCATTTTCTTGGGAACTACTGACTTATCAGTAAAAGAATGATTCATCCCATTGACAGCCAAAAAGGTAGGGGTCAGGGGTCCCAGAGAGAAGCTTGACTGTGGCACATACCATGCCCACATGACATGCTTCCTATCCCAGAGTATTAGAAAATGAAGCACAGAAAAAACTCTTGGAAACATACGGACAGATGAAAAAGGAGAGACACACACACATATTAAAAAAGGTTCCTATATAGGGTTTCAAGAGCTATCTTTCACTGTGACTCAGACTGCAAATGACAAATCTACATGTTTTGTAATCCACATCTGGGGAAGTAAGATTTGGCACAAGTAACTCAAATACTGCTCAAATTGAGAAAAATTAAAGGGTGCCTGGGTGGCTCCATCGGTTAAGCATCCAATTGCACTCAGGTCATTATCTCCCGGTTCTTGAATTCAAGCCCCTCCTTGGGCTCTGTGCTGACAGCTCAGAGCCTGGAGCCTGCTTGGGATTCTGTGTCTCCCTCTCTCTCTGTCCCTCCCCCACTCACATGTGTGCTCTCTCTCGAAAATGAATAAACATTAAAAAAATTAGTAAAAAATAAAAACTAATTAACTAATAATTGAGAGTTTACTAGTTAAAGCTAATGTGCCTTGGAGTCAGTTACATATGTTCCAATTTCACCATCTTGTCAGTGGAGCATTTTTCAAGCTGTGATGTAGTTAGGTTAATCATTTTTTAGGTCAAATTTTGTTATCTTTAAAACTGTTATAATAATATCTACCAAAAAGAATTATGATAAAAATTAAAAGACATAATACATGTAAAGTATATATCACAGTGTTTGATAAAAATAATAATTACTGAATAATGGCAGTGATTATCCAAAAGAGAAACATATTCATAAACACTGACAAATACACCTAGCCCAAAGTCTCAGGAAAGACATTAGCACTTACTCAGAAGAGAAATATAAGTAGAGGTTTAGATTTGTCATCTAACCACGGCTAGCATCTGATCATCATAAAAGAAATTATTGGGATGCCTGGTGGGTCTTGATTTTGGCTCAGGTCATTATCGAGCGCTCTCTCTCTCTCTCTCTCAGCACCTGGCTGGCTCAATGGGTTAAGTTTCTAACATCAGCTCAGGTCATGATCTCACAGTTCATAAGTTGGAGCCCTGTGTGGGGCTCTGTGCTGCAGCTTGGAGCCTGGAGTCTGCTTCGGATTCTGTGTCTCCCTCTCTCTGTCTTCCCCTCTCTGTCTTCCCCGCCCTTGCTTGCACTCTGTCTGTCTGTCTCTCAAAAATAAGTAAACATTGAAAAGAAAAAAAGAAACAAAAAATTCTCTTTCTCTCTTCCTCTGCCCCTCCCCAGCTCACTCACGTGCACTTTCTCTCTAAAATAAAAAAAAATGTGTTTAATTAAAAAAAAAGAAATTGTTGTATTGAAAAGAATGGATATCCTGTTGTTATGTCATATGCTACATATGCTAGATGGCAGTGCATTGCTGTATGGTATCACAGTGCTTTCCATACGGGCCGTGCCGGTCCACGATGCCACCAACAACGGGTGCGTAATACAGGTTTCACAAAAAACACAGGTACATAAATTATTAACCTTTTTTAGTTCTGTTTTGGCTAATTGTCAGTCTTTTAGGAGATGTTTGATTAATTTGCAAGATTTTTAGGACATATTACCAGTAACCATTGTAAAGCCATTGGTCTGAACCCATTGGTTTCATCACTGGCGTAAATTGATGAGGCTCATTAAACAGAGGGTGTGAGATAGCATAAGAAAGATATTTTTGTTTTCTAAAATAGTATATACTTAATCCAGAAGCTCATGCAGTTCTGAAGCTCTTTCACAAAGCGCATGCAATTATCTGCAAAATGTGCTTCCCGAGAGATTTTGAAAACTCAAAATTGGCGGTTATTGTCACACTTCCCAGCATATTCGGGCTTTCACTGGTTTTTAAATTAATGGAAGAAGTGTGACAAAACAAACAGAATTTTTCATTATGAGAACCTGTTTGAAAGCCTATTGTGCTTTTTGACAGTAAACACCAGGTAGGAAATTCAAGGGTTTTTTGAAGTCAGCACACACAATTTCTTATTTACTCTTAAAGACTAATTTGTTAAGAAGTTTATTTATTTGTAGTAATGAAATATGTCTAATCGTCTCAAAAACAGAATAATCACTACAAGTGACAATTATCTGACAAAAGGAATTAAGCCTTGAGAATGAAAAAAGTTGAGTTTAAATAACTGGTTGTAGACTATCTTGTGAATTAACATCGAATACATATTGAAACAGATGTGTGCGCGCATCCATGCGCATGCGTGTGAGCACACACATGTATGTGTACGATCGCTACTATCTGCCATCATTGCTAACCACAATATCTATGATTATGGTTTTGATATCATACACATGTATAATCACACTGTGAAGGTATTTGTCATTCCTTCCATGATGTAGAAGGGCTATAACAAGGAACGCCTATGTAGCTAATAACTTCAGGTATCTTAAGAAACCCGTCACAACACCGAATTCCTCTTTTCTTTTTAAAACAAGAGGAGAAAGAAGAAAGAGTCCATGAAGTATATTCTCATGCCCTCTACAATTCACTGAAACAGCTCAATACAGTTGTCACCTGAATAATGTATGACCCTGTCTACTACTCTTGAAATAAGTCCATTTCTTGTATGGTTATTTCTCTTCTGTGGTAACTTCCCTATCATTCTTGAGAAAGTAACACTGAGGATAAGTTTGGTTTTTTAGGTGACTCACATCCCTGTACTTTAAGTATGGTGTTGAGGATGTAATTTACTACATCAAACAGAATCCTCCTTAAGAATTGAGCTTATTGGTAACTTACTTATTTTCATCTCATGAAATCAGTTATACTATAAATAAATGATCTTTTCACCTTGGCTAACCATCAAATGTGTGGCTCACCTCTGACAATCTATACTAAACCATACTTCACAGTTACTGTGAACCAATCTTACGTATGAATTCACTTCATTTTTCCTTTCTTTGCTCTACTTCCTTAAAAAAATTTATTGAAAAAATTTTAAGCTCTCTTAAATCCTTCCTGACAATGCAGGATTTGAATAAATGTAGTAGAACTACTGAAACATTATTAATATATTTCATTTGTGCATTCATACTGATTGAGCATCTACCCTTCACAAAGAAGTTTGAGAAATGCCCAAATGAATTAAATATCACTATGCCACAATTTTGTAAAAGACACATTTACAGCAATGTATAACAAAAATGTTAATGTAAAATAAGAATAGTAATATCTTGTGAAAGTCAACAAGATAATGTACTTAGCATAAAAAATAAATACTTGGTATATTTTAACTGAATTCAATAGAGGTTATATTAGAACTAGAACTTTATGGATAAGAAAAATATGTGTATTTTGACATGGAAAAAAATACCCAGCGCTACAATAAATACAGGAAAAAAAAAAAAAAAAAGAACCATGGCAGAAAATCATTGTAAATACCCAGGGAAGGATGTGTAGAATACTTTGACTAGATCTTTTTGGCACCCAAAGAAATTCAACTGGAAATAGGTTTGGAACGATATATCTCCATGAAGAGGTTTGGGTTAATAATTAATAGTGATAATATGTTTGGGTTTTATTCAGGAAAACTGGGAAACATTTTGAGGTTTTATAGAAGGACACATAGGGGCGCCTGGGTGGCTTAGTCAGTTAGGCATCCGACTTCCGCTCAGATCATGAAATCACGATTTGTGGTTTCAAGCCCCACATCACTCTTTGTGCTGACAGCTCAGAGCCTGGAGCCTGCTTCGGATTCTGTGTCTCCCTCTCTCTGTCCCTCCCCTGCTCACACTCTTGTCTCTCTCTATATCAAAAATAATTTTAAAAATTAAATAAAGGCATATATGTTATAATCAAACTACTTGGAGGATAAAATTGAGGTAAGGGGCACCTGGGTGGCTCAGTTAGTTAAGCGTCCGACTTCAGCTCTTTATGACCTCAGAGTTCATGGGTTCGAGCCCCGCATAGGGCTTTATGCTGACAGCTCAGAGCCTGAAGTCAGCTTCAGATTCTATGTCTCCCTCTCTTTCTGCCCCTCCCCTGCTTGCTCACTCTGTCTTAAGAACAAGTAAACATTAAAAAAAAAAAAAAAAAAGAAGGACGTGATGAGTTAATTAATTCAGATTGAATGGATAGTGTTTGAGACACTGTAGGATGGAGAACCGAGATGTCAATGAAATTGGAAATGGAAGCACACAGAGAAGGGATAAAGGTGGAGGTAAAGAATAAGATTTCACTTACATGTGGAATCTTAAAATCAAAACAAATGAACAAACAAAAAACAGACTATTAAATACAGAGAACAAAATGGTGGTTGCTAGAGTAGAGGTAGGTGGAAGAAGGGGTGAAATAAAGAGGATTAAGAGACACAAACTTGTAGTTATAAAATAAATAAAGTACAGAGATGAAAAGTACAACACAGGGAATATAGTCAATAGTATTGTAATAATGTTTCATGGTGATACATGGTGACTACATTTATCATGGTGAGCACTGAGTGATATATAAAACTGTTGAATTAATATGTTATACATCGAGAACTAACATAACATTATATGTTAATTATACTTCAACAAAAAGGAAGGGGGGAAGGAAGGAATAAAGGAAGGAAGGAACTAAGAGTCATTTGCATTGTCACAACATTAGATTAGATGAGATTTATCATGAAGAAAGTTAATGAGAGAAAAGAAGAGAGGTAAGTATCGGCCATTGAAGAGCATTTATATTTATGACCACGGGAAAGTAAAGCACCAAAAAGTAGTAGTTAATTGAAGTAGGGGGGGAACAAAAAAATTTGGTGCCATCCAAAAGATGAGAGATCTCCATTCAAATGATGGTGTTTTCATTCCTCTTTGGCTATTTTTATTTCAATTAGAACTTTATGTAATTAGGGTAAACATTTCAGATATAATGCTTTTGGCATTTTTCCTAAATACAATAATTATTATGTTCTTTTTAAAAAATGTTTATTTATTTTGAGAGAGCACAAGTGGGAGAGGGGCAGAGAAAAGGAGAGAGAGAATCCCAGGCAGGCTCCACGCTCAGCACAGAGCCCAATGTGGGGCCTGATCTCACGACTGATGGTAAGATCATGACCTGAGCTGCAATCAAATTGGACACTTACCCAACTGAGCTACCCAGGCACCCAAGTAGTGATTATGGTCTGAAATAGTTTGTTTTTCAGCATGGAAAACTCAACAGAAAATGTTTGGCTCTGTAAGGTATATTGAGTTTCAGTAGTCGTAAATAGTACTGCAATGATGAACTAAAAACTTTCAAGAGAAACTAAATTAAATCATGACATACGTAGTGTAACTTTTGAAAAACAATACACCACCTCCAGATAATATATTACTCTCCCTTCACTAATCCATTCTCTATATCATTTATGACAAATAAGTACTTTTTGTACTTGCTATCTGACTACTTTTACTTCTGTATGTACATTTTGACTTCAGATTTTCTTCACTACTAAAAATTGTTATCATTTGGCATTAGGCATGTCATTTTTTATTAAATATTCCCTCTACTAGCTTATTGTTTTTAACTTTCAACATGTAGTTAAAAGAAAATTAAGGGCACCTGGGTGTCTCAGTTGCCTAAGCATCCAACTGTTCATTTCGGCTCAGGTCATTGTCTCATAGTTTGTGAGTTCAAGCCCCACATCGAAGAGTCTGCTTCAGATCCTCTGCCTCCCTCTCTGTCTGTCCCTCCCCTCACAAGCTCTCTCTCTCTCTCTCTCTCTCTCTCTCTCTCAAAAATAAATATTTAAAAAAAGAAAATTAGAAGGAGCATTGGTAGTAAATGATTGGTTATTACAATGACCTAAAAGCTTCAGAAGACACCAGCCAATGGAAAGCAATGAATTGATATAAATATTAAAACTCTGATTCCACTATTTATCCACCTCTCCCAAACAAGTCCCCTACAGTTATTTTTGTCACTCTTGGTGATACACCCAGCTCATAGAGTCCTCTTAAGTTTCCCCCCAACTCTCCTCCATCACCTGTAACTCCACTTTAAGATCCCACCTTTCAGTTGCCACTCTGTTGATGTCCTCCATTAAGTCAGACCCTCCTGGCACATGAACCTCAAGTTGTCAAAACGGGCATATTCCTTTCCATCATCAATGCACCAAATCAAAATGACATTCCACAGAAATGAGGAGAATGCCCATAGGGCTCATAGATGATCCATGATACTGGGCTTGCAAAGAAACAATTTTTTTGTCCCTCTTTTGAGGTGCTCATTCCAAAACGCCCTCATTAGAGCCTCTCTTCCTTCTAATGCGAATTAAGCCATCCAAATGTATGCTTATGATAAGCCCCAGCTCAGCTACTAGATTTATTAGACTCTGAGTTCTAATTTAGACTGAACTTGGCCTCCTAAGGTAGATGGAGATACAAAGATATTTAGATCCAGATGATATATATACATAATATAAATACAGATATAGATACCAATTCAATGAAAATAGAAATAAGTGAAACAAAATGCCTATAGTTACTTTCATACCAATATCCTACATCCTAACAGAGGTCTTATCAGGAGTGAATAGAATGAAATTATCAATTTCACTTCAATATTGTATCAATAGTCTTTTTCCACTTAAAAAGAAATCCCAGAACTTCATGGCCTAAAACAATAATTTCTTTAGCTCACAAGTGGACAAGGTGGCAAGTTGGGTTGAGCCTAGTTAGGTGGTGCAGCCGGTCTCAGCTGCAGTGACTCATCTCTACCCCAGCAGGCCAGCCCAGACTGGCTCCCACGGTGATCAGGGATCTAAGGAAGAAACCCGAAGCCTGCCAAACCTTGAAAGGCCTAAGCTCAAAACCGGCACATTGTCACTTTGCGGCATGTTTTAGCCAAAGCAAGTGACAAGGCCAGTCTAGATGCAAAGAGTGGGGAAAGAGACCCACCTTCCGATGAGAGGAACTGCAGAGGCATTGTAAAGGTTTGGGGTGTGGAATTAGTGAGGACTCTGGCCATGTTTTAACAACAGTTATAAAACATTCTTTATGTTGATAAATGAAAACTGTATTAAGTCAAACAATAGAACAGCCAAACACACATGACAGTCCTGTCCCCTGGATGTCTGTGCTACCTAATGAGAGGTGATGATTTCTGGAAGACATTGAAGGACTGAATGCAGTGACTGGCAAAAGGAAGGCATTAAATACTGTCTGTTGAATGAATCAATGATTCGGAAGAATGAACTTTCATGGGAACTAAGCAACAGTCAATAAAGAGCATATTCTAAAAAGAAATTCTTATATCCACCAGAGGTCTACCATTGATTTGAACACAGAGAACTAAATTATATGAGGTTACAGAAGTTCAGAAATATACGTACTTTTTCAAAAGGCAAATAAGACACTAAAATAGGTAATGCATCTTGCATTTGCTAGAGAGGAATTGACTTACCGTAGCCTTGGATCCTTTTGAATATATTCCTGTCAAAAGACAAATCAGAGGTAATTCTCCGAAGATGGTGGTCTGAGTGCAATCGCTTTGCTTCCTCTCTCAGCGAGCTTATAGATAAAATGACTTGAGCAGTAATAGATGTGTAGGACAATGGGAAGGACATGGGAGAAGTGTGACCTCCTTCTAAAGCCTGAAGGAGACCCTACACACATCTGAGGGTCTAGTTTCAACTGCACCCAGAAAAGACTTGTAGGAGGCTCTTGCATTCCAGAGACACAAAGAACCAGACTGAGAGGAAGTCAGCCTCTCTAACAAAGCACGGGACAGAGAACTTTAATCCTGAAACTTTTTAAAGGTTACAAGAGTTTGGTAAGAGGACCCACTAAGTTCATGAAAAAAGCATCCTCGGTCTTAGGAAAAGACTATTGAAAACATGTAGTACTTCCTTTGTCTCTACTGCCGGCCAATACAGCACTGCCCAAGAGGCTCTCTCACCCCCAACTTGCATAGGTTGACAAAGACAAACAAAACACAAATTATTTAATGGGCTTTGGTTGTTTCAAAGAAGAAGACCAAGCTAGCAACCAGAACAGAAGATCCTATTCAGGAAGATTGAGTGGAATCTAAAGAAACTATCTTAATAGGAAGGAGAAGAGAAGAGAAGGGAAGGGAAGGAAAAAGGAAAGGAAAGGAAAAGAAAGGAAGCAAGAAGGGGGAGGGGACGAGAGGAAAATCAATAAAACAAACAAAATTTTGGAAATAAAATAGACATGATCTCCATTTTTAAACCCTCTGTGGAGGAATCAAATAATAGAACAAACCACCAATTAAATGACACCAAACACCAGATGAAGGATCTGTTGTACATGTAAACACACATATGCCCATACATGCATTCCATTACATATTTGATTATGTATATTTAATTATGTATTTGATTATTTATATATATACAGTGAAAATCAAGAATGAAAATAAAAGTTAGTGGAAGATAAATCTGGATGTAATGCATATAATAGAAGTTCCAGAAAGAGGAGGGAAAAAAGCAAGAATCACAGAGCTATTGGAAGAAACTAAACTAAATACTTAAGATTCATATATCAAAAATCATATTAAACCTAGCCCTCTTGATGAAAACTTTAACTCCAAGGATAAAGGAAAATATTACATGCTTCTTTTAGAAAGAGAGAGTTAGTTATTTAGAAAGTAGAGAAAAGCAGGCGGTCTTCAATTTCTCATTTACTACAGAAAAATAAGACAATGGAATGACATTTTAAACATTTTATCATTCACATAAACAAGAAAGAAACGACACTTTTAGACAGAGACTCAGAATGCATAAAATCTAGAAGACTCTCCTGAGGAAAATACTGAAGAATCTAGTAAAAAAAATTAAATCAGACCAAATATCAATATGCGTCCAAATTGAAATAATTGACATTGCATACAATTTACTCTCTTGGGTAATTTTCCTGTCACCCAGGAGTTCCCAGTGGGGGCATGAACTAAGCTTAAGCCAGTTGTGTATCACATTCCTCTGGTTACAATGATTGGTTCAGAGATGGGAACTTGTCCAAGTCAAAATTATTGAGACACAGTGAGACTCTTACATTGTCCCTCTGGATTTGACTCTTAACAGTAACAACATCTGGAGTACCAGAGCCAGTTTATAATCAGAAAGGCAAGATATGGAGAAAATGATAACATTTTCCTGAGGCTCAGAAAAGAAAACATATTTTTGGAGCGATATGCCATGTTCCCATCTTCCCAGGAAAACTCAGTATCATAAAGATATCAATTGTCGCTAAAGTAATTTATAAATGTAATGCAATCTTAAACCAAATTTGTTTGGAACTTAAGATTTCTTATTGAACTCAACAAGACGTTACTAAGTTCTATAAGAAAACTCATCTGTACAAAAAAACACATGCATGAATGTCAATTTCAAAAAAAAAGAACAATAATGAGAGGCATATGCCCTTCCAGATACCAAATATATCTTAAAATTATAGTAATTAAAACAGAGGGAATTAACAGAAAGAGTTCAATAAAACAGAATAGAATCATAAGAACAAGCCCCACGCACTCTCTCTCCCTCGTTCTCTGCCCTTCCCCCACTCATGCTCTCTCTCTTTTTCTCTCTTTCAAATAAATGTTAAAAAATATAAAATTTAGGGATGCCTGGGTGGCTCAGTCAGTTAAGCGTCCGACTTCGGCTCAGGCCATGATCTCACGGTTTGAGTTGGATCCCTGTGTCTGGCTCTGTGCTGATGGCTCAGAACGTGGAGCCTGCTTCAGATTCTGTGTCTTCCTCTCTCTCTGCCCCTCCCCTGCTCATGCTCTGTCTGTCTCTCTCTCTCTCTCAAAAATAAAATAAACATTAAAATTTTTTTAAATAAATAAAATAAAATTTAAATTTAAAAATTTTAAAAAGACCCACTTGTGTCATAGAAATTATAGTAAATATTGTGTATCAGTTCACTAGAGAAAGGACTGGATTTGTTTTGTTGCTATTTTTATTTCAGGTTTTGGGTTTTAGGGGGATGGGGCAGGACTAATATGTATGAAGAAGGGCTTATACTATTCTGACAAGTATTTTAAGTATCTTTCATGTTAAGAACTCATTTCATCCATCCTATAATTCTGTGAGGTAGATAAAAGTGTTATCCACATTGTGTGATGCTAAAACAGAGGCCCAAAGAGTCAAATAATACAGAACTACAAGCAAATAGCAGAGCTGGAAAATGGACACAAATATTCTGATTCCATTACACCAAGTAGGTAAAGATACGTTAGATTCCTACCGATAACATACCAGAAAAGAGAGTTCCTACTCTGCAATCAACCTAAAGCCAAACTATAAAATATTTACATAAAATATGAGAGAATATTCTTATAATCATTAGGGAGGGGGTAAGGAAAACTTCATTAAAAAACACAAAATGCAGAAGCTGAAAGGAAAATATTTTTAAGTCATTTCATAAAAATAAAGTCTAACCATAAAAATAACCTTCTAACCATAAAAGGTTAGAAGATAAGCTCCAGACAGAAATGTTTGTAACTAAACATGTTTACAACAAAGGATTAATATCCATGCCGTATAAAACGGTCCCTTACAGATCAGCGAGAGAATGATAAAAATAATACACAGAGCAATTCCTAAGGGCCCATCAACATGTGGAAAGATCTTCAACATCAGCATTGATCAGAAAATTAAAACAACAGTGTACAAAGTACTAAATGGGAGAATGACTCTGGGTACATGAGGATAAGGGAAGATGAATGCTTGGTACACCATTGTGACAAAGTCGGAAAGGGACATTTTGGAGTTTGGCCATATCCACCAAAATGTTAAAATGTTAAACCTTACACCTAGCAGTTCTTTTGCCATGGGAATAAAGAGCAATTTGTAGAATATTTTATGTATACACACACACACACACACACATACACATATGTGTATATATATGTATATATATGTGTGTGTGTATAGATATAATCTGTGTATATATACCTGTGTATGTATATATGTATATGTGTATATACACACAGAGAGACACATTTATGTATACATATATGCATAAGAAAAACTAAAATTGTGGGTATGAGCATAAGGTGAGGTGTTTTCTAATAAATGCACTACTATTCTAGCAGCAGGCCCTGCTCAAAAGAGAAGAATGTGGAGGAGGGGAGAGGGATTGTCATTTTTACACCATACACTTTGTATTATTTGAATTTTTCATAATGCATATGTGTTTATGTATCACTTGTGTTATTTCATGTTTTAAAGAATCAATCTTGGTTATTTAAGAAAATGTCAAAACTAGGTTCTCCTATTTGCAAATATAACTGTATTTCACAGTTTTGCCACTTGCTCTCTCAGTTTGTTTTTTCTGAAACTATTTACATAATCCAGTCAGAGAGGGAATGTAACGTTTTGGCCATATTTGCAGTGGTCCACTCGGGGAGAATGCTATGCAGTAAGGTCACATCAAGCCCCAGTTGTGAATAGTCAAAGGTTTTTTTCACATCTTTTCTCTGCAACCCTTTGTCTTATTCTGGTATCTCTAGCACTGTCCCTCCAGTTTCCAAGGCATAGCTGTGGGTGCCAAGCCAGCTCCTAGCAACTCCAAGGCCCGTGGATAGTGCCAAGCCAGTTCCCGGGTGCCAAGGGCCACTTCCCTCTCTCCCAGGGAAGACCATTAGCTGGCACACTGCACCTTTTACCCTCTGCCTTCCCCTTGTTCTTGGCGTAATGTGGGTGGGGGCGGGGGATATCTGGAGATCTTCAAGGAAAAAGCAAGGGGACAAAAGCCTTATTCTGTAAGTGTCTGAGGAACAGACAGGAGACATCTGTGTCCCTGATGGAATCATGAAGGCACCGTACCGGCCTACTTACCTACTAAGGCTTCTTATCATGTAAAGCAAAAACAGCAACAAAATTCTTGATTTAATTCATCTAACTTAAACTGGTCTTTCTGTGATTCACAGATTCCATCCTTACTTACATAAAGCTCCAAGTGGAAATTCAGGGAGACGTCCTTTAGTAAAGGGAAAGGATAAATAAACTGTGGTACATCTACACAATGAAATATTATTCACTGCTTAAAAAAAAAAAAGTTACCAAGCCATGAAAAGAAATGGAGGAAACTTAAATGCATATCACTAAATGAAAGAAGCCAATCAGAAAAAGGCTGCATACTATATGATTTCAATTCTATGACATTCTGGAAAAGACAAAACTATGGAGACCGTAAAAAGAACACTGGCTGCCAGAGGTGTGGGTGGGGAGAACGAGGGAAAGATGAACAGGTGGCCACAGTGGATTTTTAGAGCAGCAAAACAACTCTGTCTGCCACTGTGATGGGGGATACATGTCAGTAGACATTTGTCAGAACCCTCGGAGTGTGAACCACAAAGAGTCAACCTCAATGTAAAGTATGGATTTTATTTAATAATAATGTATTAATACTGGTTCATTAATTGTAAAACAAAACAAAACAAAACTACCCACTAATGCAAGATACTATTAAAAGAAGAAACACTTCTGGTAGAAGAGTGGGGGGCATATGGACACTCTTATTCCTGCTCAATTTTTCTGTGAACCTCAAACTTCTATGAAAAATAAGACATTAAAAATAAAATTGGTGGGGAGGGGCATCTGGGTAGCTCAGTCAGTTGAGTGGCTGACTCTTGATTTCAGCTCAGGTCATGATCCTGGGGTCATGGGATTGAGCCCGAGTCAGGCTCCATGCATGGAGCCTGCTTGAGATTCTCTCTCTCTTTCTCTCTCTTTCTCTCTCTTTCTCTTTCTTTCTCTCTCTTTCTCTCTCTTCCTGCCCCTCTCCCCTGTTGTCCCTCTTAAATAAAAAATAAAATAAAATAATAATAAAATAAAATTTTGAACATGGTTCACAAAATCATCTTCTCAGTAGATTCTAGTTTTGTTTTTCATTGGGTTTGCTTAACTTTTTGGTTATGGAGTATTACAGATTGTCCACGTAAATTTTAAAGCAAAATTTCCAGGCTTATGTATATCTTAGAAAATTTTATAGAAGCATTCCTAGTTAAGGAAACATTGGACTTTTAACCATTTCTATTGTCTTTGTAACACAATATACTCAATGTTTGATCTCTGTTGAAATGTATTGATTGAAATGTTGGATTTTACTTAAATCTGTAGTCACTGAATTCTTAAATGAATGAAAAACCTACCTATAAACATAGTAGTAGCTTCACAATGTCTGCTTTTTTTCAATTTTTTAAATGTTTATTTATTTTTGAGAGAGAGAGAGTGAGATATTTTTGAGGTAGGGGCAGAGAGAGAGAGGGAGAGGGAGACACAGAATCTGAAGCAAGCTCCAAGCTCTCCAAGTACAGAACCCAACGTGAGGCTCAAACTCACAAACCGTGAGATCGTGATGTGAGCTGAAGTCAGACGTTTAACTGACTGATCCACTCAGGTGCCCCTGCAATGTCTACTTTCTAAAAACAGTTCCTTTTTTCCTTGAGTTTCATCTCAGTCATCTGTAACCGTATCATCCAGATTTTCCTACCAAGTCCCTGTCCTTACAGGCACTGTGTTTGCTCACCCATCACAGTCCACAGGATCAAAACCTGCTTGCCTTTTTCTTAGACTTTCTAGTGTTTCCATAGAGCTAATGTAAGAAGCTGTTATTGGTTTATCTATACCACGGAATACTACATGGCAATGAGAAACAATGAAATCTGGCCATGTGTAGCAACATGGATGGACCTTGAGGGTGTTATGCTGAGCGAAATAAGTCAGGCAGAGAAGGACAAATATCCTATGTTTGCACNACTTAACTGAGGAACAAGGGGGAGAAGAAGGGGGGAAATGGTGGGGGAAAGGGAGAGAGGCAAACCATGAGAGACTCTTGAATGCTGACAAAAACTGAGGACTAATGGATGTGAGGGGAAGGGGGGATGGGCACGGAGGAGGGCACTTATGGGGATGAGCACTGGGTGTTATGTGGAAACTAATTTGACGATAAACTATTTGTAAAAAAAAAAAAAAAAAAGAAGCTGTTATTGCCATAAGAGGCGGTCTCACAAGGTAAAAAGACAGATGTGTGGCCAACATGCCAAAGACCTACTATGTCAACATTTAAATG
This sequence comes from Hyaena hyaena, assembly GCF_003009895.1. NCBI lineage: Eukaryota > Metazoa > Chordata > Mammalia > Carnivora > Hyaenidae > Hyaena > Hyaena hyaena. The sequence continues at coordinate 17,282 of NW_024081917.1, forward strand.
GAACAAATAGAGAATAAGCCAGAAAACAAACAAATGCAATAATTGACTCAACAGACAGGCAGTATATAAGAAATATAAGACATACACTGTTGACTGGAGGCAACTATGAAAAATTAATAGCTGAGAGTGCCTCATTGATACATTCATTAAAAAAATTAAATAACAAGTATTAAGGCAAGTGAATATGGTTGGTTTTGTATACTTAATTTTGAGCTCAGTGGGCTTGAAGGTCAAATATTGATTTGACTTCCTAAGTATGGGAAGATGCTGGCCCTTTTTATGACCACCACTTCTGTGTGGTCAGATTCTCTGGTTCCTTTCAGCCAGAAGATGGAAGGTGGTTGTTAAAGCATTCCTGACTCCAGCACTGCACCCTCTGCTGGAAACACTATTCTCCCTTCTCCAAATCTGTTTAAATAGGAAATGAATGGGGTTTGCCCCTTGGAGTGGGGCAGAAAACATGCTTGTCAGTTGCCTCGAACCCCTCCACTTAACTATTTCATTGATTTTCCACCAGTGTCTCTCGAACCAAGGATAGCAAATACAAGATCTAAGCAACACTCTACAATCATTTATCAACTTAACTTGAGTTTAAATATATAATGTACACCAGCCTTCTCTGGGGACACACTTGCACATGTATTTCAAATATGACATGACTAATTATTTTCATACCTTTCTGCTTTGATTACATGACTCTTTGAGACTTATGACCAGAAAAATTGATTTTTTTAAAGCCCCATTCCCCTTTTTCCTATACTGTAAGTGTAACAAACCTATCCAGTGGGGGGGAAAATGATTCACTTGAATGCATTGTACCTTTTGTCAATTTACTGGCACTTGGAAGGAGGTTTTTCTCCCTCTTTTAAGATAATAACTGTCTCATAGCATTAATTTTATTAAACTTAAGTAATTTCCAAATTAACAATACTAACTTTACCAATTTATTTTAAGTCGTAAAACATCTTAGTTAATGGCTATGTGTGTACTTTGCAGGAAAAAGAAACAAACTCCTTTCTGAAACTTTTATCTGAAGAGTGTAAATTTTGCCTTCTATTATTGGTTTCATATTCGCATGTTCTAGATGAGCTTAAGCAGAAAAGCTCATCACTCTTTTCCCTTGTAGAGCATAGTGGTTAAAGATAGGGACTGGTAGTTTAGGGGTGCCATGGTGAGAACACCTTTGGGATTGAATTGCCAAAAATACAGACAAATAAACAAACCCTCAAGCAGTACTCAGGAAACCAGACAATCAACTCCAGTCCTAAGTAATCAACTGCCATTACCAGAAGCCAATAAGTGGGTCCAAACAAAGAAAGCTTCCACTTCTACCCCTCTTTTTTCTTTACCCCTTCTTCATTTTCTGCTCTCCATCGTATGTCCCAGCCCGGTGTTTCTTCAGTCATCACAGAATGACTAATCAGAAATACCTCCCACTAAATATACAATACACGCTAGTTATCACTCTATTAAAAACACCATGTACCTTACTCATTCCTCTCAAGGCTTTTGAAACCCCTAAATTCACATCCTTGTCTCATATTTTATTCCCACCTCCAAGCTCATGGTCACGTTTCTCTCTCCATCTTCTAAGTTCCGCCTGTTAGGTTGAGCAGAATTTACATTAAAATAAAACATAAAATTTCTTTCCCCAGATTTTCATACCAGCTGACTGAGATTGTAAGTGCCCCACTGGAGAGGTCTGATATACTTACTTAGAGTTTTTAAAAAGCAGGTTGATTTCATCCCCTTCCTCCCAGCATCCTCCAGAGAAGAGGATGGACTATTCGAAATTGGTTCGGATTGATAAAGTACTTTGCCCTTATTTAAAGAGCTCATCTTGCATCAACCTCTCTTTTCATTCACTAAACAGATTCTGCAGCCCTCCTCAACTGAGAGAATCGGGCCTCCCTTGTCTGCTTTGATACAGAAAATCATGCTTTCATTAACACAAACATCTCCTGATCTCTGCCAGTACATTTTAGATTTTCAAATTATGTATGTGCATCATTTATCAAAATGCCGTCAGGTCCCCAGTCTGCCAGGCATTCTAACTGGACAATCCCAGGGCATGTAGGTATGTGAATTCATTCTAAGAGAAGTTGCGTGGTGATTATAATCTTGGTCCCTAAAGTAGCTGCAGTTAGCTGTATATTCTTTACTTTAAGGAAAGAAATGTGGTAGTAAGTACCAAGGATGAAATCACAGAGCATCTTAAGCAAAATGCAGATTCCCATCTATTTTCTATTTTCCCAATAGGAAAGATGAAAGCATTCTGTATTAAGAAATGGTCTGACTTTGGTGAATGAGTTGAAAAGAGAGTAGTGTTTTTAGTGATATTATAAACATGCAGCAATCTGCCAGTAACAATTTTGATATTTGAGAACTGGAAACACACAGGAAGTTCTTTAATCTTAATGGAGAATCCCTGGGTTATTTGGTTCACATACCTGCCTGTCAACATTTTTTTTTCAACTTAAAATCTTCGAAATTGTCTTCACCTCGGTTTTCTTTATCCTTTTCAACCTTCTCTGAAACACATAAAGATACAGACCACCATAAAAATTAGCATTTAGACCACCATTTAGACATTAGGCTATATAATTATAGACTGTGTCTATAATTTCAATAAAAAATTCTGGTGAATACATAAAAACCAAGAGATGACCATGATATTGCAATTGTCTGCATGGATTTTAAAATAGTAATGTATTCATATATTCAAGAAAATGAGTGAACTAGGTGAAGGAGATTAAGAGCACACTTTCCATGAGCACTGAGTAATGTATAGAACTCTTGAATCACTATATGATACACCTTAAACCAGTATAACACTGTGTGTTAACTATACTGGAATTAAAATTTAAAACAACAGATGACAAGATGGAGGATTTTTGCCAGATTGTAGGAAACTATAAAAAAATAACCAAATAGGAATTCTAAGACTGAAAAATAGAATAACTGAATCAAAGACGAAATAGATTTAACAACAAACTGGAAGATACAGCTGAGGAAAGCATTAGTGAGCTAGAAGTTAGGTTAGTTAGTTAGAATCTCCTGATGGAAGCCTGGAGAACACAAAGGATAGAAACTACATAGTGAGAGTTAAAGTGATACAAGGGGCAAAATGGAAACATACATATACATACATACATACACCCCATACATAATGTATACATATAATGCCATCTCCCTCCAGAAGAAGACAGAGGGAATGGGGCTAGAGCAATATTAAAGAGTAAATATCAAGAACTTTCCAATTGATGAAAGATACCAAACCATAGATTCAAAAGACGCTTCAAACTCTAGACAGGGCAATTGAAAAGAAAACCACATCTACGCACATCACAGTAAAACAATTGAAGACCAAAGATAAAGAGAAAACCCCAAAAGAACCAAAAAAGAAGATGCATTATTTTCAAAGGAACAACCATAACACTGAGAAGTGACTCTTCAACAGAAAAGATGTAAGACAGAAGACAATGGAATGACATGATCAGGGTGTGGAAAAAAGAAAGAAATCCGGCAACCAGTAAAAAAACGTCTTTCAAAAGTGAAGCAGCATAGATGTTTCTAGATAACCAAAGGCTAAGCGTATTCAGCAGCAGCAGCCTACATGAAAGGGAATGCTAAAAGTAGTTCTTCAAGCAGAAGGAAAATGATCCACAAGAGAAACACAAAAATGCAGGAAAAAATTATATGACTAAATTTGGGGCAAATCTGAAGGAATGCTGATGATACGAAATAATAATCACTATATTAATAATGCTTTCTGGGGTTTAAAATATATGTAGAGCTAAGATGCATGACATAATAGCACTAATGGCACTATGGGATAGGGAAGTTTAACAGAGTTTAACGTTCTAAAGTCTTAGAAGTGACTGAACTGTGATTAGAGCACTTATTTATATTTGTTCTAATATTCCAAGAACACATGTTTAATCTCTAGGAGAATTACCAAAAGAATAGTAAAGATGGATACCCAGCAATACAATGGAAAAAAATAAATAAATGGATGATTCAAAATTGATTCATTTAGACTAAGAAAGGAGAAAAAAAAAAGCAGAGTCACAAAGCATTTGGGGAAAATGAAATGGAAAACAACTAATAAAATTATAAATTAGTTTATATCCTGTGCTTTTGTTGATTATTTACAAGTAGCTGGGAAGTGTGATGGCCAAGCAACGTCTAATTGACCTGAATTGAAAACTTTGCTGTTGCTAACTCATTAAACAGATTTTCCGCAAGCAAGTTGTAAAATTATAAATAGTTGATGATTTTTGCATGACTATGATGTGCTGAGCACTATGTTAGTATATCTCCTTTCATCCTTTTGAGTTCATTAGTCTTATTTAAATATTTTTAAGTGCATTTTAAGCATGTTAACTACCAGCTCACATTGGAAATAGCAGATCTGGAACAGAAAACAATTTACATTTGTTTTTGTTGTTGTTTTGTTTCATTTTACTCTAGAACTGATATACTTAATCATCAGGATATATATGAATTGTCTTAAAAAGAAAAACTTAATTTCCCATCCATTTTTTTAATGTGCCCATAATGACACATGAAGACATCTTAGCAATTGTATAGATCACGTTTTCAAAAAGAAAACAAAAAGCACTACTTAAAGTCACTTAAGTTTTATTTATTTAACATTTGTTTATTTGGAGAAAGAGAGAGAGCGTGCGCATGAGCTATCTGTATACTCCTGCCTTGTCATTTCAAGCGAGTGTCCTTCGCCTACCTAGATGAAGACCAGAGTCTCAGAATCTGTCTCTCTACCTCCATTTTTGCCCCTTAACCTATGTATTTTCCAACTGGCAGCTAGAGAGAACTTTAAAAAATGTAAGTGAGCACAGAGCCCAATGCAGGGCTTGAACTCACCAACCATGATGAGATCATGGCCTGAGCCCAAATCAAGGGTCCGACACTAAACCAACTAAGCCACCCAGGCACCCCTACATTGCTTAAATTTTAACAATTAGTCCAAATTATCCATTATTGAACAAACTTCTATTAAGCATGTGCTAAGTGTCAGGCATCATACTAGGTCTTGATGTTACAAACAAAATAACAGAGATGTGGTCCTTGCCTCGTGGGGCAAATAATAAGATTAATATAACTTAGTTTATTTCCTTCATTAGATAATAAAAAGACAAAAATAAATAACCATAAATTATGATCTGATCACCAAACGATGCTCTGAAAAAGAATTATAAATGAGTGCTCTGTTAGGTGGTGTGATGAGGGACAATTTTCTCTGAAAACGTAACCTTTAAGCCAGCAGAGGATTACAGTTAGGGCAACTATATTATGTATTGCTCAGACTGGAACACTTCTGAGAATGAAACAGGGCACTTCTAGTAATTTTTCAGGGTGTCGGTGCAAACCAGAATGTTTTCACCCACCTCCTAAGCCGTGGTAGGGTTATTTTTAAATGCAATAGAAAGACACTATAATGTTTTTTGCAAGGGCTTATCTATTGTATGACTCACATTTTTTTTTAAATGTTCTGTCTAGCTGCCAATTGGAAAATATATAGATTAAGGGGCAAAAATGGAGGTAGAGAGACAAACTCTGAGACCTTGGTACCCATCTAGGTACGTGAGGGACAGTAGCTTGAATTGATGAGGCAGGAATATAGAGAAAAATAGCCAATCCAAGATAAATTTTGCAGTGTATCAGCAGCTAAGACAAAGTTATACAAAATCTTCCATTTGCATTGTAATTCATATCTTAATCAACAAACAAGAAAGTATCTTAAAGTTTTATCAGATGAATTTGGAAAAGGACTTTTCAGTAGCACTAACAGATATAAACACAAAGGAGAAAATTGTTCACCTATAGCAAAAACATTCAGGAAAAAAATCTAAATTAAGCAGCTCTCCTTTCTTCTCTACCAACTCCAGTTCTGAGATGTTTTATCTAAATCTTACAGTGTATAACTGTGTATGCTTTTTATAAAAACTACTACTTGTCGGGGCTCCTGGGTGGCTTAGTCGGTTAAGCATCCGACTTTCGCTTGGGTCATGATCTTGCGGTTCATGGGCTCGAGCCCCGCGTCGGGCTCTGTGCTGACTGCCAATTCAGAGCCTGGAGCCTGTTTCAGTCTGTGACTCCCTCTCTCTCTGACCCTCCCCTGCTCACGCTGTCTCTCTCTCTCTCCTAAAAATAAATAAAACATTAAAAAAAAAAAAAACTACTACTTGTTTGTACAGCAGTATTTTCTCCAGTCTGCTGTGTGTATTTTCATTTTGTTTGGGGGCCTTTTGTCATTCAAAATATGTACTTTTTAATTTGTACATAGGAACAAACATCTAACTTTTTCTTTTAATAGAGACTGGGTTTACTAATTTGGAAAAATTTGCCCCTATTCACATTATATAAATATACACAAAAGGTAATTTTATTATTTTAGGCTTTTACTTATATATTGCACTAAAATCCCTAATCCAGCAGAAATGTACTTTTGTATGTGATATGATATAGAAATCTGACATTGCCCATGATATTAAAATGCCTCATATTTTCTAATCTGAACCTAAAATCCACTTTGATTTTTATATAAAGCTCTCACAGTCTTAAATCATTTGTCTATGCTCTGATACTTATCTACTTTTGTGACAATATATATTTTTTTAATTTTTAAAAATATCTATTTATTTTTGAGAGACACAGAGAGACTGAGTGCAAGTGGGGAGGGGCAGAGAAAGAGGGAGACACAGAATCCAAAGCAGGCTCCGAACTCTGAGCCGTCAGCACAGAGCCTGATGTGGGGCTCGAATTCACCAACTGTGAGATCATGACCTGAGCCGCAGTCACTTAACCGACTGAGCCACCCAGGCACCCCAACGATATATTTTATTTTTGTTGGACTGACTGTCAAGTAAGTTTGGGTAAGGGAAGTCCCCTGTACTAATCTTTTTTTCTACTTTGGTTGTCTGGAGAAAATCTTTTTTTATCATATACGAACACATACACACGCTCACAAAATAAATCTTGTATAGAAAATATATGGCACACAAAGTGTTACAATCTTCACTCTCCCTCTAATTCCTCACATTTCTCACTATTAAAATGTTAGTGTATTTTTTAGTTTTTTGGCCAAGTATTTTTATACATTTAAATTCATTCTGGACCAGCCTTATTTTTTTGAAGCAATTTCATGAGCTATTCACAGGCATTTATTCTTCTAAAGAAACCTTAAAATATTTTTATCTAGTTTTATAAAACAAAGCATAACTCATCTTTTACTCCGAAGTGTCCGGAACACACTGGCAGCCAGGAGTTAGTTAGTTCCTTTGATGTTTTTTGAATCAGCCTGTTTTGGTAGAGCTTATATGTCTGCAGCCAAAGGAGAGGCACTCAATCTAGCTTATGTAAATGGGGATTTGTTATATTTAAGTCTCCAAGGGTCAAGATAAAAAAAATAGGGAGTTTACCAAAACACAACAGGACAAGAGCTAAACTGAGACAAAAGTTTCAGTAATGATCCACCTGTCAAGTTGAACTAAATCATTTAACAAGCAGTTTCTAGAACACCAGGCGCTGGATACCAAAATGAAAATGACAAGAGTTACTGTCCTTAAGAGGCTTGTTGTACTTGTGATGAGCACTGGGTGTTACATCACTGCACTGTATACCTGAAGCTAATATTACACTGTATATTAACTAATATTAACTAACTGGAATTTAAATAAAAACTTTTTGTTTTTAATTTTTTAATGTTTGTTTATTTTTAAGAGAGAGAGACAGAGCGCTAGCGGGAGAGGGGCAGAGAGAGAGACAGAGGGAGACACAGAATTGGAAGCAGGCTCCAGGTTCTGAGCTGTCAGCACAGAGCGTGATGCGGGGCTCGAACTCACAAACCCGAGATCATGACCTGAGCTGAAGTCAGACACTTAATAAAATCAGCCACCCAGGTGCCCCCTAAATAAAAACTTAAAAAAAAAAAAAAAAAGGATACTCACTCTATAATGGGGAAACTGGAATGCAGAAATAATATGACTTGCATGGGATTGCACAGGTAAAGTAATACAATACAGTACTTTTCTGATACAATATCAACATAGTCCACCATCCCCACCCATCCTCTTATTCATTGGCTTATCCTCCATCTCCGACCCCTTAAAAAGAGACATTTGGTTTCTTCTCATGTTGTTTTGCTTCTGCTTAATGGCTTTGAATATCTTTTTAAAAAATCTTTATTTTCACCTCTTAACAATTTCCAAATCTCCAGCTCTACCTACCTAACCATCTGTTTGGTATTGTGACCAATATACACAAAAACTGAAAATTAAACCTAACATTTTCCTCTATTCAATCAACAACCTATTCTTCCTTCCTTATTTCTTTGATGGTATATTCATTCTAATGAGGCTGTGGTTTAACTTCTTCCTCATCTCAACCAACACACTGCCCACGAGCACCACCATATAATCATGAATTAGACTTTATAGCTTTCTCCTGTCTAAATATGTCCAACCTTTCCCCCTTTTTTATTCATTTTTACTGGTGCCATTTTAATTTTTTTTTATGTCTCTGTTTATTTTTGAGAGGGGGGACAGAGGGCAAGTGGAGGAGGGACAGAGAGAGAGAGAGAGAGAGAGACAGGCTCCAGGCTCTGAGATGTCAGCACAGAACCCCACTTGGGGCTCGAAACTCCCGAACTGTAAGATCATGACCTGAGGTGAAAGCGGACGCTCAACTGACTGAATCACCAAGGCAGTCCTTACTGGTACCATTCTAATTCAGCCCCACACTATCTATGACCTGAAATATTTATTACAAAATATTTCCTAGACTCGGTGATGGACCTGAATCAGGCATCATAATTTTTTCACAATATCCTTTGATATCCAAAGTCAAAATTCACTGTTCTTTATTTAATGGCATTTAGTAAATAACTAGTTTCAGTCATGGAGTGTGTAGATATGCTATACTGTGCAGTGGACAAGAGTCCAAATGTTCATATAATTATCCACAAGTGCATTTGGAGCATTGACTATTTGCGAGGCAAGATGCTAGATTCTGGGAATTCAGCACTGAAAAAAATAAAATGGAACTTACATTTTAGAGACTATATCTGGGGTTGAATCATGGATCCAGCATTTTTAGATTTGTGATCTTAGGCGGGTTACTTGACCTTTTTAAGCCTGTGTTCCTTTATCTTCACAAAAGTGGGGGTGGGGGACAGGGGTTAGGGGAGTGAGATATAATACACACCAGGTAGGTTCTTTAAGGAAGTAAAATATAGGCTGATAGATTATGTGGTTCATCCAGTAAATGTTGGATGTTTTTTCCTAATCTGTTTTGTCATTTTCCTAAAGCTTACCTTACCCTCTATCCCACCTATTGGGGTTCATTTGTTTTGGCTATCACTCTTTCCAATTTATTACATAAATCACAAGCTATACATTTTAAACATTTTTTCTCTTCTTGCATTCTGAAAAGTTGTTGAATTTGCATTCATACTTAAAAACGAAGCAGAACTTAGAGTCCCTGGGTGGTTCAGTCAGTTAACCGTCTGACTCTTGACTTCAACTCCGATCATGATCCCATGGTCATGAGTTCAAGCCTCTCATCAGGCTCTGTGCAGATAGTGCGAAGCCTGCTTGGGATTCTCTCACTCCTTCTCTCTGCCTCTCACCCCTGCTCACACACATGCACTCTCTCAAAAGTAAATATTTTTTAAATGAAGCAGAATTTTTAAAATTATGAAAACTCTCCATCTGAGAATTAAACGGAGAATGGTAATAAGTATGAAAATAACTAGATTTTGCTTTCTTTTATAATTATGTAACCAAACCCAAATACCAGTGCTTTTTTTTCTTTTGCAAATTAGAAAAGTTTAAAATGAAAAAAGAAAAATCTCCCTCTCTCTCTTTCCTTCTCCCCCCTCCGCCATTAGAAACTAAGAAAGAAGGGCTCTCATTAAGGTGTCTTGCTATATTTCTGGTTCACATCCAGGAGACAAAAGAGTAGAAAGCATTCATTCAAACAATAATTATCAAGCACCTATAAAGTACCCAGAACTCTTCCAGATTTTCCTGGGAAATCCCAGTGCCTGCTCTCATGTTAGGAAGCACAGGTCTGGGCCAGTAGTAACTGCTTCCATGTGAATACACTTAGAGCTGTGGAAGATATTAGAGCTAATCTAGACAGTTTTCAGCCCACTGGAGAAATCTGTATACTAGAGCCTCTTTACCAAAGTTTTTCGTTCAGTCTTCGTTGGATGCCTCCAGCAACAGTAAGCTCAGTACTTCACCTTTTCCATTTTTAATAGGTCTAAACACCTAAAGTTATTTTTTTCTCATTTTCCCAATGTTTAAGGTAGCTTTGTATGTCTTTCTTGACTTTCACAGCCACCTACCCACCTAAATACCCAGTCTTTTAGTCGTTCTGAATGTAATGTTATTATCAATATTGCCAATGTCCCTCCAAGATGCAGAGATATTTCAAACAGTATCTATAGACTGGCCACCTCAGAGTATGGTGAACCATTACTTCCTATTTTAGTTGAAGCATTTTAGGATTGAAATAATCTGAAATGCCATGTTCACCCTAACTGGTTGGCTCATAATAAACCTTTGCCTCTGTCAGGATATTTCTTGTCATTATTACTCTGTGGCCTTACAGCTGAACCTGAGGGTTGGTGATATGTCCAGAAAGCAGGTTAGCAGGACCATAAGTAAAATCATATCTGTTCTTGAGATTAAGTACAGTGCTATGTGACCTACAGATTTTCATTTAAAATGACACACTTTAGATAGCAACTTAGAATATCTTTCAGGCCCAGAGCAGAGTTTCAAGATCATAGGAAACCAAACAGTTCCATGGTCATTCAAGTAATGACCGACACTGTACTTGATGTGAGCAGGAACATTATACTAATATATTATTATTATGCCAATCGAAATATGGCTAGTTGCTGCAGATAGGTTACAAAGACACCAGATTATACATAAGTATTTTATGACTTCTTGGAAATTGCTGATTTCTTTAAGTCCTGAATATTTACTTTATACAGATAGGTTTCATTCAGTTGACATAATTTGCAATTTATTAGAAAAGCTCAAGAATTCAGTTTTTTAATTTTTAGGAAGATCCAAAATGTCCCAGATCACCACAATATAACGAGTGATCAGCATTTATTCCACTCTAAAAGAAATAATTTTGCACCACCATATAATATATGTAATTATATATATACATATACATATATATTATATACATATATAATATATATAGATATACAGTTTTGAAAATGATATAATTTAAGTCTTTATTTCAGATTAACAATTTTTTTCAGAAGTATTCAGAAGGGATTAAACTCTATGTGATAGTGTTGTCAGCAAAATTATGCTTGTTGTACTGACAAAGCAAAAGACATATAAATGTGTAGGAGGGGAAAAGCACTTGTCATATATGTATTGACTATTTTTTTAAAGAATTACAGATATTGCAGCAGTAAAAGAAATTTAGGAATTCAATAAATGTTCAGAAATTTGAGACTAGAAGAAAGAGTTAAAATTCTTGAATTCTGAAAGTTCTCTTTAATCTGAAATAGGAATCTAAAATAATGACAACAATAATCATTATAGTGTTTACAAAGGCTTTGGAACTTTCACCATTCCTGTGTCTCTGCTTGAAGCACATAAAATTTAAATGATGTAGTCACAATTTGTTTCTTGACTATTTTATATTCAGTAATTTTTAATGAAGCAACTAAATTAGGCATAACTTAGTGCAGCTTTAATGTAGTTATGATGAATATATTTTACTTGATTAAAAATGATAAAAACCAGGGAGCCTTAAATATTATCTTAAAAGATTAACTACTGTGTCAATTACAAATCTAGGGGAAAGGTATTTATAAGGGAATAACTATTCTGAACAGTAACTTCCTTTTGTTCATTTCATTTAATTAAAGACTCAATCAACTTTCAGTCTTAATACTAAAATTTTTTCTAAATTACACATTGGCTTGCAAATGGAGGGGCATATAGCAGGGCTAAATCAATTCAGAGCTGGGGAAGATTCAGCAAGTGATCTATTTTTTTATATGAATGGGGGGGTGGGTGCAAAGTGTTTGGCACTGTAGGGTGAAGTAATTAACTAAATAATCGCCAATTCTGCACTGCACTTTGTGTTACATGACAGAATCTGAATAAATACCAGTAAAGATCAAATTATTTGGGCACGTGAATGATGAGGCCTGCTCTGCCAACAGGTACAATAATGAGTTGAAGCCTCAATGCTAAGACTAAGTAGAAGGAACACATTTTTTCACCTCTGCCTTTTAGGGGACCAATTAAACTACTCCAGGGGAGGGAGTAGATGTTGACGCCATATGTTTGTTTACTTTGTACACTCAGAGGGGGAACTTGCAAAGGAACAGTTTTGATATATGCATTGGATTTTTATCAAAATACAAATACATGGCGTCGATGACAGTTTTCACCTAAAGAATACAAAATACTTACGTTTAATTGCCAGTCTCCAGTAAATAGATCAATGTCTTCTGGTAGCAAGTGGACTTCAAATTCCTCCCTCCTAAAGCCCTGCCCCTCTATCAAATAAACAGCACCACACAGTCATACCTCTGGCCCCATGCATTTCCCTTGCATCACTGAGGTGGCCACACGGTCCACTGAGGCTGTTATCGTTGAATAGGGTAGCCAATGCCAGGAGATTTTCCAAATGCTAATAAAAATGTCCTTGACAAAAGAAAGTATTTAAAAAAATTTTTTTACAAAAATTTTTTTTAAACCGAAGAAATCTTAAGTGTTTCTTGGTTTTTGTTTTTAGGATTCGGGACAGGAAGCATCTGAAAGACGGTTTCAAAGGAAGCAGATGACAGTTGCACGGGACTGCGTTTGGGTTATGCTCAAAGTGATGGAAGTTGATCGGCATCACTCTGCCACCAAAGCTGAAGCGTCCTGCCGCTGGAAACCCCCGCCAGGGACTCGGAGTTTACCGAGAGAGGACTCCGCGGAGCGCGGCCATAAATTCAAAACTAACTGTCGGGGCAGGCAGTCGCGGCGAGAGAGGGACGGGACGTGGGACCCGGGGAGCCCCGCGCCCCTCGCCTGGAAAGGACTGGCCCAGTGCCTCCCCTCCCCCGCCCCCGAGTCGGAAGTGAATGTCACCTGCAGGCCAGCCCCCCTCTCCGGGCGGCTCCCCCCTCCGCTGCCCGGTTCGGACAGTCTCTGAGGACCGGTTTCAGCTCCGGCCGTCTTCGGGCTCCGAGGTCTGCAGCCCCCGCCTCTCTCCGGGAACCGCGTCCCCTCCCCCGTGGTCCGGCCCCCTCCAGCCCTGCCGGGCGCTGATTGGCTGCGGCGCTGACAGGAGGCGGGGCCTGGGAGTCCCGGCCAAACCCGCCCTCGCGTATAAGCGCCTTCTCGGCTCGCTCTCTCTCCATCTCTCTCCCCTCTTTCTCTCTCGCTCCCTTCCTCCCCGTAACTGAACAGTGACAATTCCCTGGGATCCGGCTCACAGGCACAGATGTCATGTGAAAACGCACATGCTCTGCCATCCACACCGCCTTTCTTCCCTTTCTGTTTCCTCTCTTTCCCCCCTCGCTCCTTCCCCTCCGTCTTTGTAACTAACAAAACCACCACCAACTCCTCCTCCTGCCGCCGCTGCCCTTCCTCCTCCTCCTCAGTCCAAGTGATCACAAAAGAAATCTCCTGAGCCGGAGGCGGTGGCATTTTTAAAAAGCAAGCACATTAGAGAGCAAGGGGAAAAAAAAAAGAAAGAAAGAAAGAAAAGAAAAGAAAAACAAAAGCAAAACAGAACCCAGGCACCAGCCAGACAGCCCGTTCTTTTTCCACCCTTGCTGAAAACAAACAACCCAACAACCATCAAAACAGTCATCACCACCATCATCAAAACTGTTAGCCTAGCGGCGGCGGCGGCGAACGTCACCCTCCGGCCACGGCGTCCGCCTGAAGGGATGGTTTTCTCTGCGGAGCAGCTCCTCGCCGACCACCGTCCTCACTTGTGCTGAGCAGGATTTCTGGGCTCTCCGGGGTTCGGGCTGGGAGCAGCTTCATGACTACGCGGAGCGGGAGAGCGGCCACACCATGCGAGGTAAGCGAGCCCGCGGAGCCCGGGGCGCCCCGGGTCCGGCCGACCCCAGCCTAGACTGGGAGGTGGGGGAGGGGGGCGCACGCCGCCGGGCGGACGCGGCTCGCGGCGCGCAGTCCCCGGGTCGCGTCCGCAGGTGGGCCGCGGATGGCCTGGGCGTAGAAAGTTGTGCGAAGGCCTCTCGCGAGTTCTGCAGGGACGCAGGAGGGCGCTTTTTGGAGACGGGAGGAGCGACGCTCGTGGCCGTCTCCCCGTCCACGAGTTGCCCCGGACCATCTTTGCTCGTCGCTCTCGGGTGCGGACAGCCGGCGGCTGCGGGCAGAAACGGCTGGAAGCGCGGTGCGCGCGGCGGTGGCCCGCCCGGGTCGGGCGCGCGGGGCGCACGGGCAGGCGGCGGGCCGGGAGCGCGCGGGCACGCAGACTCGGGCTGGCCGGGCCCACCAGGCGGCCCGGCCCGCTAGCCCGGCCCTTTGCGGGAACGGGGCGCAGAGAGGGGCGGTGTCGCGGGGCAGGACGCGGATTCCCGGATCGTCCTCGGCGCCGGGTCTGGCGCCGGCGCTGCGCCCCGGCCAGATCCGCGTGCGGCGCCCGTGCGGTCCGGGGACGAGCGCCACCCCGAAAAAAAGTTGTGCGGAGAAAGTTCCAGAGGATAGGAGAGCCCGCGCTGCCCGCGTCGAAGAAGGCTCTTTTGTCGACGGGCCGCTGCGGGAGGCGGTGCCGGGTGAGCCCCGGAGCCAAGGCCCCCAGCGGCGACGGCGGTGGCGCGGCTCCGGGGTGAGCTGGCAGCCGGGGGGCAGCGCGCGGGGGACACGGGAGAGACCTCCTCTGGCTACCCCTGGGGCTGCGCCAGCAGACGGCCGGGCCGGCCGTGGGGAGTCCCTCCGTCCGTCTCTCCCCGCGCAGTGCTGGCACCCTCGGGTTTCTTGCGCGCACTCGCTCACTTTCTGCTTGGCCACAACTTCACTCTTTTTTTGGAGAGCGGGCCCGGTGCCAGAGCACCATGGGGATACCCGCAAGCCTCTGGGCACCTGCCTCGCCCCCAGTTTTCTTCCTGGCCCCTCTACGGTGCTTTGTGGGGCTCCCCTCTCCCTTGCGCGTGGTCTCCGGGTCCTGGTAACAGAGAGTTGGAAACGGTCGGCCCCGGACCTCCCTACCTCCCCGACCGGCGACAGGTGGACTAGACAGGTAGACCTGCAAGCACTCGTCACTTTCCACCGGGCAGTACACACCTCCCACCCACTCCCCCAACACCTCCCTAGGAGGGCCAGGGGCAGCATGCCGACTGCTCAGCACACCGTGAGTGAGTCCCAGAGCTTGGACACTAGGGCAGGGAGGGACTGGGTTAGCTAGCAGGGCACTGGGGACAGGGCAAGAGAGGGAAGGAGGAGAGGGAACAGAGAGATTGTCCAGGGAAGTGGCTGTGAGGGACGTAGCTGAGGATCAGCGACGGGGACGGCCTGGTGGGATGGTTGATTGACCCGTGCACTGGGAGTGGGGGCTCCTGCGCTGGCGAGCCGGTTCCAGTTTAGGAACCCAGTTGGGGATTTGGTCACATGCTCCACTGTCTAAATTCTTTCAGAAAACTGTACTAGGCAATCGGCGAGTATAGAACCTTTAAGGGAAAGCTGCCCCAGTCTGTGTTTTCCTTTTTCTGTCCCATCTCACCACCATCCGCTCTCCTTTCAATTTCCCCTGCTCCTGGTCTGGGGCTGCCTGCTCCGTCTTCCCTCGCTTCCACCTTTACAACATTCCTCCCGTGACTGGGTTCTGCTGTTCTGAAGGTCCGAAACCACGAGTCACCTACGCTGCGACCCGGCACTAGGACCTGCGGCGTAAAAGCCGCTCACTCTCCCCTTAAATTGAAGAAAACAGAAGAGTATGGAGAAGGAGTGGGTTGTAGCTTGATCGCGCTGCTCCTGAAGGAGCAGTCTGCCGAGACAGTCCGGGTTCGCCACGCGCTCCTTGAGGGACTCCAGCAGCTTGAAGGGTTGAGAGCCAGGCGCTCGCCTAGCGCTCCCCTTTAGAAACCAGTCGAAGCCCACACCCGCTTTCCAAAGGCATCGAGCCAGCCAGGCTGCCCAGAAGAGCTTACCAAGTTCTCACTTACAAGGGCGGGCCCGGGGACTAGCACTGGAGAAAAAGCAAGCTTACAAGGTGGCAGATTCCTTTTCTCGCCTCCCAGGCTCCCCTTTGTTGACCCTTTACTGTCTCTCCTCAGCCATCCCTGCGCATTTCCTACAGACTATCCCTTCTCGTGACATCATGAGTTGTTCTTTAAGGATACGTTGAGAAAAGGTCCAGGCTACTCAGACGTCTTGTGGAAGTCAGGGTTGAACTTGAGTGTGAACTTGAGAAGTGAGAGCGGAAGCGAATCAGCTTTCTCTTGTGCCTGGGATACTAATCAGCCTACATCAGGGGGAGGGGACGGTTTTGAATTCGGCTTAACTTTGTACCCATTCCATTTCTCCCGTGCACACCCCTCCCCCAACACACGGGCGCGCGCGCGCGCGCGCGCACACACACACACACACACTCCCCATCTCCAACTGGTCCCTGTCAGTGCCTTTCCTTGTCAGTGCCTTGGCCTCCACTTCAGGGGTTGCAGTTGGCAACTATCCTGAGTCAAGATGCTTTGCGGGATATAAACTTGTTTCAGGATTAAGTGGTCCCCCTTGGGACCAATCCAGCAAATCCACCCTCCACCTCCTCCGGACCTCGGCAGCTCTATGATAGCTAAAAGAGACTCTATCCCAACAAAAGCTCTAAGGGTAAGAAAGGGGTTAAAAGGCTCTGATCCTCGAGGTCATTATCGTGCCCACTACTGAACTGATTTGTCCCCAGCTCCGTGGCTTACTCTGGGCCGGCCTGGGGCGAAAGAGCTTGTATTTGGTGGTGCACAAAGCATTTCACCCTTTGTCTGCCAGAAGGTACCACATAAGTTCTAGAGATGCTACTTTGTACATTGCATTTGGAAAGAATACCTTCTAACCACGAAAGGGAAGACTTTTAATTGGACCCTGTACATAGGTGAGCACAGGTGTGTGTGTGTTTCAAGACTCCTTCCTCAGAAGGCTGTCAGCTGTTTAGTACACAGGCACACAGAAATGGTCAGATTTTTCAGCCCTGCCCCCGCAGAAAACTCTGCCTCCCAAAACAGGGACACAGATGTCCTTGCAATCAATAGGTGATTGTGGCCTCTGCGGATTAGAAATCTGGTTTTCTGCTTGCTGTAAACAAGGACAGGGCTTGGCTTTTTGAAAGCCCAGTTTTCATCTATTATTTTCAGGTAGTTACTTTTTATTAACTGCTAACTTGAGAAAAACAGCAGCTTGCTCTGAGAGGTTTGGTAGCCCTTTGAAAGTCTGGAGCTCTGAATTGTCCTGCTGGCCAGGTCTTTAGATTTCCTAACTGAGTTCTCTATCTTAATTTCTTCCACAAATTCCAATTAAATATTTCTAGCCAAGGTCCCTATCTTGATTTCTTCCACAAATTCCAATTAAATATTTCTAAACAAGATTCCACCTTCCCAATTTACTACAAAAAAAAAAAAAAAAAACATTGCTGGAAGGACATCTCTGTCCATTAATGTTCATTAAATTATTCATCAGTAAGCTGTCTTTATTCCTAGAAAAGTGAACATTTAAACAGTTTGTTGGAAAAAATACATATAGCCAGAAAAATAAAATATGTTCTTAGGTGGTTACCACTTGGTACCTCCCCCCCCCATCCCCATCACCGTGAGTGAATTTACAGCAAGTTTTATGACACAAAGTGCCTGACATCTTCAGCTAAGATATGTCTCAGAACCACCGAGGCTTTTTATTTGTCTAGGTGTTCTGATAATCAGGAACTGGGAAACCAGGATAGAAATATAAAGGGGGAAATTTTTAACAGTAGGCCTCATGAACATGAGGGATACAAGATTAAAACTCCTTTGTTAGAATTCATTTAAAACTTAGAAGTCCTGGATTTAACATCAAGAATGGCATGGCTTTTGCTATATGTTTAGAAAACCCTTATAAGATGATTTTCTGTATCACTATTAAAGTGGTTTATGTGAAGTTTTACTTTGACATAAATAACATGTTTATTTTATACTCTTAAATATGAATACTAACCTTTACTTATTTTGGTGACAATTTGTTAAATACTAAACTATTAATAGCCTTAAAAGCAATTATTCTGGTGTGAACGTGATGTGAATACACTGGATTTCAAATTTAAATGTTACAGAATCATGAGACCTAATTTCACAGCAACAAGGATTTTACAGCACCAAGAAAGTAATAAGTTTTAGGGCTGGTCTTCATGAAAATGCCATTCAATCTATGTAATAATACCTACTTTTTTCCTAAAAGTAGCATATATAGGATTGGCACTAGGATTTGAACATGATTCAAGTTTTTCTAGATAAAAAAAAGATAAGCAAAAGTTTTTTAAGCTACTGTGTCACATTTTATAAACGTGTGTCAACCTTTCAGAAATGTAATGTGACCATTGTAGTTTTTATTCTTTTTTTTACTACAATAGTCCTAAAAAATTAAAGTGAGAATTACAACATTTAAGATTTTTTCATTGCAATGAATATATATACATATATATCTTAATTTAAACTGCATATTATAGCATTCAATAATATAGACTTTAAAAGTATTCTAGTAAATTATAAAATTAAAAATATTCTAAATAGGTAGATATGCTGGTGTTCTGCAAATTTGTAAATAAAGTTTTAAATTGTGAACAATAACATCGTTGTTACTGTACATTCTTGAAATCTAAGCCTTACAGACAATTATATGAGGAAGCAGGAGAAGTAATTTCCAAGTTAAAACCATCAAATTCTGGCCAGCTTAAAACAAATCAAGGGTTATGAGCACTTTATGTTATTAGTGCAAAAGTTATTACTGATTGAGGTGGCTTAGTATATAGGTATTTTTTTTCTTATTCTATTATTAAGAAAAGAACTTCTTAAGACTAAATCATCTTTGTATTTGTTCTATAAGGGCAACAAAACATAAAGGCTTTAAATTATATTGCTGTTAATTTAATGTAATTGACACTAATGAAACATTTTATTGTGAAGTTAAAATATACAGAAAAGTAAATATTAGGAGTGGACATTGTGCTTAATAATTAATATGTATTCCCGATGTCGTTTCACTATTCCATCCATTCTTCCCTAAAGGATAGAAATTAAGTAGACAAATGAAATAAGTCTTTTGTAATGTAATGAATAATGACCTTTGATAAAATGAGCGCTCTACACATAAAGTATTATTCCTGTAATTTTGTAATCATCTTCCAATTACAGCTTCTTGCAAATATTTATCTTACTTTGAATAGAATCTCTGACTTAACAGAATTCCTAGCAGATAATAGCAGTCTTTGGAGGCGTCTGTTGATACACACTGATACACAATATGTATATGTATGTGCCTATAACCGCCCACTCAGACAAGAAGAATGAATATTTGAGAGAGAAAATCATTCTTATCTTTGCTTTCACAATCCAGACTTCCAAATTCAAACATATTTAGAGAAACAGAAGCAACTTTCCAGAGCATTCAAAAGGAAGAAATGAATACATGTGGTACTTGAGTCTCATAAAAAGAAACTGTTAATGGCATCTATTTATAAATAATCTACACAAAACTCCATTATACTACCTAATGATAATTAGAGAGAAAAAGAATCAAAGAACTCAGGACTGCCAAGTAAATAAAATATTCCCTCTCAAATTAAGCTACAAATTCATAGATAACAAGGCTTATGCCATGAATTGAAGGATGTCTCCTTTGTAGCACAAGACAAAGGGAGCATAGAGGAATAAATATTGATTGAACTAATCATCTGATGAATAGAGATGAGATTTACCAGTGCACCAATATAATAGGCTGTGTTAACTAGTTCTTTCATAGTGCATATGCTGCCCTTTCAACCCCTGACCCCATCCATTCAGTTCTTAATGAGGGAAACCACAGGTGTTATAACGGCATTTATAGTGAAGCAAGCTAACTATAATAACCGTGTGGTTAACTAATGGCATTGAGGGGGGTGAATTCTTATGAAAAAACAGTGTGATCTTAGTGTCACAAAATTATTATGCATTGCAAGTCACTTAGAATTTGGGTTTCCTCTGTCCACCTTTAAGATATGTCATGTGGTCATCAATATTTCAAGCCCTAGATTTGTTTTCTCCTTAATAAGGGCAATTTCAGTCATGTTTATCTGAGGAGTTCAAAATGTTATTTTATATATATATATATATATATAAATATATATATATAAATATATAAACATATATATATATGTTACCTACATTGCTAATACCTTGCAGAGTAAGCATTTAAAACATTTAAAAATAACACTTAGTAGGTATACTATTTTATACTCAGTATAACATGTATTTTTCTTCGTTATTGCTTATTTTATAAATATTGGAAACAGAATATAACTTTGTAATAATTATTATAATTATGTGATAAACTTTGTCTTAAAATTAAATGAGGATGTTCTTGGCATGTCACCTTTTTCTAAAACATGAGGCTAAAAACTGGTTTGAATACATGCTCTTCTAAAAGAGCAGAAGTAATTTGTTTTGACTTAGGCATGTTCACCTCTGCATCATGAATATTTTATTGACTGGCTGGGTAGGCTGACTTTGTAAATTACTTTGCTCAAGTATTTTGCATCAAGTATTTCTTGATGTCATTTTTGGGTGTGGTTATTCATCATATCATGTGGTTCGAGGTTCTAGTTCTCTAATTCAGAGGAATTACAGAGAGCAAAGAATGGGAAAATTAATCTAATTGTGTACTGAATTATTTTTTTGTTGCTAGTTATCACTTTGTTCTCATGTGAGCCCAGTATCCATCCTGGTACCGTGAGGCGTATGAAAGCTTTGGGTTGCTTAAGGAAAACTCTTATGTAGATTTTATCTCAGAGGAAAGCTGTTTTAACAATGAATATTACAACAAGTCTATTTAAATTACATTTTTAAAAATTTTTGTATGATATTCAGTAAAGTATTCTTCTTTAAAGACTGTTACATTCCTCACACTAGAATTATGTTGTGATCATGTGACAACAGCAGATATATAATATTTTAATACTTAATCAGAAGTACAAAAGGTATTCTATGAATTTGGACACAAAATCATCCTTAGAAAGGAAACTGCAAAAGCTCTTTTAAAAGGCTTTGCCATTTACAGTCATTTCTTGGAATGTAATAAATAAGTATTACTGGCCACACAAAAAATTATAAAATATTTTATTTTAATCTTCTGGGTTTTTTTTAATATCACGTTCAAATACATCCTTCTTTGCTTATTTGGAACTAACTGCTTTTGTTTCTCCTCTGTTTTGAAAACTTTGTCAAACTCATTGATCCACTCATTTCTCGGAGTCCAAAGTAAGACATACTTTCAAATATGAGAATAAGATCGTCTTCCCAAATGTTTCCATTTCCAGTTTTCATTTTAAAAAGGATAGGTCTAGATTTCATCTTTTACAGACATATATATACACAAGTAGAAATGTATATGACTCGCATTTATTTATTCAGGATTTATTGAGCATCTACTCAAAGCAATGCACAGAACTGGGCCTTAAGAATGCCCACATTGATAAAGAATAAATGACTCGTGAGTTAAAGCCATGGTCAAAGCAAGAGCAAAAGAGAACGCTGTAGAGACGATCAGAACCGCTCTTGCAGGGGAAGTGATATTTGTGATGGGTCCCTAAGGATGAATACAAGTCCACATTACGTTAATTTGCTCATCATGAATGAAATGTATTAAAATATGCTTTGTTGTATTTCCCAGTTGTCTTTTCAGTCGATGCTGTGTGAAATTTAGTTTATCAGAATAGAACTATTCCGAAAAGAGCATATCCTGATGTAGAACAAGAAGTAGTAGTATCGTTCTCATACAGAACTTTTACCAGTAAAATGATTTTCAAGTGGCAGTTAAAAGAAACCTCTGAGGTTTTATAATTTTTTGTAATTTTTTTTATTTTAAATTACAAAATTTTAAATTTAATTACAAAATTTTAATTTTAAATTACAAAAAGAAAATGTACTGAAGGAGACAAATATTTTTGTAAGAGTGCAGCGTGTAAGAAAAAAAATAGCACCGAGGAAAAAAGAAGGGACATTTACAGTGTCCTTGTATACCTGTTTTTATCAGAGAAATTCTTAATTTTGTAAAATAAGGATGGCTGATACACATTGAGTGTCATGTTCTTTAACATTTAAGGTAATGCCTGAAGTAATGATATCTGCTCTAGAAAGCATCTTAGATTATTGGATATCGGAAAGAATAAAATCTGCTGAAGTGATAGGGTATGTCAGCAGTGTGTCTGAGGGCCATAGTGATATTCCTCACATTCTTCCATTCTGAGAACTTAGATATAAGACTGTACTCTGGGAATTAAACTATAAAGTTAACACATAATAGTCTTGCCTACTTTTGAGTTATTCTTTCTCTTAAGCATATTTAAAGAAGGAAAATTCCTGGCCTCCTAGATACTAATAAAAATGTGGGTGTATAAAGCAACTATTGGCCATGCCCTTCCCAACACTATCAATAGGTAATCACTGATCAGACTGAAAAAAGTATCTACTGCAGTTCATAATTAGGCTCTTCATTTTGAAGTGACAATTCGGCATTCTGGTCTTATACGTTAGCTCTTGTGAGCTTTGCTGACTTGAATTCTCACACAGAGCACTCATCCACTCGGAAACACTAGTGAGATCAAGTTTCTGAGCCTACAAAACTGACAACCAGATGCGAGGTTGGAGAGAATTCACAAAAGTCAATTTCACCATTTGATACTTCCAGGCAGCCAAATTGCCACTCTTGGTCCCTCTGCATTAGCATGAACTTCATCTTCAAACTTCTACATGGCTAGCAAGGCAGAGTCATAATTTTCAGACTTGAAAAATAGATATGTTTATTAAAATGCTGATTGTTAATTGGACTTTATTAGTCTAAGGAATGATGCTCTTCTGTTAAAACATACCTTGATAACATAACGGCTCTTGTACTTGATCTGTTTCTTTCTTGGCCCTGGGAGAATTCAAGAAGTGGCTTAATGACCCCATTTCTTCTTGGAGCCTTTCTTAAAAGGTGAGAGGTTGGAAAAGAGGGCACAGAGAGATCCCTTTAACTTTAGGAGCTTTGATTGAAGAGTTATTTAAGAAGGCAACTGTTTTTCTAAACACTTCTTCCCTCATCTTTTATTGCACTGTCAAGGTGCTGGTATGTTATATGACAGTGGACACATAGATCCATGATATGCCTGGGCCACTGTGCTTTTTCTGGGTGGTAAATGTAGACTGAATCTTTGTGGAGAACAGTGGTTATACTTGGAAGTGATATATGTAATGTGAGTCTAGATTTTTCATTCTGGCTTTCATGGAAATATGCCTAGTACTTAGTAAACATTAAACCACTATTTTGATCCTTCCATTAAAAAGACTATTTAAAGACAGTCTTATTAAATAGGATCAGAATGTGTTGTTGCCTGTAATTAATTCTGAGAATAGGAAATTCAGACAGTGGTACTATTTTTATTTGCCTAAATAGTATAATGAAAATCATTGTAACTAATTCTTTTTCGAGCTACATTTAAAATGTTTAATCTCACTTGCCCAAGGCATGGGTCATAAAAGTACTTCAAATGTGTTTCATAACATTGCATTAGCATGAACTAGACCCCTATCTTAAATTCCCAAGTAAAAATTTTAGCGTATCACTTGAGCTGGAATGAACATGCAAGTCATATTTTACCATCCAGCAGCTGTTAGCTTCTAGATCCCAGAATCAAACAATTAACATACAAGTTGAAACAACTTCAACATCTTGAGTTTCTAATCAATAGTTGGCTACCAATATTATTGTCAGGTCAAATAATAAAATTATTACACAGAACATTTCCTATTAACTTGTACATAAGTTGTTCCTGGCACATAGCAAAGGAATTAAACACTTTTTTGTAAAAAAAAAAAAAAGAAGAAGAAGAAGAAGAAGAAACCTTGTTCCAAATTTCCACAGTTATTGAATATGAGCAAATGCCACACAGTCTGCTTAAATAGAGGAACATTTGTTCAGGAAAAACAGATCGTATCATTAAGGTGCAGTGCTTCTTGGCAATAATATGTTTTCTTTTTTACAAACAGATAAATTCATTTTGAAATTTTTAGGATCTTAATCTACTCATCAGTTTGCTGAAAAATTAAGTTTAAAACAGTCTAATCTTTTCTTCTTCTTCTTCTTCTTCTTCTTCTTCTTCTTCTTCTTCTTCTTCTTCTTCCTAATGCTGACTGTCTTTCCAAAGGTTTAATTCTAGGCACTTCCATCCTTGCACATATATTTTCATTTTTGTAATTAAAATTAAACACGGAAGTACCAAAGGAACAAAGAAAAGGATTATCTTTCCAAAGACAGCTCAGAAATACCAATAATAAGAATGCCAATAAGTAGCATTAAAACCCTTCTGGTTATGTTTTTGTTTTATTTTGTTTTGTTTACTAATATTCCTAAAGGGCAGTTCTGGCTGCCATCCATGTCAGAGTTAGTTAGAATTTATTTTATTTGTTGTAGAAAGTGTTCTTTTGTAATGAAATAAACTGATGCTGAATTTCTTCCCACTGCAATTTCGTTAGTGACTTTTGAAAGGTTGTCTAATGCAGTTAACAATGAGTGTTGATTTAGAGTCAAACAAAGAGTTGTTGTTTGTTTGTTTGTTTGTTTGTTTTAATCGTAGCACAATGACCAAAATAAGTAAAAGAAAACACAGGACAGACAGGTTGCTAACCTCCAACAGCAGATCACGCTTCAATGTGATTCCACAAATCTTGATTACTGAGTACTTACAATATGTAATAGGCGCCCTCTACAATGACAGTCTCAAGAAAAGTGGCTTTTCTATAAAATTTCCTTCAGAATTCCTTAGATAATTTTTGTTTCATTTGAATTTCTCAGATCTCCAGTGTTGACTGCATCCTTTTCTCCTAAAGGAGAAAAATAGATGACGTGTCCATAATTATTTGTTAAAAAAGGTTGAGACCAGAATTTGACTTCAATCGAGGGCTTCTGACTCTGGCTCCAGTTCTATTTTTGTTACTCTGTGTTTTCTTTCTCAGGCTGTACTTTTTTTTTTTTTTTTTTTTTTTGCCACCGCTTCACCCACAGCAGACGTCAGTTTTACAGCAGACTAATACATTACGGCATCCGTGCTTGCTAACTGCAGATGCACCTCCACTACCGTTTGACCGGTATTGGCCCTCGAGATAAAACTTTTTACCAAAACTCTCATGAGTGTTTTGCCATATAAATAATACCTAATAGTGAAGTAAAATTATTTTTTACTCAATCACAAGATCCCCTTGGGCAAACAATACTTCTCCACCATTTTTATCCTAAAATAATGGGAATGACATCTACTGATCTCAGGAAGAATTAAAATAAGAAGTATGGACATATCTACAGATTCTAAATAGAAACTATCCAGTAAAAATAATAACAAATTCCAAACATATAGAGGGTACAATTTTCTCAAAGATTCTAAAATGGATTTCATAAACTAAATGTCATCTTGTGCAGAGATGTCAAATTCTGAGTCAAACTATATTTACAGATTTTTCCTCCACTAAGATCCTAACGTTATCTGCATCTACTTTAAGGAAGGAAACACCTTTATGGGAAAGTAGCCATAAAGACTATTGATGTTTACATATGAAATTCCTCTTCATTATGTAACCAACATACACTTACCTCATAATTTATAATGTTAATCTGCTCATTTG
The DNA here is from genome assembly GCF_003009895.1 of Hyaena hyaena. Lineage (NCBI taxonomy): Eukaryota > Metazoa > Chordata > Mammalia > Carnivora > Hyaenidae > Hyaena > Hyaena hyaena. The sequence goes on from NW_024081917.1 coordinate 43,185, forward strand.
TCCCTCAGCTTGTCAATTTTCTTTTATGATTTTTATGTTTGTCAAGAGGAGGGTTAGCTATCTTTTGGCCATAAGCACTTCAAGCAAAGCAATGGGTCGAATAGCCAAGCATACCATCGATGACCCACCTGAGTTTAATGAATTTTGTGACTGACTGGGATTGAAAGTCCCCTCAGCACATCATTTGTATCAAAGGCCTATAATGCTCCTGTCCAACAATTTGTTTTGTACAAGCCTAAAATATTTTCTTAAGGACAAAAATCTCAACAACTTAAGAAGGAGCCATGTCTAATTGTGCCCAGCCACATAAAGAAAAAACAATTAAATTTGACAGTCATTCTAAATAAATGCAGAGTTCTGCTCTGCCTTAACAACACTGCAGAGTCATGTGTTTTGCATTTTGGCTGAAACATAGTGTTCCTTACAGCAAGCTACCATTTATATGGTTAATTTTTGTGCTTTCAAGTGAAGTCCATTCATATTTCTTTAAAAGCACAATTATTAGTCCACTATTATTGATCTTTCAGGCCTCATCAGTGAGCTGAACCACACACATAGCTCGAAACACTGTCCTTACTCTGTGTATTCTCCACGTCTCAAATTGATCCTATTTTATAATGGTCCTGACTCCCACACTAGACTAAATTTGACTACAGATACTATCAGAAAGAAAACGGACTGCACCAGAATCCACATTGAGTCTTCATCTTACATTTAGTACCTAGTGTGTTTAATAATATCATATTGGGGGAAATTGTAGGCTTATCTCAGGCAATTCTCTGTTTTACCTCATGTAAAATACCTGCTTTGCTTACTCTGTCTTTGAGAAATAGGGTCCTATTTTTTTCTCATGCTCATTAATTCTGTCAGCCTTTGTACTGTGGCTGCTCTTAAGGAAAAGACTGAAAACATTTTAAAAAGGAGCTGCGTAGACCTGAGAGGAGCTGAAACATGCAGCGTCATCGCTTTACAAATGTAATAGCAGGTAAAACGCACGGTAATCTCCTACCTGTGCATAGGGCTCTGTGGTTTTCGGCGAGCTTCTGTCGATGCCACCCAGATGATCCACACAGCACTTGTGCGAGGCACGCAGGACAGGTGGAGATGGGGATGTGCTTTGGGCAGCTGGGCCAAAGCAAACCCCCAAATATAAACAGAGTGCTTTTTAACAGCTTAAGAGTATGGTTTCAGTGCCTTAAAAAAATGGTCCCCACCTAAAAACAAACAACTGTTTTCCAAAAGGAGGAAATGTAACTGGTTGATAAACATTTGGTGAGGAAGAGCTCAGCCTCACTTATTAAAGAATTAAAACAGTATGAGTGACGTCTTCACCTGTCAGACTCTAGCAGGGTGTGATGAACTGGACATCCTCATATTCTGTAGCACGTGTTTATATTGGTATAGTCATTGTGCCTAAAGCCTTCATAAGGATCATACACCGGCACCTGGGTGACTCAGTCGGTTAAGGGTCCAACTTCAGCTCAGGTCATGATCTCACGATTCGTGGGTTTAAGTCCCACGTCGAGCTCTGTGCTGACAGCTCAGAGCCTGGAGCCTGCTTTGGATTCTTTGTCTTCCTCTCTCTCTGCCGCTCTCCCACTCGCACTCTGTCTCTCTTTCTCTCTCTCTCTCTCAAAAATAAACATTAAAAAATAATAATGATGATCATACTCTTTGGCCTAGTAATTTGCCTTCTGGGAATATTTCCAAAGGAAATAAAGTATCAACAAGCCTATATACCTAAAGACTTGTGCCTGAAGACTTACTGTCCTGTCATCGTATTATTTTCAATAATAAAGGGAAACTTTTTTTGTGGTACACTTTCATTCAGTATATATTCACTGTTATACTAGTATGTATTTACTGCATGTTCAATATACTTCACTAGTATTAAGTGATTATACACACCTGACAATGTGTTTTAGGTTCTAGGGATAAAATGGTGAGCAAGAACAATATCATTCCTCACCTCACTAAGCTTAAAGTGTCATAATAAAAAAAAAAAAGTTGGAATGAAAAATGGTATATATTATGTGATCTAAGTTATATAAAATGCATACACAAGAATTTTTTGAAATTTTTTAATGTTAATTTATTTTTGAGAGACAGAGCATGAGAAGGGAAGGGGCAGAGCAAGAGGGAGAGACAGAATCCAAAGCCGACTCCAGGCTCTGAGCTGTCAGCAAAGAGCCTGACATGGGGCTCGAACCCACAAACCGTGAGATCATGACCTGAGCTGAAGTCAGACGATTACCTGACTGAGCCATCCAGGTGCCCTGCATACAAAAGATATAGACAAAAACACAAAAATGTTAAAAGTTACTTCTAGATATTAACATATCATACAAATATTTTCATCATCATTGCCTTTTTTGGTGTGCATTCTAGATTTCCCATATATTCTTTGTAGATTAGTGCTTAGTATCAAAGGGAATGCTCAGTTTCTTTGGCATAGTAAGGCTGTACTTTATGACTCATTGTATTTTAGCTCATCCATTTGCCTGAGTTCAGCTAGGATAACAATAGGGATAAGGTGAAAGTTTAATGATTCATTAAGACAATTAACTTACTTGATATTTGCACAACTATTCACTCGTTCATAACCAAATATTTATCAGGCACTATCCTAACTGTTGAAGATACAGGGATGATAGGATTCACTCCCATCCTCTGAAGAGCTTAGACTCTAGTCTTGAAAGCCATAAGCTATAATTCACAGAAAGTACTGGAAATACCAATAATGTAAATAATAATAATATGCAGTTTAAAAAAAAAAAAAGCCTTCTCCATCACTGAGAAATGAAGAGTTCTCCCTAAGATCTTAGTAAGAGTGGGTTAATATTTCCTTTTTTGTCTCTGATGGCTCATATTAATTTGAGAAATATATTATTTCAAATATTGGAGGAAAGATCAAGGTACTCAGATAGAAAAATTAATCAGCTTACATTCATTTTACCTCCACTAAACTAGCCCCTATGTATTTCCTGACAGTACAGTCCCTGGAGATATTAAAGAACACAATCACAGACACATACTGAAGTCTCAAACTATAAGCAGCTAGAGGATTAATTGATTCCTTTGGTAAGGTGTGGAAACTTCATAAATATTTCTATGCTCTGAGGTAGATAAGAAATCCCAATTTGCCCTTGAGCCTGCTAAAAACCCATTGGTACCCTGTAGGGCAGAATTCAAGTATGATGTTCACTGCTAAGGTGGTCTTCATCCATGGTACTCATGGCCCCAGGGCCATGGTTCAAAACAGGTGGTAGTTTTGCCTCCCAGGAGATATTTGGCAATGTCTAGGCGCAGCTTTGGTTGCCACAGTTGGGAAGATGTTTCTGACATCCAATAGGTAAAGGTCGGAAATGCCACTAAACATTCTACAAAGTACTGGATAGCCCTCAAAACAAAGAATTATTCTGTTGTGAATACCCATAGTGCTGAGATGGAGAAACATGAAGGCTTTCTAAACAGCATCACTTACAGGTACTCAGTTTTCATATGTATTTGCTGAGAAAGCTGGCTCCTCTTTACCACCTCCCCTTACACAATAACCCCACTTCCACTCCACAGAAGGCCAAGCTCTCATTCATTACAAATCGTTTATGTGCTATACGTGATTCCCAAGATGGAAAAATTGCCATTGCCCTAAAACAGAGATGACTTGAAATACTGATCTGATGCTGAGAAAGTGAATGATTCTAATGAAGGGACAAAACATCGTTTTAGTGTCAGGTAGTTTCCGTTCCTTTAATTTCAACAAAATTGAAGGAAGATCTAACCAAATTATCAGTTACTTTAGATAAGTAAAAATAGTTTTTGATGATAGGATGCTATGTGATTTGAGGCGTCTGTTTCAGGAATTTAAAGAAAGTGAGTTAAACTGCTATGGCAAAATTAGTTTCGCTTCTATCTATATATTTATGTGAATACATTTTTCAGCAATTAACATTGCTAAGCACAAAAATAGAAAGAGAAATGATACTAAGCCATAGCGTATTCTAGTAGTAAATAATAGACAAGAATAGGTACCGGAATTAAATAGAAGAAAAAAAAAAAGCCCCATCTAGCTTATTAAGAGATTAATTTCCTTTAAATATTTATTTTTATGTTTAATAAACATAAAATTTGTTATATATCTGTGCAATTTGTATTTTTTTTGTAGTGATAACAATAGCAATAAATCAATCCAAAAGAAATGTTACCACTCAGAACCCATGTCCAGGGTGAGAGGGGAATGCTAAATTTAAATATTTAAACATCCTTTTCTTGCTGAGAAGTATAACCTGGTGATTTAAAATGTCTTTCAAACATGAAAATGTTGGCATCAGAATAAAATTCTGGAATGGTGAGGGGGAGTGAAAGTACAAATTTAAGGAAGAAAGTATATATTATAAAATTCCTGTTAGAGAAGACTTTATGCATTTTCTTTTCAAATGTATGATGTGGATATCGAAACATTTTGAGATTTAGATTTCATTAATCTATGTAAAAAGAAATTTGTAACTTTTATTTAAAAACATAAACTCTAAAGGTTCTCACAAATTGCACCCTATGCAATCTCTGCTTTTCAAAAGGATTCCTTTTCCACAGTGGTCCACCTTGTTTTCCCAAGTCCATATTAACCTGATATCCTAATAGCTTAGGAACTACATTAGATTGAGTGCCTAGGCAATAACTCTTTCAAACTCTAAGAACCAAGAATGATATTCTGTTCTCTTTTGACTTTTCATAGATAACCAGGCACAGTCATTTCTGAGAGACTTTGGACAATAACCAACAGTTCATTTCACTCAGGTTTCTAAATTCTTATTTTTTAAATATTTATTTATATTGGGGAGATTGCCAATGGGGGAGGGGCAGCGAGAGGGGGACAGAGGATCTTAAGCAGGCTCTGCACTGACACCCTGACAGCAGTGAGCCCAGTGTGGGGCTTGAACTCACAATCCACGAGATCATGACCTGAGCCAAAATCAAACACTCACCCGACTGAGAAACACTCATGTTTCTAAAGTGCCATTTCTCTGTAGAAGTTCTGGATGACCACCAACCTCAGAATCGGCAACCTGGAGATAGAAACAATATCCTTCTCAAAAAAGAGGCACTTCAGTACATTCCACCAGACCAGGGGTCAGCAAAATGTTTGTATAGAGCCTCCAGTAGTTAATATTTTAGACTTTATGGCCCATGTGTTCTGAGCTGCAACTGCTCAACTCTGAGCCTATAGCACAAAAGCAGCCACAGTCCATATGTAAATGAATGGATCCGTGTTCCAATAAAACTGTATTTGTAAAAACAAATATCCAGCTAGATTTGGGGGGCAAAGTTTGCTGACCCCAACACTGGACTGTCAAGTTCCTGAAGAAAGGACCCACGTCTTATTGAACTTTGTATTCCCATCAGCCAGTACAAAACCAGACACCCAATAAATGTTGAATAAATGAGAGTATTTAAGCATTAAGAGAAAGATAGTATATTGGAAGCAGGCTGTACAATGCACTATAGAAGAGAATAGGAAAAGAATTGTAAACCTCACTGGGTTTAGATATTAGACAAAGAGATCTATTTCTAAGGAAATACCAGGCAGCTTGGCCACAATTAGTAAAATGAATCTGTAATACATTATTTATACACATTCCCATATTGAGTGATTAACATTCAAGTATAACTTCTTACATGTTTATCCTTTCTATATTTTGAACCCCTGGAGTTCAGACAACATGGAATCTTCAACTCCAAATTCTATACCTTATCCATGCATAATAGGTAATTTAAACTTGAAATTAATTAACCATGAAGAAAAGTAACTCAAAAATGGCCAGTTAGCTAGCTGATGAACAAATATTTGGTGTATCTAGTATGTTGTAAGCATTATGCAGTTGTAGGATGACAATGAACAAAATTTATTTTTTTTAAAAAATTTTAATGTTTTATTTATTTCTGAGAGAGAGAGAGAGTGAGACAGCCTGAGCAGGGGAGGGTCAGAGAAAGGGAAACACAGAATCAGAAGCAGGCTCCAGGATCTGAGCTAGCTGTCAGCACAGAGTCCGATGTGGGGCTCGAACCCATGAACCGTGAGATCATGACCTGAGCCGAAGTCAAACACTTAACCGACTGAGCCACCCAGGTGCCCCTGTTTATTAAAAAAATAAGTATCTTAAAGCTCTTATAATTGTCATGTTCAGGTCTAATTCCTAACACATACTAACTCAGTTAATCCTCACCACAACCTTGTGACAAAATAGTGCTTAGTATTAGGTCCATTTGATAGGTAAAAGAACAGGGATACAGAAAGGTTAAGTAACTTGTCCAATGTCACACATCTAGTAAATGGCAATACTGGGATTCAGGCCTGAGCAGGCTACTGCCTTCTGTGTTCTTAACCAATGCAAAATGCTGTCACTTTTCCTGAGAAGTGAACCCCTAGGGTCTCAAAGGGACAGATGTGAATTGTTAACTAAGAGCACAATACACTGGCAAAGGATTCCTGTAACAGGTAAAGGCTAAATGAGTTCAGAAGTGAAAAGGTCAGTGTTACAGTGATTAGGATGAATATTATGGGTAGCCACTTGAACTAAACCTTCAGATCGCATAGAATTTTATTAGCAAGGAATTGCAGAGAAACTTTTCGGGGGGAGGGACAGAATGGACAAAAGTTTGGGTGAACAATTATAAGGCAGAAATTATATGTGCATACGACCTCAAATGAATCCAAATGTAAGGAAGAAACTAACATTTACTCAACCCTTACGATGTGTCAGCTATTATATTAGGTCCTTGACCTCTTAGGGAGCTAGTTACAATCTTGGGCATTAAAGCGAAACAGTCAGGTTCTAGTCCAGCCTCTAGTATGTATTGTGTGGCCTGGGGCAAATTACTTAATTTCTCTGGGCCTCTTCATTTGTAAAATGAAGATAAACAACACTTGCACCATGGGGTCATTGCCTGGGTTAAACTACATGAGATGCCATTATAAAGTACTTAGCATAGTGCCTTGGTATTAAGTCCTCCTTGGGTGCTCTTAAATTTTTGTCAGGAAAAACTGTGAAGTACAGTTGTTCCTATATTGTAAATGAGAAAGCTGAGAGTTAGAGGGCCTCAGACCAACGTCTATACATATGCCTAATTTTCCCAAAGAGTTCTCTGACAAGTAGAAATTTGGTTAGACCGAGGAAAGAACTGAGAGATGCTGAACTCCCATATTAAGAGTTTTGTTGTCGCAAGATGAATTGAGGTTGGGGGCCTAGTGTTTGAACTTTCGAAAAACCAATATATGACTGCTTCTGCATTGAAAATTCACCTCTTAGGACTCACTAGATAAAAAAAGGAGGTCTGGAGTCTGGGTGGGGCATATCCTAGTGTTACCAGGCTTAGCTGACATCTCAGCTGCCCCCCTCCCAACTTCTCCTAGCAAGTGTCTTCACTGGCACCTAACGGGTCCTAACATACCTTAGTGGATTTGATTTCAAAACACTGACTGAGCATAGTATTGAATCCAATTACAGAGAAGAAATCCAAGATTGTTATGGTAGTTTGGTGCCTTTTTTCGTTGTATTTATGTATATTCATTTAGCGCGATCAGCTGAAAAGGCTTGTAGACACAACATTTACCAGATATAAATTGCAATGTTTTCCCACATACCGTCTCGCTAAATATTATTACACCCATCTTGGGTTTTATTTTCCCCGTAGCAATGGAGGATTGATCTGTTCTTTTGGAAGGCTGAAGGAACTTACCACTTTTTATATAGGAGCTACTCAGTATTTTGTTTTATCCTTAACACACAAACCTATAAAGACCCCACAAAGGATCCAAAATAGTTAACTCTCTCCTCCTTTTCCCGCTAAAAATTATGCTTTCCGTTAGGCAAAACCCCTCAAAAATTTCATACGAACCTGCTTTCAAATCCATACCAGCAAGATGCATGTGCAATAAAAAAAAAAAAAAAAAACTCAAACCAGTTTTGTAATCAAAACAAATGAATGCTTGTGTTCATCATTTCATTTTTAAGATACCCGTCAGGAGGGTGATAATTTCAGTGGTGTTTCCTGCTGTAACGGAAGGTACTGACATTGGGAGATCTAAATTGTGAGGCTTATATAACTTGCACTGTACTCAGCCTAGCATCTCATGGTCTAATTAGATACAAACCGACTCCGTTGGCAGAAAAGAGCAGTGTTGTGGTGCAAATATTAGCACCTTGTTAGCAGTCCAAAGCCTGCTTTCTCAGGCAGAACCTATTTCTGAATGCAAAGTTTTATATAGATAAAAGCTGTAATGTTTGAAAGGCATTTGATGAACTTTATTTGAATCCAGAAAAAAAAAATATATTTTCTTACCAGACATTACTAATTAAATTAAAAAAAAAAAAGCAAACCCAGTATTCTTACAAGCACTGGACATTTTCGAAAACCATCATTTTACTCCCTAGGGTCGAATTTCCAGAAAAGGTAAAGAAACTTATTTTTAAAATGCCACTACAATATAATTGACCGTGTGAAATAATATGTTATATAAATATAACTGTGTTACAAGATCCTTGTTCCCCTGGCATGAATCTATACTTCTTCGTCATCATAGCTAATTCTTATTGATCACCTACTATGTTCTAGGCACTGTTGTGAGCACTTTATATTAATTGCTTCAGTTAATCATCAGAATAGGTCCTTGAAATTGGTAATATTTTTTAACCTGATTTACCCAGATGAGGAAAATGAAGCACAGAGAGGTTAAGTAACTTGTCCAAGATTACCCAGAGAGCACCTGGAGGAGCTGGGATTCGAATCTAGGGTTTTAAGAGCTGTGCTTTCCCCTTTCCCCATTGCTCACTTATGGCCAGAAGATGCTGCAGGCTGATATCCCGCTGTTCATCTTGCCTGTCTCAAAGGCTTTTGCCGGGGTGCCTGACCTTCACATGCCTCCTTGACGCTGTCCAGGGCACAGCTAGGTGAGTGGCCTGGGGGGAGGGGGGGAAGTTCTGGTTCATCTTTCTGTTCACGTCATGCACAATATATTAAAATGTCTTTTTTTGGCACCATTAATTGAGCATCTGGGATGAGAAGATGATCATTGGAAATCACTTGAAAACCGGTCTTCCTATTATAAACATTCATCTTTAAAAATTGTCACCAGTGACCATAGACTACACGGGGCTCTGAGGCAACCTGTCTTAATTTGTGAGTGCATGGCTCACACCCAAATGCAAGCGGTTTCCAACACAGTGATAATTTGCCGTCTTACAAAATCCAGACTGTCTTCTGGGGATTTATCGGGAAGAGTTCTAAAATGTAAATCAAGGAGCATTTGGTTACCCTTAATTGACTGTGTAGCCCAGGCAAGTCACCTCTTGGGCTGGCCTCCTCGTCTCTAAATAAGATTGTCCCCAGGGTGCCTCCAGCTTTCAAAGCCCATAGATTCATGCCTTTAAGGATAATAATATTCTGTGACCAGTATTGGTCCCCTGTTATTTTGGTTATTGAGGGACCAGAGAGTTTTATGGATTAGGTAGCCTGTTCAAAACTAAATGGGTCTAAGGTATGCACACCGGGTTTCTGCGTCAAGACCATGTGATTCCAAAATCCTGACCTGGAATGTCCTCGGTGACTCTAAAATTGAATAGATCTGTCCTCTGCAATGTGCCTGGTCTCCAACTTTATTAGAATCATCGTGTATGTCTACATAGCCCCACATCTTACAACACACCAGTAACACAATATTCATTAGACCTATAGTAAGGGTCACAGATCTCAAAATAAGAGTCTGATTGCTCCTGAATTCTATTATAAGGTATATACCACTGAGAAATTTAGCCTCAATATCATTTATACCGTGGTAAATGAGTTTACCAAATCCTTTCCCAAGAACGCGCTTTCATAGGGGATACGAAGAGACCTCAAGGGCCTGTAAACTTGAAAGCTCCTTCCATCCTCTCTAGACAGAGTTGAGATGGGGCGAGCACAGAAAGGTTGCGCTGATTTAAGATAAATATCCTACCTATTGCACGATTTTGCTGAGGGCTCGTTGGAGTGCGTGTGCGCGTGCGCACTCGCAGGAAGTATTTAGAGAAGTCAGGGTGGGTAACTTGTGTGGGAGATAAGGGAATTCAATGAAGGGAGATACTTTAGCCTTTCCTTCAAGTACATCTCCCTCCTGAGTACATTTACTTCCATCACAATGGACTAGAAGAGATCCTTGCTTAGTGGTGCAGAACCCTTGAGACCTAATTTAGCTTTTATAGGAAATTCAAAAAGAGAGAGACGGCGCAAGAGCAAGAGAACAGAACAAAGATATGAGTTTGTACAGGGAATATTGATACTTCTGGACTGCCTCTGTAACTCTTTTAAAAGAAATTTTCTAAGTAAATGCTGACTTAGACTTTTTTGTTAGTGGAAGGCCTGAGCTCCTCCCGCCGGAACAATGCCACTGCCCGAGTCATCTTTACAATTCCCGACAGTCTGTCGTCTCGGAAGCACAGGTTCATTGGTTTTTGTGCTGTGAAGGTCAGCAAACATTTTGGAAAAATAAATTTCCCCTTTTAATTTCTTAAATGTGTCCTCACACGGATGCCCAGAAATAGGAAAGTTACATAAATGCAAATTAAAAACATGCCTGACAAGCTGTGCCTCTTGGTCCCGTTGATCATTTTTTATTCGCATTTCACAGCAATTTCCAGGAACATCACCACATCCTTTGTTAACTACATATCAATTAAAATACCTCTGAGAGGCAGGTACAATAGCGTACTATTTATTATCCTTCTTCAACAGTGAAAGGCCCCCCCTTTTTTTTTTTTTACTAACTGCTACAGGTAGGTAACACATAAAGAGTTAGAAAAAGAGAGAGGAAGAAAAAAAAAAGCCTGCCCTTAAGGATTTCACAGAAGATGAAGAAAGACATTTTTTTCCAATGCTGTAGGGAAAAAAAGTCAGCAGCTTAACCAAGCAATCAGTGGGACAGTAAAACCAGAGCATGGACATGCTTATTCCTTTTCATCTATTGCAGCCACAAAGTCTAATAAATTGTCGTTCACAAGCAATTTTGCCACACAAATAAAAAGTTGTTAGTGCAAAGAGCCCAAATTACTTTTGTGGATGGCTTGAGGAGGATAGTAGTGGAAGGCAGACTGACGTAAAAAAGAAAAGGAAAAAAAGAATCGAAAACATTGAGCTTTGAAATTAAGAGTCGTTCTGCCCTGCTTACTTTCTGAGTTCTTCCACTCTGAGTCTCTGTTTCCTCACCTAATAAGAGATTGAGACCCCCTCCACTGCAGAGGTGCAAGAATTAAATGAGGCAATAAATATCAACTATAGCAGGGCCTTCGTTACCAGTATGATTATTACACATCAAGTATAACGTGTGCACTTTAAAAAGTTAGCCTCATGTAGCTGCATTGCGTTTAATATGCTGCTCGTATTTCTGGGCCGTCTTGCTTTTCTGCGTACTGGGAACCTGCGTGCAGTTGTGTTGTGTTGATGTTGCATCTCGTCTGAGAACAGCTAAAGCATTACCACCAACCTTGGAGTCTTTTGCTTCCTTTAGTTTTTTGTTTTTGTTTTTTGCTATCTACAACGCCACACCCTTTAGGCCTGTTGGGTATGAATACAAAATAAATGGTCAACTTCCGTGATTGAGCAGATTAATTAATCAGGTCAACATGTATTGAGGCAATGATCTTCACGTGACTGACCTGTGTGCAGTTTAGTGGTTAGCCGGATGCCAACTGGCAATTCTCTACCACTTAGAAAAACACATCTACAAAACAACTTCCCAGCTTCTAAATCCTGCCGTTAACTAAAACTTGATTGTACCACTGCATTAATCACCGAGCTTGAGCCAAAACTCCTGTTTTTATTCTGGGAAGATGATTTATTCAAAATAATGTTTCACTTAGGGGTCTAATCATAAGCCCAACATGATTCAGATGGTGAAGTCCAGCTGTAACAACAGTAACCTCCAGAAAAATAACCACATGTATATTGAATCCCTTGAAAGTTTTCCATAACAGATCTAGGGAAGATAAATCATGCAAACTCATTCTATAATTAACTAAAGTGTTCCTTTTCTTTCACCATAATCCAAAAGGATTAGCCCAAGGTCTTTCATTGGATAAAATAGGGGGCCATCATTTACTCTGCCGTGCGAAACTAAATTCAGATTTTAAAATCTGATCAAAATAAATTCTAAACACACAAGTGAGCATTCTAAATGCAGAAAGTTAGCTTTTTCAGAAACTCTACAAGAAATCTTCACAGCAAATAAAAGTCTCAACATTGGATGATATCTCTATTCTAAACAGCAGAGCTCTCAATAATCTATTTTAGAACACTTCCATAGGAATCTCCTGAAACTTCATGGTGATGTCATTGAGTGAGTAACATGGATAAGCCAAAATAATCAGGTTTCTACCGTTTATCCCTAATCTTGGATGGCCACAAGACTGATTTTTCACGATTTTATTCCCATTGAAAAATATCGTACCTGACACAAATGTTGAATAAATGCATCCAGAAAATGGAACCACACCTCATTTTTCTATCTATAATGGTATGGAAGTACATTTACCCGCCTTTGGATGGTTTACTATGATATTACAAGGACTGATAAAGCAACATTGCTGGAATATTCCAATCTTTCATAAATATGCTGTTCTGTATTATCTCCTCTGTCTCCTGCTGCTGCTGCTGCAACAGGCTTTGGTTCTGTTCCTGTCTGGCTTTTGTTTTCTGTTGTCACACCACAGATACATTTAGTAAAAATGTATTCAGCAGTCACTTAAGACCTTTTTTGCAACCAAGCCAAGATGGATGAACAGATGTATGGATGGAGGGAGGGAGGGGGGGAGGGATGGATGGAGGAATGAAGGGATGGAGGGATGGAGGCATAGAAGGATGGAGAGATGGATAGACAGATGAACTAATAGCTTTCTTTTCAAAGAACATTTATAGTTGCTGAATTTAGCAGCACACCTTCAATTTCAATTTTACATTTTCAGCTCTCTGAGAAATTGATCATCTTTGGAGAACTGCACTGTGCTGAACTTATTGATTTCCACCGAGCATGTTGAAAATGGCCATTACTTGATACATCATTAATATAATAATTGAGATCAAGCATTTTTAGATCCAGAATGCCTGACATCAAAATTTCACAAGCATTAGAAAAATAGATGATAGACATCACCTTCTCTTCAGGAAATACTGACCAAAATTATTCTGTACAGGTTATGGGCTGGGGGGCTGGGGGAGTTGTCGTTATTTTCTAAGTTATCTGTATGTAGTTCAAATAAAGGCCAAGAAACTGAATTCACATTATTAACCCTGGTACCGATCACAAATTGGTCATACAGCAGTGGGTGGTTGTTTACTTCTGTAAGGAGAAAGCCTAATTCTTTGACTTTGCTCAGATAAATCATTTAATGCAGTGTATTGTGTGTGACTTGTTTCTCTGGAGGATGATGTTGATATTCAGTTCTTTATACTGGTTACCAAAAAGAGAAACAGCATAAATCAGAATCTGTACAGGTTATTCTTCACAGGGAACAACCTATAAGCTGAAGTCATTGTTTGGCTTTCTACCGTACCCGGATAATGAACTAAAAAATGGAAGGAACTGCTCTGATGAATAGGGGCATCACTGCAAATCACTATTAACTTAAAAAAAAAAAAAGAAGGAAAATGTAAAATGCATGTGAGTACCTTTTTTCTGGCTTCCAGCTCTGTCTCTAGTCCTTATTAACCTAGGACATTACACTGATGTATAGGATAGGGATGGTGCTGTTTGAGTTTAGATACTTAACCAGCAGTAAGCATTTGGTAGATATTTCCTGATGTTTGACTCAGGTTTTCAGCTTTGATTTTCTCAAAGTTCCTTCTCTATAGTAGGCTTAATTTATATATAAACTAATTTATATATAATAGGCTTAATTTATATATAAATTAATGTATATATAAATTATATAGTCTGTAAAACCTATTTAAGCTATAGTCTTATGTTTTCAAGTGATATTCTCCTACGTGAGAATACATCCTTTTTTACTGTCATTTTTTAAAAATTTCTATATAGTTATTATAAATTTATATAATTTATGATAAAAATATAATCTTTAAAGGCTATTTAAGTTATAGCCTTCTTATATTTTCAACTTATATTTTCCTACATGAGAATATGTCATTTTTGCCCTGTCATTTTTTTAAATCAGCTCTCTCCCTTGGGATTGATTCCTTCCCCCCTTCTTTTGTTGTTTATCTGTCTTTTCTTCTTTTGTTTTTCCTGTTTTCCATCCATTTTATCTCAGTTCTTACAACTTTTCTCCATATTTCTTTTGAAAGAGTTTGCTGGACCCGGATCTTCCTCCCCATTTCCTTAATCTACCCATTTTCATCCTTTTCTTTAAAAACCTCTACCTTTGGCCAAAGTTTATTAGAATTGCCATAGGAGGAAGAGAGGATCTCTAGATCTCCATCTTATACCTTTCAACACTGGATTAGATACAAAACACAAACCCATATTCCCACCCATGGATCTGATTTAAAGGTATATTTGTCCCCGCATCTGTGTTGTTTTACGGCCATGAACATTTCACAGCTAGAGCACTCTAGCCAGCACTTTCAAAATAAAATCTTTGGCCTTATTGTTAGTGCCCATTAATCAAATGCAGAAAGAAAAAAAAACCCACTCATCATGTTTTCTAGCTTCCCAACTGGACTCGTTTTCTGGGAGACTATTAAAGTGTTAAGTGTTTGCACTTCTTAAGTTTAATTCTTTTAATAACAATAAACAATCTTTTGTTTCCTGTTGACTTTTTTTTATAATCAGTAATAAGTATGGCCAGACAATTTTGATGAATTGATTATGTAGCTGAATGTTTATACTCAGTCTTTAATTCTTGAATTATGAAAAACTCTTGAGAAGAATTCAGTGGTACCACACACGAGAATTTTAAATTTGCAGCATGAAAATTATTGCCATGGCTTCATTCATTGGGTTAACCACAGTTTTATTTTTTTTAAGAAAATATTATGTGCCAAAAGTTTTAAATTTGCAGCATGGAAATTATCAACACGGCTTCATTCATTGGGTTAACCACAATTTTTTAAGCAAATATTATGTGCCAAAGACTGTGCTAGATTCTGAGAGAAGAAAGAGAAGTAAGTAAAGATCATATCATATAGAGAGAGCCAGAGATAAGACCAACTGGTAATTATAACACATATGATCTGCCAGGGGGAGGTTTTACCCACAGGACTCTAAGGTCATAGGAGAGGGGATTTAATCTGCCTTGGATGTGGAAAGGCCTGAAGAAAGGTGACATTCCTTCAGAGAAAGGAACTGTTAAGATAAACCCAAGCAAGAGCGATGCCCAAAAAGAGATTCAATTTTACTAGATGTAAAGGAAAATGAAATTGGGGGGGGGGGGGAATCTTACTATAAATAATTGATACCACAACTCTATCATTATCATCTCTTAGATACAAAGTCTTAGGAGATCTTGAAAGAAACCCAAAGGTCTTGACTTCTGCTGAGAAGCTAATTAACTTTATTTTCTGCTGACCTTTTCATTTCCTTCCCATAAGATGAGCTGGTGATTTAAATACATGCATGAAAAGGTTTAACTAATTTATAGAAGATGATGTTTAAATATTTATTCTATTGTTCACTCAAAGTACTCCTGTGGTCCCTTCTCTATTTGTAAATACTTTTTTTCAACCACTATTGATTCTTCCCTTGTTGAGTAATCAAAGCTTAGATCAACTATCATAGCTCAAATATGAAAAGCGAAATTCAAAAATTTATATTATTTGTCTTCATTTTATATTCAAACAATGAAAAAGGATAAGAATAGTATTACATACCTTCAAAGGTAGCATCTGGAAACCTACTGATCGTTTCCATTTTTTTTTAATTTTTATTGTTTGGAAAATGTATCTTAGATTCTAATTATACATAATAAGGAAGACTTTTTAGAAAGGAAAATTACTACTTTTCCCCTTGGATTTGCTTTAGCACAAAGCTCAGGACATTACACAGCTTTCAAAAATCACTCACTAAGTTATATTTAATTTAATTTAAAGCTCAGTGATCTACCTCCCCAATGCTGATAAATGATTAACCTGAACTATATCATCTTTAGATCAAGAATGATGATCTTAAACTCCAATTTTCAGAAAACAAGCAATACCTCGTTTTGTCAACTGAATGGAGAAAGAAGAGATTACTATGTGCCATAATTCCTACTGTGACTGATTAAATCCTTTGTAAGTAAAATGTAGAAGTTATAAAGAGTTGGAGGTTATATTGATTTTTCATTACTGGCTAAAGGCTTGCATGCCATATAAAATGGATTTCTAACATCAAGGCAGAGAGAAGTCATTTCTGAGATCCTTTTTTAGAACTCAGCTGGAACCCAAACCATTGCAGGGACTAGTTAATAGTCAAGTAGTAGAGTGATCGAACTTTGCTTTTGTTCTTTCTTAAAGAAAGCTAGAGATTTATCTTTATAATTGGTCAAATAATCTTCTGTTTCCTATCTTGTGTTTCACATATTATTAAACCAGCCATATGTTGATTCCAGGGTCCCTCTTAAAAAAGAAGATACCACACCAGATATTAGAATTTTCACTCTGTCAACACAACAAGTGAGCAGGTATGTGGGAAACCTGTGTTTAGTTCAGATGTACTTACAGGAAGATGAGTAAATTAAAGAAGACCTGTTTAGAATTAATGTAGAATTCTACTGTTTTTGCTTTCCATGCCCCTTCTAGTAGCAGCCTAATGAATGTTTATTTTTGCTTACTGATATCTGCAACAAAATAGAATCTCTTACTAGAAGTATCTCAGGTGACTCTAGCACAGAGCCAAGACTGAGAGACCTTGAAAAAATAGAGAAGAAGAAGGAGAAGGAGAAGAAGTTGTTGTTCATTAGCTTCTCAGCAAAGGTCAAGACCTTTGGATTTCTAGTTAGAAAATACAAGATGTGATACAGTAATTTAAAAAAAAAAAAGTAATGTCTCCTCCTATCTAATTTACAGCTTTTTCACACATACTTACTTATTTTCACCGTCAGAAAACCAAAATGGACTCTTAGACTTATCTAATTTGGAACCACTCAAGATGTGGTCAGCTCCTGGCTTGCTCAGAACTACCAGGGGATTTGTTTAAAATGCACATTCCTGGATCAGAATCTCTCACTAAGGGGCCCAGTAACTTAACAAACATCCCCGTTAGCAAAGACTTCCCAATGATTCCCCACTGCAGCTTGAGATTCATTACTCTAGTTTACCAACACACTTTTCAGTGAGAAAAAGCCTAAAGATTTACTGAGACTAAGCTGGATAGACCGTCACGGTGACCCAGTTTGTTCCATGTGCACTCGCTGTCCTTTCTCGCTTCTGCAGACCAAGGCTGCCACACTTCCATGGGTCCATCTTCCTCAAACACTCGTTTCTCACAATTTTCATGGCCTTTCCAGACTACTGGGGATGCATGTGTGAGACAACCAACATAAGCTTCCTGTCAACTACCAAAAATCAAAGTTTGTGCCAGAAATTTGGGAAAGGTATCTTTTCTTAGATACACAGTATAGTGTCTGTCAGCCATGACTTGTGGTCTGGTTGCCATGATTTCTGTTTTTTTTTAGTTATGTAATTATAATTAATTTCAAAATATACATCTATAACAATATAAGAACAAATACCTAAGGCAGAGATGGGATGCTCATGGCTGATCAGAAGAAAAAGCAGGTGATTATACTCTTCAGAAATATATGCTTTAAAACCTTAAAAACAGAAGCACCTGGATGGCTCAGTCAGTTAAGTCAGTCTGACTTCAGCTCAAGTCATGATCTCATGATTTGTGAGCTCAAGGCCTGCATTGGGCTCTGTGCTGACAGCTCAGAGCCTGGAGCCTGCTTCAGTTTCTTGTGTCTCAGTCCCTCTCTGCCCCTCCATGGCTCACCCTCGGTCTCCCAAAAATAAATAAATGTTAAAAAATATATTTTTTTGGCCTTAAAACAGAGGTGCCTGGGTGGCTCAGCTGGTTGAGCATCTGACTCCTGATTACGGCTCAGGTCATGATATCTCACAGTTCATGGGATGGAGCCCTGCACTGGGCTCTGTGCTGACAGCGTGGAGACTTTTTAGAATTTTCTCTCCCTCTCTCTCTCTGCCGCTCCCCTGCTCACACACATATGCTTTCTCTCTCTCTCAGAATAAATAAATAAACTTAAAAAAATAAATAAAACCCTAAAAACAAACAAGACAATAAACAACAATAATAAATATCAGCCTACCAATTCCTACCCCCAAATAAAAAGAAAGACAATAAAGATTAAATGTTAGAGAGAGAAACATTCTGCGACACTGCTAGAGTCAAGCCTTATGAGGTGAAGCTACTAGAAAGCAGATTTCCATTATTAATAAGGAATAATGCCTAAGAGAGCTGTGTTGGGCTCAACCATTGACATGCTCAAGCACAACTTAGAATGGTTGACTTTCTGGGCTATTTATAAACATAAACCTCACTGAGTGGAAGATTGGGTTTAAAGATCTAAATTCTATTCCATAATATTCTATGTTGCTATATTTACAGCTATTCACAAAAGGCAGTTTGGAGAAAACATCCTAATTAATTAAAGCTAGCCATAACACCCATGAGAATTTGGACCTAGAAATCATTAGCCTGAGCAGTCGACCATTATCTGTTATTAGTAATACATCTTTCAGCGTGAAAGGACTTTGATTATTATTCAAATTTTAAATGAGAAATTTATTCTCAAGCAGTTTTAGATAGGATGCAAGGAGAAGCTTTAATTATAGTACTCTACTACAGAAAACAGGATGCTACATTATGAATAGTTATAAGACTCATTCATTCTATAAGGATTTACAAAGCACCCATCATGTACCAGTCACTGTTCCAAGATCTGGGAATATAGCAGCAAATGGAAAAGACCAGAAATCCCTGCCCTGATGAAACCTACATCCCAGGAGAGAGAGACAGACAACCATAATAATGATGATGATAAAGTAAAATCTATAGTGTTATGATGGTGATAATTTCTACAAAGAAAAATAAAGCAAGCGGGATAGTAGTGATTGCATGATCAGAAGTTTCAGGGAATTACTATGTTTATCTGTCAATACAATAAAAAGATAACCATGTCTATTATTGACAAAAATGATTTTAGAATTCATAAACTCAGTGTCATTTGGTTCAACCTCCAGTTTTATGGAAGAGAGATCCAAGCCCACAGCAGTTCATGCTTTATCTATGATTCCCAGGGCCTGAGTTCGAGCTCTACTCACACAAATGCACAATGTACCATGTGCATTTCTTAAGAGTTTAGAGAATTTCCTTCAAATCCATTTGTCACTGCAAATGAGGCCAGACTTTGACTAAGAATATTTTCATTCTTCCAAAATATTTCTCTGTGTGTATATCTCTCCAGCAGCATGTTTATAGGTTAGCCAGTCGACTTCATGCACTTGAAGATAGATGGCTGTTAACACCATGTTGTGAGTGATGACGTAATTGCACATGATTTCCAAATGGAGTTTCAGAGCAACTCTTCCAAGACTGAGATCTATGTAGACTATCAACAGATGACCATAAATATAGTTTGCCATAATTTATTTTTAAACTATCTGCTTTTAAAAGACACTCCAAATCTGTCACTTCCTTTTCCCTAAACTTCAGTGACACAAAATCAGAGATCTTTTTTCAGTGGGGGCAAGGACCAGACAACCCATGAAGGAAGAGGTGGGCAGGAAGTGACCCTATGTAGTAAAACTGGAATCTACGTGAAAGGAACGGGGGATTCTTCTAATCCAAGTGTTGAAAACACTTTTAAAGTGCAGTTATTACTAGAAGTAACTGTGAAAATACTATTCTGGTACAGCTGCTCCCTTCGTATTTGCTTTACTGAAAAAAGAAAACTGTTTATTATGGTTAGTAATGCAAGCCTCAGGCGTCAATGACTCAAATGCCTCCTAATCTCTCCTCACACAGACGTGTGTCTGGCAGTGAGAAAGGCAGCAGCCCTAGATGTTTCAATCCAGGATTTAGTGTTCTAGGCCAATGTCTTCTCACCCTTTCTACCTGTAAAGTGCAATCAAATGGAAGAAAGATAGAGACAGATAAAGCAGCCTTTGCACCCTTCACCATGAGTATAATTGGGTTCTCAAGAGCTTTGAAGGCCAGAATGAAATTTTTTTTCTTCTGAATGTAATGCGTCCATTTTTTGTGACATTACTGAAATCATTTTCCTCTTTATTGGCAATGTTGCAACTGGATTTATTGAAGAGGTAGTAGGTGCTAGTTCTACGGGCTTGGTTTTAGGTGTTGTGTGCTGGGGAGAAGAGTGACTGACATTTCTGGTGTGCCTACTGTGTCCCCGGCACTCTGCTAAGGGATGGATGTTCGTGACCTTCCTCCATTGTTACAACAAGCCCATGAAGTGGATATTGTCATTAATGTCATATTTTAAATGAGGATATGAAGTTAAAAAGGTTAAATTACATCCCCAAAGTCCTCTACTTAGTCAATGTTGGAGCTAGGAGTTCAGACCAGCAAGGTTCAAGCTCATGAAGCTTCTTTCATTAAAACATTGACTTGATTCTCTTTATTTGACCATTTTTTTTCAAAAGGGAGTGCCATATTTTCTATCCATGAAGATGGTTAAGTAATGAAGAGAGTATTTTTGCAAGTATCAAAAGTTCCATAATTTTAAAAATAATTCCTCATGCTGTCAGAGAATTTGGAAGCACAGACTTTTAATAGTGTTTATTTTCTTCATAAAGGGAATAGGTATTGAAACCCAAGGACTTCTGAAGGTTGATTTGTTATTGGAAAAATGAGGAAGAAAGGAAAGAAGGGCAGTTTGTAGTAGCAAGAAGACTGAACAGAAGAACAGAGATGATAAATAAGGAACCAATAAGCTGAGAATGGTTAATGCAATGCTAGGAAAAATATAACACTAAGATCAGATTTCATGACTTACCTGTTAATCATAAAATAAAACCTTGCCATAGTCTCCGCTCCCTGTAGAATTTTCTTCGATATTTAGGTCTTTGAAAGTTGAC
The DNA here is from genome assembly GCF_003009895.1 of Hyaena hyaena. NCBI lineage: Eukaryota > Metazoa > Chordata > Mammalia > Carnivora > Hyaenidae > Hyaena > Hyaena hyaena. The sequence goes on from NW_024081917.1 coordinate 64,263, forward strand.
ACTTTCTTTGCCTCAAGTTCTTGTCTTCAAAATGGACATAGTAATATTACCTGGCTGAGTGCCCTGTTCTGACAATTAAAATACTAAACTCATTTAAAAATGCTAATACAAAGTATTTTAAAAGTGTTTTCAATAGTGCCTAATACACAGTAAACCATTAATGCTGGAGACTGTAAGATTTATTATTATATATCTGTATGTGAAAGACCATGATACCTAGGAGAAGAAAAACCAATGACTGCCCTAAATATGAGGATTTGTCATTAAACTGGTATATTAACTAATTTGGCAACACTCCAGAGCAGTATCTCATGGAAGTATATCTTACCGATGTCATGCCTAGGCAAAGGTATAGTGTAAATATTCCATCTCTCACCCCAAACATATAAGCATTCATGTTTTCTTCTGAAGGCTGATCTTCCAGTTCTGTTTCTACAGATCTCAGATAAATCCCAAGTTCAGCCCAAGTGTGATGAAAGATAACACACATAACCCAAATATTTTCCAAATAGAAGTAAAATTTCACTCTCTTTTATATTCCAGTGGTTAAGGAAGAAAGCATGGCTGTATGCACTTCTTTTAAGAGTTGACTGCAAATTCTCTATCTTTCCTTTGGGCTTAGCAAAATCAAAACTATCGTACTTGATATACCCTGAATTTGAAACCAAATAAAGTCCCAGCAACTAAAGTGAAGCCCATATCTCTAAAGAGGACACCAGCCAAGTTGTGGATGCTGCTGTGAAATCTTCGCAAAGCTTTCTGCAAGTGGAATTGGCCAGATGGCCGCCTGAAGAGAAAATTTGGTCTTTCTCGTCAGCTGGATCCGGGGACGTTGGATGAAGCAGAGGAGAAATTGTTAAGCCTTGCCATTTTTGCTGGTAATCAAAAGACACTCGTCTACCAATCAGACAGAAACACGGATGGCTTATGGCCTGAAATTACTTTATTTCAGTCTTTAGGTACAAATTAAAGAGCAGCTCTTCCACCTTTCATTCCTAATGTGGACTGATTGTTTATTTCCCAATGAGTGCTTGAGACTTTTTTTAAATGACATCTTCTTTCTTAATTGTTTCTATTTATTTCTTTTAATGTTTATTCATTTTTGAGAGACAGAGCATGAGCAGGGGAGGGGCAGAGAGAGAGGGAGACACAGAATCTGAAGCAGGCTCCAGGCTCTGAGCTGTCAGCACAGAGTCCGATGCGGGGCTCAAACCCACGAACTGTGAGACCTGACCCAAAGTCAGATGCTCAAATGACTGAGCCACCCGGCACCCCAACCATTTCCATTTATTAAATGTGATTTTTATCCCAGATATCTATTGATTTATAACCCTTCCTTTCTCTTTTGTTGTTTCACGAGGCACTAGACTATCAAGTCCTTCATCTCAATGTTTCTCCTGCAACATGAGGATAATGCCCCCCCACAAAGACTATCTCATAAAGAGATTCTGGGTTCGTGGGAACACTTCATATGGGAGGCAGTTTGCTTTGAGAGTTGTCAGTCAGCATGAGTGGGCTCACACCTGGTTGAAGATGTACACTGACACCCTAAGCACTGGGATTTCACTGATTATTGTATCAAAGTGACAATGATTGATCAAGGTAGAATGTAGTTTGAAGCTTTCTGCTCTTTGAGACTCAGCCATAACCCCAAAGCCATCCGGCTCCGATGTGTGCAGCACTCTGCCAAGTCAAAAGTGTCTCCAAAAGGCCCCATTGTCTACATATTATGTCCAGGCATAGAGTGAAGATCTGTAAGTAATGAGGGAGCTGAATTTCCCTCCCTGAGTAAATGACATTCCCATTTCACAAATAGCAAACTCATGGTTTTATGCCACTTTATCCCCCTATAAAATGCAATTTTATTATGAGATTATTAGGTTTAGACATCTGAGCTTCAGATATGGATAACCACCATGTAATTGCCTTCTTTAAATAGGATGACAATCAAATTGTATTATTATTTGGCTTCTTTAATATACAAAAAGCAAGCCCCACATTTTTATGATACCTTCTTTTGAAAGAAAAATAAATGTAATGGGGTGCTTGGGTGCGTGGCTCAGTCAGTTAAGCGTCCGACTCTTGATCTCGGCTCAGGTCATGATCTCATGGTTTGTGGGTTCGAGCCCCGTGTCAGGCTCTGCACTGTTAGCGGGATTTTGTCTCTCCCTCTCTCTGCCCCTCCCCTGCTCTCTCACTCAAAATAAATAAATGCTTAAAAAAGAAAAAGAAGAATAAATATAAGTCAACTCAGAATAGCTTTTCTCTCTCCATCCTTCCCCAGTAAAATTTGAGTCTAGCCATGCTAAATCTTGGATGATAATCTGTTATAAAGACTGCTGAGTCTTTTTGCAGATGGGGTGCCATTTATTTGGAGGGGGTGTTGAATTCCAATCCTTGAAATTCACAGTGTCAAAATTATTGCTATTTAATGTCACGTCTGGAAATTTTTCATTGGAATTAATGCTATGTGATGTTTGAAGCCCATGAGAACCTTTCAGTGTTTCTTTTCATCTAAGCTGACACACTGTCACTGTGCATAAAAATAAAAGAACATATAATGCTGTGGAATTGTTTGCAATCAGAAATTTTCTTTCAAGCTTACCTATCCTTGATCAGCTATCCATGCCCTCTGCAGTCAATATTGAGTGTCTAAGAATCAAAACCAGAATATCTCTGTAACTCTTTCCTCTGCTGTTCTGCACATCATGGATATGACCAGCTGTGATTACAGTCCTATTGCGACAGCAGTCGCATTGCCTAGAAATGTAGGTCTGTGAAGACGATTCAAAATGTAAACAGATCCTCTGCCCTCCACAGCTTCTTTCTTTTTCTCAGTAACCGGGTCTGATATTTACCCCAAAATACCACTCCAAGATTAGAATTTATTTTCTCTCTCCAGTTGCATTCTCTCCTTCCGTTCTTTTTCTCTCAAGAAGTCTGATCGATTCTTATTATTACTGAGAAGAAACAACAGTGCATGCAATGCCATACCATCCCACACTGTACTTTTGCAATTGCTTTTCCACAGTTGCTTTTCTGACTTGGGTCAGTTCTCCAAATATGCATAATACTCTTTGAGATAAAAATACTTGTCTTCAACATATACAGTCTTCTTCAGAGCATCAATACTGAACTTTATATTGGGGAGACTTAGTAATCGCAGATAGTGTGATAACATGCTCCGTAAATTGCAAATGGCAGCTGGTGTGATGACTCCCAGTGGCATTTTTTGCTTTGTTTTGTGTGTCCGTTTTTTGGTTGGTTGGTTTATGGGTTGAGCTCATTTTGAATAAGTTGCCCACATTGTAAAAGCAGGAAACTTCACCAAAATCCAAATTTCCAGTTTCTCTTTTTAAAAAGTCAGGAGCTTTGGGCCTCCATTAGTGCAGGGCACCAACTGCCACCTCTTTAGCTGGGCATGCGCTCTCTGTCCCCTGCACCCCCTGGACTTGTTTCACTCATTACACTACCTGCCTACCCCTTTGAGTTTGCTACCTCGGCTCTGCACAAACATTGCTCAAAGACTTTCTAATCCATTTTTGGAATTATCTCACAAATGCAATTTCCCCTTGAAGCAAAGTGAGAGATGCTTTCTTCTGATAGGATCCAGTGAGTGTCAAAATGTTGTTCTTGTGTCTTTCCTCATATTTATGCAAAACTTTGCAAGACTTTTCTTTATAGTTCTACAGGAGTTCTCATTCGGTCTCTCTCACCCTGGGAATATGATGAGATCTGCATTTGTGAATCGCTCTGAAAAATGTCCTGGAAAATTACTAACAGTGGCAGTGCCAACAACATTCTTACCAGAATAATGCTAATGGCAATAAGACGGAAGCAGGATCTCTTCCGCATCTGTTGTTTGTTTGTTTGCTTTTTAAGTTTATTTATTTTGAGAAAGAGTGAGAGAGAGAGAAAACACAAGTTGGGAAGGAGCAGAGAGAGAGAGGGAGAGAAAGAGAATCTCAAGCAGGCTCTGCACTGGTGTGGAGCCCAATGCTGGACTTGAACCGCAAGATCATGACCTGAGCCCAGGTCGGACGCTGAACTGATTGAGCACCCTCATATCTTTGTTTTTAATCACGATGCAGTTCTCCAAGGGTTAACAAGCTCTGATGCTTATTATTTTGTGTTTTTTTTTTAATCTACCCCCTAACTTTAAAAATTCATTTAATGCGGATGGGCCTGTCAAGCTTATTTAAATTGATTGCAGGATGGAATGTCAGTCCGAGGAGATAATGGCGCCAGTTCTTACACAAGTTTGGCTTTGTTATTATATCCATGAGCTACAGTGGTTATGATTCCTTAATTAGAAGGGACCTAGAGAAATGTTTTTAATTCTTTTTTAATGTATGTACTGCTGCTGCAATTGCAGACATTGAAGAATATTGATTTTATTTTCTTACAAAAAATATGGGTTGGTGACATTCTTGAAAAGAAGATTTGCAGAATGGATCTGGTAGAGGGCCCTTTAAAAGTGGACATTTTACCGTTGGTTCGTTAATTTAGTCATGTAGTGATGGTGAAAATCCATCTGAATAGTGATTGGCCACTGTGGCATCTGGATAAGTGATCTGTGGACAAAAATCTTCATTTCTCCAGAGTATTCTCCAGCAGACTTGAGTCCAAATGCGACTTTTCTGATGAAGTTTCTCCTGCTGGTTCATACGTATCTCTTCCCTGTGCTCCCTGTTTTCTTGCTATTATTAAAATGGTCAGGTTCATTAAGGGATAAAGAATAAACAAAATGCCTTTCAGCACACCCTTCGGGAGCAAAGAGCATTCTGAGAAAGAAATTCCTCTCAGATATGGAATGCTGAATGGAGGTTGATTGACAAAGGGCACCAGTTAAATATGATTGATAATGTCTTGATATTATTTCTTTGATCTTATTTCTTTTTTTTCTCCCTTTAATCCACATGAATAGTAATGAACACAGCTGAGTGAATGAGCACAAAAGCAGATAAGCTACTGTGCACATTTTATACCCTCAAATCTAATGAGCACTTTGTCTTCAGCATCATTAATGAGTTTTGCAAAATCTGTAATATTTTCATAGAACACTATTGCAGCTTGTTTAAGGGTCATTTGACCATATTTTGCCCCTGGCACCAGAGTGATGACTTAACTTTTAATTATAAATGCTAATTCTAATTAGCAGGCCTGGAAAAGTCGGATTGAGTTCTGTGTGACCCTGTCTGCCCCTTGCAGCCCAGATGCTAACTTGAACCCCAAAGCCAAACACATGAACTCTCTGCAGTGCCTGAGAAAAGATGCTGAAGCAACTGCTAGATCCCCCATGGTGGATATGGAGTCAGGGAATATCTTGATATAATTATTACAATAATATTTTCACTCTGCAGCTCCTATACCCCAAAGTGGCTATGTCAGGACATCATCTCTTCTTTTCCTGTTTTCTCAACCACAAACCCAGGCTAACAATTGGATTTGGCAGCTGCCGAGCTACCCTAATATAGCAGCAGACGAATCCAGGCAAAGAACAGATCTATCACTGTATCTGACTGATCTTTCTGCTTATGCACGGTGACAAATTCTCACCTCTCCATATAGATCAGCGGGCACTGTAACCAGTCAGTCACGCATAAGTTGTGACAGCGCATCACAAGATTGGCATTTTGGAGCCCTGGAGAACAAGGTGAAACAGGCAGTTATTTTACATGAAAACTGCAATCTTTCCCAAAGCAACATAGAAGTGTGTGTGTGTGTGTGTGTGTGTGTGCCTTTTACAAAAAGAGACATACTGTTCAGTTCACTTTAGTAAAATACATAGCGAAAGGAGATAAAAAACAAACCAGTGTGCCACAGGAGAGAGATTTACATTGTTCATTGGATAAAGGCTACCCAGTTTTCATTTCCCCACTGCTTCTAAGTTACTCAGAGTGGCTAAATCAAGGGAGCATCTGCCTAATGGGAATATGCGTCCATGTCTCTGGGATTCCAGTGCGGTGCTTAGGATGACAGATGAAAAAAATCTTGGGATCGATTTTCCAATGTTTCTCTTCCTATTTCCAGTGAAATACACTTCTCAGGAGGCTCCTCTTTACCCTCATGAAATCAAAAACTCCCACGTTTATTTATCTCTCTATTTAAGAATGTTGAGAAATGGTTTCAGTATTTGCACGGATTTTAGAGACACTCCCTTTGTCGGTTCGTGGTAAACATCTTCACACACAAATACACACACACACACACACACACACACACACACACACGCATAGACACGCAGCACCTGTCTGCTTCAGAAGTGTTCCAAGGTGTATTATGAAAATCATTCCCGACCGAAAGCAATCCAAATTTGGAGGAAGGCAGTAACTTGCTAATAAAAGAGACTTATTGATAATGTGTGTTAGAATGTATAGGTTAGAGGTGTACAAATTAAGTATATTTAACATTTTTCAAATAAGAACTAAATCTAAAAACTAATGACTCAATAATAAAGTATTAGAGAGTTTTAGGACTGTTGTTGTTAATTACCTATAAGTTACAGATGTAAGAACTGGTAAATTGTGTCTGAAGACAATCTCAAGTAATTGACTTAACAGACAACCCCTAAATGGAAGCAACATAATCATATATAAAAAAAAATCTATTGTGAAATCTCATCACATATAAAAATTGCTGTGCTTACATAAAGTATTAAATGTTTCCATTAAATTTGCTTCTAACTAAGAAATGAAAAGACCTTATTCAGGCTATGGTTTAGCTACTTAATTCCAGGCTTAGTTAAAATTTAGGTTTAAGTAGTTAAAATAACATCTATTTTTAGGTTTGGTTTTTAAAAAGCGAGGAATCGACTGTTACACTTTCGGTGCTTACAAGGAGCTAAGGAACTACATTAAAATTGTGTAGGAATTCAGTGTTTGATGAGGAGGAGGAAGATGATGATGATGATGACGATGATAAGGATAAGGAAGAGGAAGAAAGGAAGAGGAGATTAGGGAAATTCTATGTAAAGAAGGGACACTATGTTGGCAAACTAGTTTTTTGAGTTTATATAAGTCCTTGGAAATCTACATTAACTGAAATTCTTTACCTCTTTTGGGAACATTAAAGCACTATTAATTTATTAAAGATTATAAACAATTCACAACCCCCCTTTCTCTTACTTTCTGTAGCAAGCCCATTGGCTGTATTATTTCAAATCAGCTGCCCACTCTGACTGCCTTGGACTAATAAGACCAAGTCAGTAATTTCGGGGTTACAAAAATGGATTGTGTAGCTGGAGTCATTTATTAAATTGTTCCCATTGCATGAAAAAAGGGGTGGGGGCGGGGAAACCTGACATCCTGAAGATGTAAAAACTACAAAAAGGAAATAGCAGCTGACTAGCCCAGGGTCACCTGGGGAAGACAGAGATAAAGACAGAAGTTTAATATCTGTGATTCAAAAACCTTTTAACTTGCATAGAAAAGGAAGCATTTTTTTTTAATTTTTTTTTTTTTATTTCTAGGAGAGAGAGACAGAGGCAGCGTGAGCAGGGAAGGGTCAGAGAGAGAGGGAGTCACAGACTGAAACAGGCTCCAGGCTCTGAGCTGGCAGTCAGCACAGAGCCCGACGCGGGGCTCCAACCCACAAACCGCGAGATCATGACCTAAGCGAAAGTCGGACGCTTAACCGACTAAGCCACCCAGGCGCCCCGAAAAGGAAGCATTTTTAAGCTTTCCTCAAACGTGTGAACACGCTCATGACCCACATAAGGAAGAATTCTCTCTTCTATTGATATTGAACTTTTCTTCTTTGCACGTGCAGTTCACTTATTTGGACTGATTCCCACAATATTTGAGGATATATATTAGGTAGACATAAACCCCATTTTACAAATAAGGAAACTGAGCCCCAGAAGCTTAAATGACTCACTTTGGGTTATAGAACCAGTTAAGAACAGGCTTGGAAGTGGAATGGAAACCTTTATTCTCCTAATCTAGTATTTTTTTAAGACATCGCAATGCTTCCTTCATCATTACCTCCTCCACATGCTTCCTGGCACAAAAATCTGGCTTTTGCTTGGGGGATTTGAAGAATAAAGACTGTACATTCTCTTACTTATGTAGTAAACAGAGGTGAGTGGGACATGAATATTTTAAGCATCTGAAAGCAAAGACATTCCTCTACGACAGGCTTTCTAGTTCTTAAGGGGTTTATTTTTTTTTTTCTCTTACTTTCGTCTACTCAAAAGCAAGTCCCCTTCTGAAACTTGAAAAGCCTAATTTGTTTCCTCCACATGAAACCCTCAACTCCGGTTAAATATAAGAAATCTTCAAGCAGGTGTTTGTTTTCTTAAAAACAGGAATGACATTTTAACTTTATTCATTCTGCTTCAAAAGTAAGCATTTTATTCATTAGTTTAAAATGAAACATTTCAAAGAGCTTCATTGCTGACTAGATTCATGCCATTTGAAGTTTTAAATGTCATTTGATGAGTTTTAGCATAGAAATAATAAAAAGATTTTTGTTAACTGATAAAACACACAGTATTCTTACTCTCAGGAAGAACCCTTGGGGGATTTTAAAAGTGGAATGAAATGTTGTCACTGGAGAACTTTATCTGCATTTGCCCACTATTCACAGTAAACAAACAAACAAAAGATAAAAGAAAACAAAACTAGGATTTGAAAAGCAGAGAACCTTTCCAAGAGGCCATCTCTCTAGCACAAATTGCTGCAGAAGTACTTTCTCTTGTGTTTTGCTTCAGTGATAGCAATATAAATACTGTGTACTTAAATTATTATTTCAGGTATGTATTAGTAATTGTTAATTTCAATTCATATACAAATAAAATCAGAACTTTGGGAGGCATTTGCATACATATGTATTTATTATGCATTGTCTACTACTTCATAAAATAATTTTGAGTTGCTTATGATAAACAATATGCAAACAATAAATAAATAAACAGGGTTAAAAAGGAAAGCTAAATAAGAAGAAGAAAGTAGTCCAGTTGGGATGAAGAGCATGGACCTTGTAAAACTGGGCTTGAATCCAAGCTGGTCTGTGTGACCTTGGACAATTTAACCAACATCCCTGATCCCCAGCTCCTTAATCTAAAATACAGAGATAATAATGACCCCCTCAAGACAGAAAATAGTGGCTGCTTTGGCCTTTATTCCTGAAGTGTCTTTACTAATGGACTCTTGCAATTAAACACAAAATCAAAATTCCGAGCAACTTCCTTTGCCACTATGCATGAGAATATAGAAATATAAAAACAAATGCTGAAAAGTTCATATTTTTATGAGGTTAGGGAGATCAAATTAAATTGTTAAAAAAAATCTGTAGAATGCCATTCATGAATGTGTTTCATATGTTGATCGATGCCTGTGAAAATAAGCAATCAATTAAGAACCACAGCAGAAACCCAAAGCAAACATCAGAAAGCAGCACATACCTTTATTCTTAAAGTTCTAGGTATGTTTTGCATTAGACTTCATTGAGAAGTTGCTGGTTTCTCTTTGCAACACCCCTTGAAAGGCAGTGTCTGTAGAGAAACTAATTCCATAAGACCATGACAATGAATGCATGGCATTCCATCGTTGGTTGCTGTTTGGATGAGAATAAATGAAATAAGCATAAAATTAGGTAAAAACTGCTCAATTTGAATGTGTCTACTTACATAGCAAGATGAAGCTGGATGTCCTATTAGTAACTTCAATGAATATTTATTGAAAGGGGACCATTATTTCTTTTTTAAAAATTTTTTAATGTTTTTATTCATTTCTGAGAGAGAGAGAGAGAGAGAGAGAGAGAGACAGCACAAGCAGGGGAGGGTCAGAGAGAGAGGGAGACACAGAATCTGAAACAGGCTCCAGGCTCTGAACTAGCTGTCAGCACAGAGCCCAAAACGGGGCTCGAACCCAAAAACCATGAGATCATGACCTGAGCCCAAGTCGAACGCTTAACTGACTGAGCCACCCAGGCACCCCTAAGGGGGACAATTATTTCTAAGTGTTCTGGGTTACAGCATGACTAGACTAGACAAGGTTCTTGCCCTCATAAAGCATTTTATTCATTATTTTAGTAAGAGAGACAAATCAAGAACAAATAAACATAACAAGAAAAATAATACAAATGACTGTTACTGGTAAATACCATGAGCTAATATAAAGAGGGCAAAGTAATAAAGGATGATAGGAAACCAGAGACCACTTTTTATTATGATTTTCATGTGTAGGTAAAAGTAAAACATGATTTTCAAGCACAATTCCAGAAAAACCTTAAATCTGATCATTAAATAGACCAGATCCACCTGCCCACCCAACCCCTCAAAAGAAAAAGTTTCTAAAGAAAAAGTAACTTTACTTCTTGCTTCAGTTCTTAAATCATCTCCGAGACACGAAAGCAATCAGCATTTTCTAATTTAAAATGGCAAGGAAAAGAGTATTTTATGTGAATGAAAAGTTATTTTTCATCAGTGAGACAGAAAAAGGAGGGCTAGAGTCACAGGACTTCCAAACCACCCTTTGCAACTTCCTCTACCAGCAATACGGCAAAGTAGATAACCGTGAACTGAAAACAACTAAAAATGCTGAATATATATGTATAATAATACAATAAAATAATATATATACATATAAAATGTATATGTATTAATATAAATAAATGTAAATATACAAATTTATGTATAAATTATAGAATATGTTATAATAATATTATAATATTTATATTTATAAATATATATTTAGATGCTGGATCCATATATAATATAAAATATATATAAACGGGATATACATGGGGATCTCTTGTTCCAACCCCACCTGCTCCATCTACTCCACTGTAGTTCATCATTTTTATTAGCTTCTTGTGTATCCTTCTACTTCCTAGTTAATATAACCTAGGAGATACTACTTAACCTGTGTTTCAGTTCTTTGTCTGCAAAAGTGGAGATAATATCATTTACCTAAAGGGACTTAAATTAGGATGAATTGGGTTGATAGTCATAAAAAATGCATAGAAGTGTTCCTGAGAAAAGAAAAGTGTTAGGTACAAACTTAAGTAAGTCAATCAATACGTAGAGCAAATAGTAAATATTCCCAACTATCATTCTGTAGTGGTTGTACCATGTTGTACCCCACCAGCAATCTATGAGAACGAGAAACAAGAGTACATTGCCAGAGTCAAAAAAGTATCAGAGAGGCATTAAAAAAAGAAAAAAGTGAAAGCAAAACTGAAAAGAAGTGGAGGCTATTATTATACTATTATATTTAAAAGATAGTTTAAGAACTAAAAGCGGTATCCACCGTACAAAGGGCAATCCTGTCTGTAAACTACCATCCTATCCTCCAACTCGCCCTCCGTTTTCTTTTTTTCTATTTTCAATTTTATTTATTTTGAGAGAGAAAGAGAACATGAGCAGGGCGCAGAGAGAGAGAGGGAGAGAGAGAATCTGAAGGAGACTCTGTGCTCTCGGCACAGAGACAGATTCGAGGCTCAAACCCACAAACCAGTAGGATCATGACCTGAGCTGAAACCAAGAGTAAGAAGCTTACCCAACTGAGCCACCCAGGTGCCCCTCAAAAATGAATTTTATATAATTACTGATACTCTCAGTCCCTTCACAGAAGCAAATGCAGTCCTCTCTAGAAAATTGAGATTGCAATCCAGAGCTCCATGAATTCACACAAAGTTCTAAGGAACAGAAGTTAGCGATCAAAAATGACCCACACACTAAAGGCAATAAGGCATTCTGACAGAAACACTGGACAGAAAAGCTAGATTCACAAAGACTTCAGATATTGGGATTATAAAATTCAAAACACGGTTATGTTAACTATGTTTCAGAAAACAGAAAGTCATACATAATATGTGACTAATAAATAAGAGATGATAAGACTGAGCATATTTGGGGAAAAAAGCAAAAACCTTATATCAAGAAAAACATATTGGTCCAGAATTCCAAGGAATTTGGAGTGAAAAAGAAAAGCCTTCGCTTGGTGGAAGAGAAAACAACAGAGTTTGAACCGTCGAAATGATGCATATGTGTTCAAATAAAAACCAATTGAGTCAGTAAATACTGTCTCCTTCATCTCTTGTATCAAAAGCTAATATAACCCTTTATCAATGATCTTTAAAAACAAGTCCGGAAATGTTTTCCTTTGTAGTAATGCAAAGGAAACTAATATCACTTCATCCGAGCACGAAAAGAAATTAGTGGGAGACACAGTCTCAGCTCAATGCATATAATACGAAGCCGAGTTTCGCCTGTGTAAACTAGGATATGATGGGGACTTGCAATGAAATAGAACACCTTGAAGCTAGACTCAACTGCTAGAGGATTTTGTTTCCAATCCCTTGACCTAGGGCTTAAATTGGATGGAATCTTTCAGAATACTGTGCCAGTGACTCGCTTTGGTGGGGAAGAGCTAGTGAAATGTACTGTCAGCAGACACAATACCTTTTCACTTTCTTACTTTGTCTTCATTACTCGCTCTCCACCACCACCCGCCCCCCTCCGCCTCCTCCAAACACTCCGGGGTTTGCCGTTTGCCTCGGTGCCCCTGTTTGCTCCATTCTCTATCATTATCCTTCTGATTTGAGGACACAGCTATTGATGTTGATTGCTATCTGGTCACGTGAGGGTTGCTGAAAAAGCCCACACCGGTACAGCCAGCCCTCTTTTCTTCCCTCACACACGCTTAAAGACTGTCCCTTAGTTTCCAGCAACCACAGGATGTCTGTGCACAATTGCACGATTCTGTACTGGAAATTGTTGAAAGCAAAGATGGGGGAAGGGATGCACTCCGCTAATGGCTTTGTACTTTTCTAATTTGCACACAGTGGGTCAGAATAAATAAACACACACATACAGTTAGGGGAGTGCTCCTGATTTAGAGGGCTCGTTCTGTGCTATCGTTTGCCTTCAGAGCCTGAATCTCTTATCCCTCATCTCTCCATGTCTACCCTGCCCCCTCCCATCCCTGCCACACCAGGCTCACGTGCAGTACTAGAGCTCATGGAGTCCTTGATTCTGGGGCCCCATCACCACAAGCTCTCCTCCGGACTTTTTGCCATGCACATCCTGCAGAAAGGGTGCGGACAGTCCTCTCTCCTAGATGTAACCGGGATCCTCCTGGACGAAAGTTTCCCCACCCCTAGCCAGGTCCATTAGCTGCGTCAACCCCAGCCTGCAGAAGGATGACAAAGGTCACAGACAGATCCCCATGATCTAGAGGGATAGACATAAACTTTGAAAGCAGATCTTTAGAATTTGCATTCAGGGACGCCTGGCTGGCTCAGTCCGTCAAGAGTCCGACTTCAACTCAGGACATGATCTCAGGGTTCATGAGTTTAAGCCCCGCATCAGTTTCTGTGCTGACAGCTCAGAGCCTGGAACCTGCCTCGGATTCTGTGTCTCCCTCTCTCTCTGCCCTTCCCCCACTCATGCGGGCTCTCTCTCTCTCTCTCTTTCAAAAATAGAAAAAATTAACAAAAATTTTTTAAAGAATTTGCATTCAGCATGGCCACTGACTAGTTGTGTGCTATGGGGAAGGTGGGGGCTTTGAGCTGTTCAGAAGCTCGTTTACCTCATCTTAAAATCGGGATTTGCTATACAGGATGTTGTGGCAGTTTAACGTGGACCAGTGTTGAAACTTCTTTGAAAGCCAGAAATGTGAATTATCCTTTTCCTCTTCTATTTCCATTGCCATAAGGATTTCTCGCAGCATTAATTTTAGCGGTCCTGCCTTTTGCTTTTCAAAGTGATAGCTAGCTAGTGTCAGGTTGGGTGGAGCCAATGATTTAATTGAAGTTAATCCCTACCAATTTTGTGCTTCAAATGGGGCCTTTGGATTCCCTGTTATAACCCAAAAGTTTGTTTCAATAATGGTGACTTCTGTCACATTGGTAGATCTACTAGAAATAAAAATGTAGTGACTTTTTGTATCTATCAAATCTCTCCATTATCTTATACAGAAAAGAAAACTAGCCCAGTGGACTCTTTGAAATGACCCAAGTCTATGTTTATAGTAACTATATCTGACATTATCATGGCTAAGTCATTCTCTATTCCAGCAGATGGACAAATCCAATGCTCCAAGTAGGAGAAGTTTCATAAAATAAGTAATGTCTGAGAAAGGCCTTTGAAAATCAAAGAAAGAGGTACTCCCCTCAAGAAGAGGAACAAACCAGGGTAAAGGCAGAGAGTTGAGGTTGGAGAGAAGTTGTAGAAAAACTTCTAGTTAAGCTAGGATATTTCCTCTGAAAGGAAAATATTACAGGGTCAATTAAGTTTGGAAACAGGTGAGGCATCCTTTGTGGAGATTTATAATGAGCATGAGAATAATAATCTGTAATATGGAAATTAGTTTAGTGACTCTTATTTTACCTGAAAATCATTTTTTTTTTTCAGGAAGCATGATGTGTCTATTATCATTAGCAAGAACCAATTATAAATAGATCACTGGTGGGGCTTTTAAGTCAGGGAGATGTCAAAGTCGACATTTTGTTTCAGGCATATTCATCTAATAATATGCAAACACATAAAAATAAAAAGAGAAAAGCTATCAATGGAAAGATATTTTCAGGCTGTTGTATTAATCCAGGAGAGTGATAGTAATGAGAATTGTCCGTTATGCGAAAAAGGACAGATACAATGACTTGGCAGGAAAAGAAGACGTGGGCTTTCACTTCTATTTAAGTATTGGGATTAATCTAGATAAAATAACCTAAAAAGGATGTGGAGGTTTCAAACTGGGGTTACAGGAAACAATAATGGGTTTGATTTCAGCCAACTATGGCAGATTCGAGGTGTCAGGGAAGTGAAAAAGTGGTAGAAATTTGAATTTACACCTAGAAAGGAGAGATATGCCAGAGTTTGAGGAATCATCTTCAGAAAGGTCACTGTTGAAATTGCTGAAGCAGCTTCTATTTCAAGACTGTAGCCAGATGAGATGGCGGCTGAGATAAGTACCTTGAGGGGATTGTCTGCATTCAGGAGGAAGAGGTGCTAAGAAGGATGCATCAAGTAAAGGAAGAACCAGTGTGGGTCACCCTCATAGAAGCAAGTGGGGAAAAAAGATGGAATTCAGAAGGAGGACGTAGTCACTGGCTTCGTAAACCGAGTTTCAGGAGGCAGAGAGCTGAGAAAAAGCCGCTGACTTTGATGATTTAGAAGGTCAATCACTGACAAGCTTCGATGGAAAAATTCTGGGAGGCAGCAGACTGGCAGCGCTGAGGGAGTCCTTGGTGGTTCTCAGCCCAGAGCCGTGACTTTGAATCGCCTATGGGTTTGGTGCTGGTGTTACTTTGTTCTTTTTGCGTGTTGTATGTAATCAGAACCCACACCTAGAGGTTCAGATTCAGTTCTCTTAAATCACTGGCGAATGAATTAGTGGTGATAAAAATAGAGGAAAGAGCTGTGTTGTAAGAATTTTGGCAATGAGAATGAGGAAAGAAGGGTGTCAGGATCAAAATCTGTTGGGCGGTTCTGGTTGTGTTTTGTTTTTGAGAGGAGAGATCTGAGTATGTGTGTAGGTTGGTGGAAAGGATGAAAAACCATAGGGAAGATGTATGTGAGGAGATCCCTGATGAACCACGACCCAGAGAAAGGGAGGAAGGAATAGGATCTGAGCATGAGTGCAGATCATGGCTTCAAATACGTTTTGATCTCCCTTGGAGGGAAGAAAGATAGAAAGAGGAAAAGTAGGTGGGAAGGCAGTTTTAATGATTATAAATGTTGAAATAGATTTCTAGGCCCAAGATGGAGTCGATCCTTCCACACCAGCAAATGGAAATTTAGATAACTTTTGTGGCCCTTTAAATACTCCCTTTGACCAGAAACACAGTATACATTCACTCAGCCCGTCCCTAAGCATTGAGCCAATTCTGGGCTCTCTACTGGTTTCCTTGTTCCTTCTCACCTTAAACAAGGTTAACTATGTGGCCCCAGCTAGTCAGATTTTTTTTTTTCATTTTCTCTCCCTTGGTCTTTATTCTTTATTTTTTATCCCCTATAAAAGTATCCTGCCTTCTGCCCGATTTTGCAGTACTCTATGCAGAGACTGTCCATTTGACAAAGGGTTAAGTAAAGTTTATTTGTATCACCTAAGTTGTCTTCTTTAATTGTTTTTTTAACACAAACCTCTGTCAGTTAACAAAGGACAAAAGATCATCTGAGAGTGAAGGGGACCGGATTAAGATAAAGAAACTGAGATTGGGAAGGTTTGTTACAGCTGATCTGGGAAATTCTAATGGCAGATTCAAAAGGCATGATTCTAAATAAGATGGTCAGGGAGATGTCACTGAAATGGTGGCATTTGTGCCCACATCTCAAATTGGTAAGGGAGTAAAAGATGTGGATATCTGCTAAAGAGCAGCATCCCAAGCAGAGAGAATAGCAAGACAGCAAGTGCAAAGTCCCTGAGGTGGGAGAATACCTGATGTGTTAAATGAACAGCCAAGTCCGAGAATTAAAAGAGGGAGGAGTGGTCACATAAGACCTTGTACACCGTTGTAAGGAATTTTAGTTTATCTTGTGTAAAAATGGGAATCCACTCAAGGATGGAGTGGGGAGGTGAAATGGTCTGACTTACATTATGAAAAGGTCCCTCTGGTCGCTGAGAACAGTCTGAAAGGAGGAAAGAATGGAATCAGGGGGGCCTGCTAACTGGCTACTGCAATGATCCAGGCTACAAAGTTGTTTTTTTTGTTTTGTTTTGTTTTTTTTTAATGTTTTATTTACTTCTGAGAGAGAGAGAATCTGAAACAGGCTCCAGGCTCCGAGCCAGCACAGAGCCCAACGCGGGGCTCGAACCCACAGACCGTGAGATCATGACCTGAGCCAAAGTCAGATGCCCAACCAACTGAGCCACCCAGGCGCCCCTACAAAGTTGTTTTTTTGATAACTCAGTTTTAATAACTCAGTATTTACTATAGTAAAGGTGTATTAAAATGCTTTATAAAGAAAGGACCAAGAGTTGCTGATGGTTTGAGTGTAAAGTATGAGAAATCAGGCAGGGAAAAGTCCTTATTTTTCTTAGTATGAGCACCTTGGGCAATAATATTACCAACAATGGGATGACCATGGGAGACAGGGCTGGGAAAGGAGGCAGATCGGCTAATGTGTGTGAGTAGCTATTGTTATTGTCACTTTGCTTATGATCACCTTTTCTACTTGCAGACCTTACTTTTTGCACTGAAGTAGTATTACCTTTGTGGAGATAGCAGGTTAGTTTTGTTTTCTGTATTTAGAACATGTCTTCTCTGAGACAGCAGTTTCTATTGGCTGAGAGGTATCAACAATATATGATTCCAGGATAACACAGGGCCAAACCACCTACTAGAAATGAGCTTTCCGGTTAGAAAAGATTTCCTTCATCCCGTGGAATTCAGTATTTTTTTTCCAGATGAATTCTTTATACTGTTTCTTTTTTAGCAATTTATTTTTTTTAGAATAAGTGGATTTACAACATAATCTCAGCTGCCACCCACAGTTACACAAGCAGTGCACTGCACAAGCTCAGGAACCACCATTTACCTGGTGGCCTCCTGCTCCCTGAGCAAGACAGCTACCCAGAAAGCATATCAGCTTCAAAAATCGTAACTAGTCATTGCAGACAGTGTGGACAATGCAGAAACACATTAAAAAAAAAAAAAAAACTAACAGAAGTTAGCGAGACCTTTGACATCTATTGGTGAATTTTCTTCCAGCCTTTTCTACGCATATATATAAATATACACTTTTTTTTCAAATTTGAGATGACTCCGTAAACAAATTTAGCAGCCTACTTGCTGTCCAATTGTCCATTTAAAATATTCTAAGAATTTTTCCCTGACCTTAGTTATTTTTCGTTTTTCATTACCCATAATAAGGATAATGGAAATATCCTATGTGTTTAATAATTGTACTATTAGTGGATATTTATGTCCTTTCAAATAAAATCTATTACAAATAATGTGATTCCCATCCATTATTCAGATTTCAAATTCTTTGTCTTTAACCACATCAAAATGGGAATACTGGACCAAATGCTATGAGTAATTAGAGACTTTTAATCTACTGTCACATGATTTTCTGTGAAAGTTGGCCATGTTCACATTCTCATTCACATTCTCTGAGATGCTTATGTCATTCTACCACTTTAAGGGCAGAGTACTATTTCTAATTCCCTTTCCTCTGGCCACACTAAGTGCTCTCATCAATTTATTGTATAAATTCCAATTCCAAAAAACACAGTTATCAATATTTTCTCAAGTATTTTGAAGTGTTTCATATCTTCCCACCATTAATTCAGTTGAGGTTTTTAATTTTTTTTCATGTTTATTTGAGAGAGAGAGACAGAGAGTGTGGGGAGGGAGGGACAGCAAGAGAGGGAGACACAGAGTCCGAAGCAGGCTCCAGGCTCCGAGCTTTCAGCACAGAGCCCGACACAGGGCTCGAACTCACAGACTGCAGGATCATGACCTGAGCCAAAGTCAGACGCTCAACTGACTGAGCCCCCCAGGCGCCCCAATTCAGTTGCTATTTTAAACATGGAATGTGTTTTAATCTCGGGTATTTTTTCAATCAAAGTAGAAAAGAACCAATCTATGCTTTTAAAATACGATGAAAGAAAATTCCCTTCCAAATACCATGTAGATGACAGTAAGGAAGAGAACTCACCCTTTTGAGAAATATACCCTTTTCCAGCCCTAACTGACTTAAGAAGCACTGATTAACTGAACCACTGATGAGTGGTTCTTAACTTTGACTGCAAATTAGACCTGAACTCCATCTCCAGAAATTTTCATGTAGCAGAGCAAGGATGGGGCTTGGGTAACTATAAGTTTGGAAAAGCTCTACAAGTGGTCTTTTAGCCAAGCCAGGTTGAGAACTGCTTTTCTATTAGTTTCCAGCAAAAGAAAAGTAGCTTTTATTTCTAGCTCTCTGCAACTTCCTCTTAATTGGACAATGCTAACGTTGGTCCCTTACACCTTTCAATTACCACTTGACAGTCCATTTGGCAGAAAAGGATGTCACTTCGAACAGTTTTCTCTCCCCCTTTTATAGAACTACTCTGGAAGAAAGCAGTTCTTGGGTCAATCCTATACTGGTCATAAATAACAAAATCTAAAGGAGCAGCACAAAAAAACAAATATATGACATTTAGAGCTGTACTGTTCAATATGGCAGCCACTAGCTGCGTGTGGCTGTTGAGCAGTAAAATATGGCTAAATGAAAGTGGTAAGTTCTACAAGCATAAAATGCATAGTGGGCTTCAAAGACTACAAAAAAGAAGAAGTAAAATACCCTAGTGATGATTTTCATATTGCTTACATGTTAAAATGATATTTTGGATGTACTAGGCTAATTACAAAGCATTATTAAAATTTCACCTGTTTCTTTTTATGCTTTTTAAAATGAGGCCTCTAGAAAATTTTAAATTACATATAAGGCTTGCATTATACTCTATTGGACAGCGCTGATCTAGAGATAAAGTATGCCCACTGAAGCAAATTAAATTTATTCTCACATTATTGGAAATTTAGGCATCTAAAATTACACAATATAATTGGAGACTTAAATTAGATAATCCAGTTTTGTTTAATCTTAAGCGGGTTCATAATATACATAAAAATCTCTCAGAGTAATTGCAGCTCAAGAAGTCTGTCCTGGAAAAAAATAAATGATAGTGGCTACCGTTGTTAGATTTTCAAAACTTTGTTGTGGATTGTGTTTCACAACATGAATATTTTTCACTGATCTGACAGAAGTGCTGAAGATTTTTCAAGCCTAGAACTAGTCGTTAATTCAAATACATCAAAGCAAGACTCTCTTTGGGTGCCAGGGTGGCTCAGTCGGTTGAGCATCTGACTTCTGCTCAGGTCATGATCTCACAGTTTGTGGGTTCGAGCCCAGCGTCGGGCTCTGTGCTGACAGCTCAGAGCCTGGAGCCTGTCTTAGGATTCTGTCTCCCTCTCTCTCTGACCCTCCCCTGCTCCTGCTGTCTCTCTCTCTCTCTGTCTCTCAAAAATATATAAAACATTAAAAATAATAATAATGATGAAGTAAGACTCTCTCTCTCTCTCTCTCTTTTTTTTCCCGTCCTACACAGTGGCCAAAGGGCAGCCCCTTTGTAGCCCAGGAGGATAGAGTACTGT
This sequence comes from Hyaena hyaena, assembly GCF_003009895.1. Lineage (NCBI taxonomy): Eukaryota > Metazoa > Chordata > Mammalia > Carnivora > Hyaenidae > Hyaena > Hyaena hyaena. Next base: position 84,354 of record NW_024081917.1, read on the forward strand.
TAAGGACATAATAAAATACTGTTTCCAAAATGGAATCTCTGGGAATCCAGAGACAAATAAACCCGCCTACATGCAGTAAACCGGACAGGGCTGTTACAACACAAACTCGGGGCGAAGCCAGAGAGAGTCAGCAGCAAATTCCACAAACAGCGACGGCATGGCTGTGTGGACAGGCAGGCTATCTGGCCGGATGCTTCAGGGCACACGGCAACAATCACTGTCAGACAGATGTCTCCAAACTCTGATTGCTGTCTCAATCCACAGGATAATCCAGGGTGCAACTCTGGAAGGAAGCAGTTGTCTCTTTGAGGTCTAAATCTCACCACCAGCTTCAGGGCTACACTTTCGATTTTCTTCACAGATACCTTTCTCTAGTCAAATGAAACCATGCCTTTCTAAGAGAAGAACTTGAACTCTTCAGTGTCGTATAATGTTAGACCACAGAATTACTGTATGTAGAACATTAGAACTAGAAGGGGCTTTTCTGAGGTCATCCAGAGATGTTGTTTAATGTTATGAAAGAAGAAAGGCCTGGGAGGAAAAAAAAGAAGGTTTACATATTAAAAGGAATTCTGTTCTTTCTGAGTATTCTCCAGTGCTGTTAGTGTACATCATGAATCTTCAAGTTGGTGATATGGCATATGGAATTTTCCAAACCTTTATTCTACACCCAGTGGATCCACTAGGTTGGTCAAATTACTATATTATAATTATAATTATAATTATAGTTAGTATATAATTAATAACAAAATGAGCGAATGGATGAGTCTAGAGCTCATTTTATTAACTCCACCAGAAGAAAGGAAATTATGTGTCAGAACTACACTCAAGAAAAATTCAGTATGTTGGTAAATAATGTTTTGCTATACTTGCAGAGCTGGCTCTTTAAACTTTTTGACTGGGACCCACTGTTGAAAGATTTTTCGCCATGATCCAATGCGCATACTCATGCGCACACACACACACACACACACACACACATTGTGCACATAAATTTAACTTCAGTATCATAAAATAGTGCTTGCCTTTACTGCACGTGCTGTACTCTTAGTTTATCTTCAAGTTTTTAAGTGTTGGTTGTACAATTTATTTATAAGAAAATGGGAAATTTGAATAATGACTAAGTATGTGAAGACAGTGAGGTATTTATTTTTAGATATGGTAATAATTTGGTAGTTATCAAAATAAAAAGTGCTTATATTTTCTTGTTTTTAGATAGAGTGATATGATGCATGGGATTTGTTTCACAATTGAGGGTAGCTGAGGTTGAGATGAGATTGGCTGTAATATGATAATTATTGAGGCTGGGTGACATACACGTATTGGTTCATTGTGTTATTTTGTCTACTTTTCTGTATGTTTGATATTCTCCATAATAAGTTTTTCTTTAATTTGAGAAAATTAAAGATTTATTTATCCACTAAAAAAATTTTACAATCCTCTGAGAAACAGTGGTCCACAGTTTGAGGTCACACTATTTTAGAGAAAGAAATCTTGTCACAAGTGTTATCTTTTTCAACTGATTAACTTGCTTGCAATATCGATTTTATTTAAAACCTAAAGTATAATTTTAACACAAAGCTATGCAGTTAAAGAAAAGAGAGGGTACCGGGGTGGCTCAGTTGGCTAAGCATCTGACTTCAGCTCAGGTCATGACTTCACAGTTCGTGAGTTAGAGCCCCACAATGGGTTCTCTGCTCTCAGCACAGAGCCTGCTTTGGACCCTCTGTCTCCCTTGCTCTATGCTCCTCCTTCCCTCTCAAAAGTAAACATTAAAAAAAGAGGATTTTGCTACATTGCAGGTGAATTAAAAATTTCAAGTAAAATTTGGAATCCGTAGGTGATTTGGCTGTCAATGAAGTCATTATTTTTCTGTTAATACCCATTTATAAATTGTTATTAACATTCATTAATATAATTGTATTATCAATAATGATGGAGAAAATTTATCCAATTTTTTTGTGTTGATGAGACCATAAGAAAAATATTATATTTAATGCTGGGGCCAAAGTTTTAGTGGATATAGACTAAAAGAGTATAGTGGGCGAGCTAAAGGAGAGCAAAGCAAGAGGCCATTGAAAGAATAAAGGTATGGTGAGAATAGAGAAAAGAAGATTTGGGTAGGCAGTGCTAAATAGCTTCCAAAATTTGAAGGGTTGGGGTCACAGTATATGGAGAACTTCTTACCAGAGCATTCATTATACTAAATGGGCTGATTCTGAAGAGGTGCGAATTTCATCCGTAGAAATGATTAAGCATAAATGGGGTAGTCATTTGGTAAGGATTTTTTTTTTTTTTTTGGAGGGGGTAATTCTTTTAAGAGCCTCAACTTACCTTCCATTACAGAATGGTTAGGAGCACATATGCTGAAAACAGACAACCTGAATTTGAATCTTGACCAGGTTCTTACTGGCTTTCTGACTTTTATATCAAGTCCATTAACTTCTCTGATCTTCAATTTCCTCATTTGTAAAACATGAAGTATGATGATGGTACTATAGCTTAAGTTTAATATGCAAAGTGAATGTTAATATACTAATAAATAAAGCACTTGGAAAAGTGCTTAACATGTAGTATGCACACACAATATAAATGTTTAGCTAGTTTAATATGTGCTGATGTTTCTATGCAGAGCAAAAGGATTTCTCCCATATCATGTTTATAGCATCATTCACTCATTCATTCTTTCAATGACTGAGTGTATTGACCATATAGAATGCACCATGTATTCTACTAGGCTCTAAGAACAGGGTAGAGAATCCTGATAGACAGGATTCCTGCCATCAAGGAACGTACATTTTCATAGGAAGTGTGTGCAGACGCAGATGATGAAAAAGTAAATATCCAACAAGAACGATAGCCAGTAACAAATGCGATGCAGTTAATATAGGATTAAGTGACAGAAAGTGATTGGACAGTCATGGAAGATCTCTTTGAAGATCTAAATTGAAGGAAGGACTCAGCTTGGAGAACATTTCAGACACAAGGTGCAGTTGGTGCAAAGGCCCTGAGAAGGGAACCAACTTGCCATGTTCAAGGAAGGTCACTATCAAGTTTGGGAAGCTAGGAGAAAATTATCTAGAGCAAGTGGGGTTGGGGAAGAGTAAGAACCTTAATACAGGATTTGGATTTTATTCTGAAAGCAGTGAGAAACCACTGGAAGATTTTCACTAAGGATAGGAAGCAGAAACAAAAGGAGGAAGACCAATTCGGGGTGGCCCTGGTAAGAGGAAGTTGTTGAAACAATTATCTAACCTTAAATCTAGAGCTACCAGATGGGACTTCTCTAGTCTCCCTTTTTAATTTATACTTGGGTTCAGAAACAGATCTATGTTTTATGTACTTACGTATTTGGAAATCCAGACCCATAAACAGAGATCGTTAATTCAAGGCAAGAATGCTCTAATTTTATAGATACGATCTTTGAGGCCCAGAGTGGTGAAATGACTTCATTATGGTTGTATTTTGTTAACAACAGAACTAGAATCAGAATTAACATCACATGATTCACCAGTGACTGCACAGACCCGCATTTATTTACCAAGAACTACAGTCACCTTAACAATGAGGTATATTTATGTTACAAACATGATTTTTATTTTTCCCAGCTTTATTGAGATAGGACTGACATAGAATGTTGTGCAAGTTTAAGGACTACAATGTGTTGATTTGATACACTTACATATTACAAAATTAGCTAACACCTGCATCACATCACCTAATTACCATTCCTTTTTTTATAGTGAGAACATTGAAGATCTACTCTCTTAGTGACTTTCAAGTATATAATCACTATGCGTATGTAACAAACATGATTTCAAATGCAAGAAATGAAGATACAAAGAGAGAGCAGTCTATTAACATGAATCCATCAACAAACGAAGTTCCAGCTATATCTTTGCAGGTCAATTTGTGTAGATATTGATTGATAGATTGCCAATTTAAAAAAAAAAAACATTTTACACTTTCAAGTAGACACTTGTCATCACTTTGTGTTTTAACTGTCAAGTGAATGACTTCGAAGAAAACTGGAATCTTGCCAATTTCTTCTAAAACCATAGAAGGCTGAGTTAGGGCCACTCTTCAGTTCCCCTGACTCAGCCATGAACATCATACAACACTAGAGTTCACGTGAAATGACGTGCAGTACTTTAGAACCTACAGATCCATTGGAAACCATCCATCTAGTTCAGTAGTTCCCTGGATCATAACATCAGCATCACCTGGGAAACTGTTGGAAATGCAAATTCCAGGGCCCCACCCCAGACTTGCTGAATCAAAAACCTTGATGATGGGACCCTGCAATTTGTGCTTTAGCAATATCTGTCAGTGACCCATCTTGACCTATGCTTAAGTATAAGAACTGCTGATCTAGATCAAACTTTATTTTTAATTTTTTTAACATTTATTCTTGAGAGACAGAACATCAGCAGGGGAGGGGCAGAGAGAGAGGGAGACACAGACTGTGAAGTAAGCCCCAGGCTCTGAGCTGTCAGCACAGAGCCTGATGAGGGGCTCAAACCCACGAACCGTGAGATCATGACGAGAGATGAAATCGGAGGCTCAACCTAGGAGCCATCGAGGCACCCCTAGATTAACCTTTATTGCACAAGAGAGGCAACTGAGAAGCAGAGGAATAACATGATTTGCTTGAGATGACCCTGGTTAACATCACAACCAGGACTAGAACCTGTGCCTCCTGACGCCTGGTATGGTACATTTGCATCTTGAACTGGACTTCCTTCCTTTCTCTGCAAGTGCAACCGGAGAAGCCCAGGTTGGGCCCAATCGTCATTGCTTTTTGTTTGCGCCCTCCTATCCTACATCAGGGAAAGGTATGCTTCACCCAAGCCCTGGGCTCTTTCGTTTCTTTTTGGACAGTTGCAGGAGTTTGTTGTTTGGAAGCTGCATAAATAATGAGCAGGCACAGCCAATCCTGTTTAGCCACAACTAAACCTTAGAAGACAGTGTAGAACTACCCGAAGTCCAGCCTCTTCCAGATGCAATTTGAATAACTTAAAGAAAAAGAAGAATAGAGGCCCACTATCTATTTACACAAGCATTTATCTGATCATAGCTTGAATACAAGCTTTCTGTTTGTTTGTTTGTTGAGGAATGAATTAATCCAAAGGTCCCAGTAGAAGTGGAAAGATAGTTGAAATACTAGCCTGAAAATTCAGCTGACCAGTGACTATTTGGTAGCACCAGGCCATAGCAGTGCACCCCCTCCTTTCTTTGTTGGTCAGATGGTATTACGAATTCAGTCCCAGCTAAAAAGAGATCTTGTTATCCTAGAACTTTACCTGGCATCTCCTTTCTATGGTTGTTAATATAGCCAAATACGATACAGTTACCCCAACAGTTAGGTGTTATTTCTGGCAGGTGTGATTGCAAGTGTGTCTGTGTGCATAAGAGGTAAGCAAAGGAGGAGTCAGAGGGGGAAAAAATGGGCAAAGAAGCAAATCAACATTGAGAATCAACGATCTGAGGAAACTGGTCACTAAAACTGGGCTCAGGGTAGCTGCAGAGCCCCTCCCCCCCCCCACCCCCCGCACTCATCTTCCCCTGTGCCTCCTTCCCACTCCGGTTTATTCTGAGCACTGAGGCCACAGCCCCAACTCCTCTTATGTAAGACTGAAATCAGACCCGGCGTGTGGTTTGCTTTAGCCTGTCACAGACGCAGGGCACTGTGTTGCCCTGACAAGGCTGTTCAGCATAGCATATGACTGTAAATCTTCTTTTTCATGCACCACAGTGGGGACCTTTGTCCTAGCAGTGATTTAGCAGCTTTTATTAGCCTGAGAAGCAGCCAGTAATCAGGCAACATTTAAAGTGGGAGCTTGCTCATTGCAACAGAGAAGAATCCAGAAGAAACCAACAGCTTTTTAAAAATTACTTTTCATCAGAGAGACATAGAACCTTAGTAAATAGAAGTATGTGGTAGGTTTCCATTTTAACTCTACTGTTGCTTACAACGATCCACACAGAACTTTGCAAAGATTTGAACTCACAACTGCTAAAGTATCCTTAAAATGCCACATTTTGTCAAGTCACAAAGCACTGGGGGTTATTTAACTTTGAGTTTTCAGAAGTATGCATTTTGAAAGAATGTAGGTCTTGGATGGCGGCTCCGTGGATGTTATTCAGGTCCTGGAGTGTCATTGCTTTTAAATTCACTGTAATTCCAATTAGAGCTTGGGCTCAGGGGCTGGCAGCAGCTGCAAATAAGAAGTAATAATGTTTCATTCCGCTGCTTATGTATTCTGCAAATGCTTGCTTGACATGGTAGTTTGCATATGATGTCAGCGTGGGAAAATGGGAAGGTATTAGCATCTGTAAGCCCAGCAGAAATTTCTCAGAGAAGTCCGCTCTCAAGCGCTTACAGCTGATTCCACAATTTAGCCAGTGTTTGCATTTTTAAAAATGTATTTGGTGATTTCTTTTTATTAGTTGAGTCCCAAGCTATCAATGGCTCTTTTATTTGCACGTATCTGCAAGTTTTTAATTCACTCCCATGGAGATCGAGTTTTCCATTACAAATCGGTGGCCTTCTTTTTTCTGCTTTGTAATTTTTATACAGACCAAAATAATTATTCTCGGAAATTTCAGCGTATTATGTATAGCCGTCAGTGAGAAGGCTTTTGTTGAGATGATTTCTGTAAGTTTCTGAAACTATGGGAAGACCAAAGCATAATATGAATTCAACTCATTTATATCTTAAACTTATTATTGATATATGCTATTGTAGAAACACAGGCACCTCTGCTGTAGGTCTTAGGTCCCTCTGGGATAGTGAAAGAGTGTCATATGATACTAAAAGAGGAAAATGAGCCTTTCAAAAGGAACCCTTGCTTTTAAAACGTGGCATAAATGATCTTATCTCTACAGCAAGGAGTTTGATCCTGATTCAACAAAGAGCGAGAGTTATGCAGCCAAAGAAAAGTGGAGGGCTGTCCATTTATCTGAGGATTTGGGGACCATCCACAGTGACCAGGCAGGTTGCTCAGGAAACAAAGCCCACCCTTCCCTGCATTATCTGATGGCATAAATGGTCTTATATTTCCCAGATAATTGCACCACACACTGTTTCGCTTTGCTGGGTCATAGCAATTGGATGATCGGCCATGAGATAAATGTTGGGGGGTGGGGGGGGAGAAAGAAAAAGAAAAAAAATTCACCAGGAAGTCATTCCTTTAAAAAGTATTTACCTATATGCTTTAGTAGGTGCTTTGTGTTCTGGGGAGCAGGCAGCCAGGACGGGGGAGGAAGAGAATGAGTAACAATCTGATAATGGAACTGAATGGGGCCATAGAATTATTTTTACACCAGCTTGCTATTGTTGCAATAGCTGAAACCCAGCAATTCTGTGAGTTTCCTCACAAATGATTTGTTAATGCCAATGCCCCTCAATAGATTCTGGGTGTCCTGATTTATATCTTGATAATTTTTTCTCACTATAACTGTACTACTATGTAGCAGATAACTATTCCTTGTCTAGCCAGTATTTATTGAGTCCTTTTCTTCTATTTACTAGAACCCCATTCCACTCAACCTTCTGCCTTTTTTTTTTTTTTTTTTTTAATGTACAAGGACAAACTCTTTTCCCAGGTAGTACATAAGACTCAGGCACGTGGGTCCTATTCCTACCTGAAGTCTAAATCAATCAAGAGAACCACCCTCCCTTGCCTGGGATTGCTCTTTGAACGCTGTATAAACCAGTCATCACAGGCCATTTTCTAATGTCATTATTGGTCCGAATAAACAGATGGGAAGGACTTTCAGCCCATACTTGGGGAGAGAGGTTCTGTTGCCCTTCCAAAGACATGAATAAGGAAGCAAGTGGCTGCCGGCAGCCATCTTGAAACCATGGGAAAAGCCAACTTGAAGAACAAGCCTTACAAACAGAGGAGGGCAGTGCCAGGAAAACAGCCAGAATGCTAATGGTATTGTTCTTTGAACTTGTCCTGCCTCCAAATGCTTTAAGTAACTTACTAAATTTTTTAGTCATTTCAGCCAATTTAAGTCATGGTTTCTGTGATTTGCAGTTGGAAACATCCCATCCAACATACCGTAATATATTCAGATATGGGAATACACCCAAATATGTGATTTGGACTAAGGGAAGTTTTGTGCTTTGACTGACGATCCCACTGTCATTGTTAAGACAGCCTTCCAGAACTTTGTCTTTAATTGTGGTAATGGCAAAGAACCCTTTGACATCCCTCACAACTCAAGTAACCTCATTTACAAATTGCAGCAATCAGAAGCATGGGCATAGGAATTCTGTCTTGCCCCTTCATTTTCATTTTGACTTCGATATTTTAACAAGGGGAAAACACCATATTTGATTTCCTTCCCACTGCTCATGTTGGTTCATGTTGTATTTTCCTATTAACTTCTAAGTATCTGGAACTTCAGGTGTGACGATCAGCTATTACATAAAAGTCTTAAAATATTAAAACAGGAAGAAAATGGAAATGGCCTATTCTAGTCCTGTCCTCAATAGCAAATCATTGTCAGCAGATGGCCACATATGTTTCTGCTCTCTTATCAAGGAGTATGTATTGTCCTTAATATTTACAAAAATGCTATTCTTATATATTTTATTTTTTATACAATGTGGACATCTTGATTAGTGTTATAATCCATTTGAATTATAACACCCCACAAAGCTACCTTTCTTTTGCGACCGTGCCTCAGGAAGCTCCATCCAGTTTGTGTGCCTACAGACCAAAAGGATATTCTGTCGAGCCTACGAAGTGGGGGAGGGGTCACTATCAGAGCTGGGATTGGTTCCTCTTGGAGATATGCCCATCACCTCTGTCAGTTTTCCCTCTTTCGTCTCAGCTGTCATTCCCACTCTCAGATTATATTTAAACATATACATATGTTGATCCAGAACTCTAATGAACAGAAGATTCACTTTTTAAGACAAACTGCATTCATTCATTGACTCAGCACCCTCCTAGCATGGGACAAATGGATCAGCATACCAACCTTCAGGGTTCCTCATCTTCTGGGAGAGAGAGACTAAAAATATCATGGCAATACAATGGGAGAAAAGGAGAACATAATGCTGAGAAGAAATAGAAGGAGAAACAACTAGAATCTGCAAACCCCACTTCTCTTCATGAGCTGTTCAAATTTGTATTGAAATGTAGTTTTATGTAAGGCTTAAGACAAGTTACCTGCCAGTTATCCTGGGACTTTAGCTTTAGAAAGGATCTGAGCACTTGTCTGCTAAAAGCCCTCCTTGGAGAGAGTTGATTAAAAGCAGGCATATGTCAGTGGTCATTGTTAGCAACAGTTATGAAGAACATTCTAGGGAGAGTGTGACTGACCCATTTAATAAAGACTCCAATCTCTTGAATTGGAGTGTGGTTGGTAATTTTAAAATGCCATATTTGGTACCCATATTTTCCAGACCTGGGGTATAGGATTCCATAACCACCATGGGCTAGTGAGGTAGAATATATGGAATTCCCTATTATGTTGAAAAGTCCAAGGCATAGATCTCAGTAAACCATATTACCTTGCATATTTGCATCTTTTGAACAGGCTGTTTTACTTACCTTCTTTACCAGAATGCCAAGTGTGTCTTCTAAAATAGAGTGAGTCTTTAGACACATTGCCTCCCTAGATCCAAGGTGCAGTAACAAATGGTCTGCAGACATTTCAGAGCTGCTTTGGGCAGAATGTGAAAACGATGCTGGTATCCTGTGGAGATTCTGAGGCCCATCCCTCTTGCCTATGGCTCCTGAAACCCATTTCCCAATATGCTCAGCTACCATTTTCCTTGACTGTTCTTCTCTCTGTGAGTTACTTTTTTTTCTTTTTAATATAGCCAGAGTTTCACCTTTGACTTTGCACGTTATTGATAGAGCTAGAAAGTTGATGAAATTTAAAAGCAAATTTAGATCTTTCAGACTGGAGTTTTATACACAAAGACAGGACCTTTGGGCTTACTTTTCATTCGAGCTAGATGTGATTATAATAGTAATATTCTGGTTTTCTATGACATCTTCCCACCAAGGAGATGAATATACCTTGATAGCAATATTGAAATATTTATAGCATTTCCATAAAGTTGATGTAATACTGTTATCCTATCTCATTTATAAAGGAAAGCAAGGCCTGCTTCTTTTAAAGACACCATTCAAGGTCATACAGAAGGTGGTTGAGTTGGTACTCTCAGGGTCTTCAGAGCAGAGGCACTAAGAAAAATTTTAAGAATTCCACATAAATGTCATACACCCACACTACAAGCCATTTACAAAATCTCATTTGAATGTATTAATACTGAATAGCCATACGGCATGAATCCTTCTTGAAATTCACATATCTCAAAAACTATGGCCACGGTGTTCGGAAAAAAATATTAAGAGAATTGGAGCATTTGTTTCCCCTACCGTTCACCCATTTCTATTCATGGTTCTTCGGTGATATGTATAAACCTCATGGTTCTCATACAACGTATCATTTAAGAGGAAGAATCTATCTCTGGAAGCATCCTTTGGCTATTTCCATTACTGGCTAGACTAAAAAGTTCAGATTGCAGGCCACAACGTAAAGTGCAAGATATTTTTAATCTATTGTATGCTTGTGAGTCCATAATAAAAGCACTCAGCATCCAAGGTAGGGCATAAGGCACATTGTAGCACAATCTCTTAAATTCTCCAGCAGCACAAGAATGCTATCTTGCACAAAGCAAGTCAAAGAGCATCATATCTCCATATATTACCAATTGCTCTGCTCTGATCATCTCAAACTCTAAAGCAGATTATTGAATTGAAAATACAGGGGGGAAAGTATGATTAGAGTTACTTATTCGTAGATTCAAGAAAATACATGTAATGAAATCTTGCCATTTGCAACAACATGGATGGAACTAAAGGATATTACACTAAGTGCAATAAGTTAGACAGAGAAAGACAAATCCGAAACAAACAAAAATAGAAATAGATTTACAGATACAGGTTGGTTACCAGAAGAGGGCAGAGTTGAGGGGCAGGCCAAATAGTAAGTAGGATGACTTACTATCCTTCTATCTAATAGAAGGGGATTCAGAGGCACAAACTTCCATTCAGAAGACAAATAAGTCATGGGATGTAATGCACAACATAAAGGATATACTCACTAATACTGCAGTAACTTCCTACAGAGACAGATGATAACTAGACTTACCATGTGGACCATTTAATGTATAAAAATAATGAATCACCATGATCTACACTTGAAACCAATAGAATACTGTATGTTAATGATACATACAACACATATGTATATACATAAAAATATGTATATTCTCATATCTTTTCAGCTTTGATAAAAACATTTGAGATTTTACCAAAGAGAGATTCAAGGTTTTGGGGTAAATCGTAAAGCAGGTTCAAAAGGCCTTGGTCATCCTTTCAAAGTCTATCTGTTCATATGTGGATTTAAATTAAATGTATTCAGGATTGATACAGTGAGTATAAATGATTACTACTTACCTATAATTTCAAAATCACTTGCCCCACTAAAAGTGAAAGTAAGACAATAAATAGTTCTTTTTACTACAACCAGGAGGGCTTCCGTTTCCCTTACATCATCCTCGAAGAACCACTGAAGTGTCATTTGCCATGATGCTATCTGAAAATACATCTGTCATGAAGAGTAGGCCTGAAATCTAGCATCAGACAGTGGTCTTGGCCTTCAGTCTATGGAGTAGATATGAAGCTGTTACTCCTTCTAGCCCTTAAATCAAATTAAAGAACACATTGCCTCCAGTAGATGCAACTTTTCTTTCATTTTTCTGCGAGAAAATAAGCCATGCTCTTTCTACATAATCCCAGGGGATGAAACTGGAAGAAGGAATATTAGCATCAAACTGAAGCAGTGGAAATCTTCTCCTTTGTTGAGTCCTTTCCAGAGATGACAGGAGTTTGAGCTGATCTAGTAACCCCTCCCAGCAGTATATGTTTCTCTAGTTCTTGTCCTAAGTGTCAATCAAAAACAGAATTGAATATCAGGGGAAATAGTGAATAAAGTACCACATTCTCTTGAAAGATACTCAAAGTAAATATCTTGCTTTTGCATAAATACTCTGAGCCTTTAGAATCATGCTTCAACATCTCTATAGAAGCACCAACTAAATGAATCTGAGTTTAAAATTTCAAACCTTTTATGTCTCATATAAAATAACATCTTAGGACTTAATGTGCCATGTTTATGCATAAAACTTAAAGCATTCAAGATAGAATTGCAATTGCTTTATTAAAAAGAATGAATCCCCGTCAATCTTTTATTTTCTATTTTGAAATAATTTTAGAGGCCTACAGAAAAGTGCAAATATATACAGAGAGCTCACATACACCTTGTAGTCAACGTCACTTAATGTTAACAGTTTCTCCAGTTTTTCTACCACTATTCTTCTCTTCCCAAATCCAACCCAGAAGTCCACATTTTATTTCATTGATGTGCCTCTCTAACCTGTGAGAATCTCTAAGCCTTTCTTGTTTTTTTGTGGACTTAACACTTTTGATGATTATTTGGTCAGATATTACGTAGAATCTCACTCAGCTCAGTTTGGGCTTATCTGATGTTTTCTCATGAATAGACTGAATATCCATTTTTGGCTAAAATATCATGTAAGTGATATTGTGTCCTTTTCTATACCTTATATCAGGCTCTGGCACACGATGCCAGTATATCATTGATGGTGTTTATCTGGGTCATTTGACTAACGTGGTATCTTCCAAATCACTAGTAATGTTGACTCTACCTTGAGCCAGTGAATCTTCTAGCTCCAAATGTGCTGCATATTTGAATCTGTTATCCTGCTAATCCAGTTATATGTAAGGTGTGACTCCATATCATACCTATAAGGGTGTGCTGAAATATTACTCTTGGCAAATCAGTTAGATCAAAAGAAGCAGTAATTCATGTTGAAGTCTTCCTCTGCAGTCTTCTGTGTGTGATGTGTGTATGTGTGTGTGTGTGTGTGTGTGTGTGTGATGTGAATAAATTTTTGTATATGTAATACATGACAGCAAATGAAACATTTTATGTCAAGAATATCAAGAAACATAAATTTGCATTTATTTGTGAATCCCAACTGAGAGCAAAGTTAGGGCTCTGAATGCCTTGGGAGGCACCTCAATTACTCTCCTGCTGCTTTACCCCTTCGTAGACGTGGTGAGCTAGGTGGCCATCTTTTCTTCTCCCCAGGCCTTCAACATGGTGGCTCATGGGGCTGTGAAGCAATGAAAGGGTTGAATGGTGGGATTATCATTTTTTAGTAGACAGCAGTTAACATGGAGATTAGAATCCTTATCAGTGAGGGGCCTGGTATGAGATAGCACACTCAGTAGAATTCTTAAAAACCTTTTTTTTAATTTTTTAAAATATTTTCTTTTGAAATATTTCTGATTTACAGAGAAGTTAAAAGGATAGTACAAAATACTCCCATGTACACTTCACCCGGATTTCCAAATTGTTAACACTTTGTCAATATTGCTTTCTCATTCTCTCTTCCTCTTTCTCTTCCTCTCTCCATATATATAATTTATATATTTTATATATAATGTGTATAATTTTATATATAGTATAGAAAGAGGCATTCATAAAAACTATATAGATTATATACATCTCCATGTATATAATATATATAAACATTATTAGCTTTTTCTTTTATTAAAGTTTATTTATTTTTGAAAGAGAGAGAGAGAGAGAAATAGCGGGGAAGGAGCAGAGAAAAGAGAGACACAGAATCTGAAGCAGGCTCCAGACTGAGCTGTCAACACAGAGCCTGACACAGGGCTAATACTCACGAACCTCGAGATCATGACCTGAGCCAAAGTCGGGTGCTTAACCGACACAACTACCCAGGTGCCCCACATTGTTAGTTTGTTCTGTTCCATTTGAAAGTCAGATTAAGACATGATGTGTCTTTACTTCCCTAAATATTTTAATGTGCATTTCCTAGCAACAAGGACAGTGTCTCACATATTCACCTTACAGTCATCAAAATCAAGAAATTAACAATGATACGTTACCCTTGCCTAATACACAGACCTTATTTATTATTCACTTGTTTTCCCAATAATGTTCTTTATAGCAAAGCTTTTAAATCTTGTCTGGAGTCCAGTTGGATCACACATTGCATTTAGTGGTCATGTCTTTCCAGTATCCTTTAATCTGTAACATGTCTTCAGCGTGTTTCTTTTTTCATGGCGATGACATTTTGAAATGTAAAGGCCAGTTATTTCATAGAAGGCACCTCATTGGGTTTGTCTGATGTTTCCTTGTGATTAGATTGAAGTTGTGCATTTTTTACAGTGATGTGTCTTCAAGAGACTCATAACGAAGGAACAGCGTTCACACGTGTGGGCAGGGTGAGGGAAACCAGCAAGGGATGCAGAGGCACTTAAACCTGGCAAAAGAGGAAGTCATGCCCCTGGGGTAGTCTGTTAAGAGCTAGAGCTCGAATCTTGTGGGGGATGGGGCCTAGAGGAGGCACTTGAGAAAAACAATGGTCTTGAGGGAGGTAATCTCTGCCAGAGTTGTGCCAGAAAACAGGGGGAGGGAAAGTGGGTGCCTCTCAATGGCTACATACAATAAGACGCCAGAAGGCAAAGAAGACCAGTGTTGATGTTCATAAACAAAGGAACAGAGAATGGATCCCAAAGGCAAAAAGAGAATTGCCACTGCAGAATTTAAGTTTCCCACTTCACATTCCTCCTCTTCTAAACAACACTTACCATCAAGCTCCAATGAGTAGTGTTCTATACCATAAAATATCAAGGATTCTAAACTATGCATCAGAAAACCCAGGTTCGTTTGCTAGCATCACTTCCCCCTGACCGTGTTACCTTAGACTAGACGCTAACCCCTGTGAGTCTCTGTAAGGTCAGCATCCTAACGTCTGTCCTTCTCCTTCACAGTGGAGTTGCGTAGGTTATTATTGAGCTATATAGTAGGTGTCTGCTCTGTCTTTTGTTTTCCCTGAATTATTTTTTCCTTTTTGAATTTCTGTAGTTACTACTTTGTATAAGTGACCATGGTTCTTTCAATAGTCAGTAAATATCCAGTTGGTGAAGGGTAAATAGAATGAATGTAAATATGGTTTTTATGTATTTTTTTTTAAATAGCATCCTCCAAGATTCAAACAGACTTAGGAATGAAAAGATTTTAAAAAATAGGATGAGACAAAGCACTGATAGGTGGAGATTTAAAGGATCTAAATCTCAGTCCTAGTGCCTTTTTTTAAGGATGTAAAGATGTCAGGAGCTTAGGTTTAGACTGGTGACATAGAGGGAAATGTAGCTTTTTGATTGGCAGCAAATATCCAAACATCTTTCTACTTACATCTTCTCAGCATGGATTGAGTAAATATTGATTCACTGGCATCTTTCAAGCAGTGGTGACTCTTACAAAGAATTTATTTTTAATGCAATAGGCACTTGTCACATACGTGAAAAGAAAATAAGGCATCTCTTTAAAATTTCCTATTTTATTCTTAAATCTCTTGCAGTGGTGGTTACAATTTGTGTTACTTGAAGCTGGTACTCAGGAATTAATGACATAAATACCAGATATCAGGATAAGTCTTAGCACTCACCCTTTGCAAACACACACCACAATATATGCACTCAGAAGAGAGCTTCCCAGTCAAAATCCATTTTTCACAAAGTTGCACAAATAAATATACTGTTTGAGAATTGCTAGAGAGAACCATGGGGTTGCTCTTGACAGTTCATTCTTTGGCATAACTCTTAGTGACCTTGGTTAGAAGAATGAATTGTTGAGACAGCCACGTTAAAATCAGATGTTGATTAAAATCACACAAATGAGGGGCACCTGGGTGGCTCAGTCAGTTAAGCATCTGACATCCGCTCAGGTCATGATCTCACTGTTGGTGAGTTCGAGACCAGCATCAGGCTCTGCACTCAGAGCTCGCAGCCTGGAGCCTGCTTCGGATTCTGTGTCTCCTTCTCCCTGTGCTCCTCGTCTGCTTGCCCTCTGTGTATTTTTCTCTCAAAAATAAACTTTTTTAAAAAACCACACAAATGATGAATTTGTTTACTGCTCAGTCTTTGTTTGCATTAGCATCAGACTTTATCAAAAGCACTCTGTACCTTACAGATCAATGTGATTCTCTTTATTTTTAAAGACACTCCATTTTCTGGGCACTCACAGGACTTGTAAGCAGTTCCATTTAAAGACTGTGAAGTCAAGATAAAGATTATGTTTACATCTTTTCATAGAAGTACAATGTAAAAACCTGTCTTAATATCTCATGCTTTTCCTTAAAAAGCATCTTTTCCATACATTTTTGTTTAAGCTTTTCTGCTTGTGTGTTGGCAAACTATATCTTTTGGGTTATATGTGATTGACCCATGGCCATTCTGACAGTGAGATCTCCTAGCTTTATTCTTCATACTTAGGCATAAATCATATCCCCTTCCAGACATTCTCTTACATGCATATCAGAATTGTCTAATTCAGATGAAACTGCCCTGATTAGTGGCAAGTGCTCTTTGAATAAGCTGTTCTGATGATCTCCAGCCCTAAAATTCCCTGTTAAAAAGGTTCTGGAGAAATACTTCATGCATCATAATCTTACTTTGAAGCACTGACAAGGTATCAGTGAAAAAGACTGTAATCACCTATGCATTTGTTATCTGTTGAGGGAGGTGGAATAGTACCCTATGTAGGGGTAAATCTGCTCCCTTTCTCTCCTGTCCTTTACCAACCCTTATCACCTCGAATGTTGAAAGGAAAGCGAAGAAATGTTAAAAATTCAAGACCAGAAATGCATAAGCCAAAACACCCTCTCCACTAATGCCTTTATAGCTCTCCAACTTTTCCCAGCTTTATAAAGTCTAAACATTTAAGTTAGAATCTTAAAAATAATTGTGCTTTATGTAGATGCTGGATGGTTATGGTATACCACACATATATTTCTTGTCATTTTTTAAGAACATGTTATTTCTGCTATTTTCCATTATTTTATCAGTAGTTTTCATGCTATTATCTTGCTTATACTACTATCAACAGTTTTGTATTTCTACAGTGATTCCTTATGCCACTTAAATCCTCATCTTTTATAAGTCTCTAAGGCTTCTGATAATCCCTTCCTAAGTTAACTGTGGGAAGTGAGGTAAGATGCAAGGCTAATAGTCCCAATTACAAGACTAGTGCTCTAACCCCTGAGCTACGGAGCCGCTAATAGCCCCAATTAAATCAGAAAAGTCATTAGTATTTCAGCAATGGAACCATATTGATGTCATCACTAGATATGAAGTATCTGCCTGTGGGGGAACCTAAAATAACCCAGAAACTTCTGCTTAAAGGAATTTGGTCTGTGGGTCTGGCTTTTTGAAAGCTGTTGCTTACCTGCCTCATTTGGGGCAGGGATGACCTCTATTTGACAGGAGTTTCTAGTTCTAGGAGAGGTGGGTGAGCTCCAAAGGAGATGAAGCAAGATTTGTCTGAGACACAATTGAATTGGGCCTTCACATTTTCATTTTGCCAGTTAAGCTCATGTAACCAAAATAGGGAAAAGAGGAAGAAGAGGAAGTAACAGCAAGGAATGAAGAGTAGATTTCCCCAATGTCATGGCTCTCAGGAACAAGAACATGATCAATATGAGAAGGTATGACAATCAGGATCTACAAAGAAACTATAATTTTGATGGGCACCATCTTTTTCAAAGCAATGACACATGTCAACTTTAATTCGGCACCATAACCTCCCCTCTTTCTCAAACTTTGCTGCCTGTCTTAAGGAAAACGATTCCTCTTATGAAATGTGAAGACTCAGCAGTGTTATTTTCAGTACTCTGAAACAGCATATCTCTTTCCTTGAGTGAGCAGGTACTTTTATTCAAATGTCCTGCAAATATCTGTACTTCCTTTGGATTGGAGTGCCATGAAAGAAAACACATTTTTACCAATTACAGAGCAAACATCAAGAACTGTCAGATGATTTGTCACAGAGCTTTTAAATCTAGTGTCATTTTATTTTTACAACCCAGAGTTTTAGCAACTCAGAGCCTTTCTATATCTTCAGTAATCATAAATCTGTAATTTAAACACACAAATTCTCCTGTTTAATAATCGAGCGTACCATTTCTTCCTGCTCTGAATACTCCCAATCGATCCGAATATTTCAAACTTTTATAACCTCTTTCACATGTTAGAAGTGCAGTTTTGCTGAACAAAACAAAATAAATAAAATTCAGCACTGGACAGCACTCCCCAAAGCTTCTTGGTTCAGGTGGAAAGTATTCTGTTTCCATATTGGCCTGCAGCAAATATTTATGTAAATTTCCTGAAAATGGAAATCCAGCAAAATTATTGTGATTTTTTTAGGTCATTACATTGGGGATAAAGAAAGGTCACCTAATAATGATTCGAATTAGCCAAAAACATATGACTATGAGAGTAGTAATCATTTCTTTCCCAACCAAAAAACCTAGAAACTTGTCTTAAAAATGTTAGACTGATTTCAGTTAGCATTTTCTTTTTTTATTTTTAAAAAAATTTTTTTTAATGTTTTATTTATTTCTAGGAGAGAGAGAGACAGCGTGAGCAGGGGAGGGTCAGAGAGAGAGGGAGTCACAGACTGAAACAGGCTCCAGGCTCTGAGCTGGCAGTCAGCACAGAGCCCGACGCGGGGCTCAAACCCACAAACCTCGAGATCATGACCTAAGCGAAAGTCGGACGCTTAACTGACTAAGCCACCCAGGCGCCCCTTCAGTTAGCATTTTCATCTAGATTGGATGAACAGTTCAAATCTAAATCTAAGATTATATCTCTAAATATAAATACCTATTAAAATATTTATAGTTTCCTCAGGATATTTACAGTGTCACAATTCTACAGCTATGAAAATCCCTCATCATAATTTTACCAAATATTAAAAATCACAAACTTCAAAAAGTTCCAGTTACAAGAAATACTCTTTTAAGAACATATAAGAGATATGCCCCCACTAAACAAATTATAATGAATGTACCAATAGTAATGTTTTTGTTAATTGAAGAGTTTGTTTCTCAACTGAATATAAACTCTTGAGATGTTATCACATGAATAAAACATATATCAATCAATTTCAATAGCAACACACAAATGGGAAAATTTTTAATGGACCACAGAAAAACAAAATTGTAGTTATAGTTTAATTTTTCTTGATTTTTATTAATGAATGCAATGACTTATTTGGCATTACTTCAAGCTTTAGCTTACAAAGTTTAAATTTATTTTTCTTAGTTTTTATAACAATGTGAGATCCATTTTTAATTTTTTATTGTTGTTAAAAGGACTACATTCAAAGGAATTAGGAATATACACATATACTTATAGTAATGTATGATATTGAATGTATAAATATTAAATTATATAGTGTGGCCATTGTCGAGGTTTATTAGAAATGTCAATGCTACTTTTTGCTAAAGTTCATTACAATGGCAGCCTAAAAAGTGAGGCCTTATCACATACCAAAACAGGTAATAACTATTTACATTGTACTTTATGGTGTCTGGGGGTAAGATTATTTCATAAATTTGATGTATTGCATCAAAATATCATGTAAAGACCAGTCACAGATACTTTGCCTCAAAGGTAAAATGTGTGCTGCATTTTGAGCCCCAACTCACTTTTGAAATGATCTGGAGACCTCAAAAGTGATCTTCAAAATTTTTAAATTTTGATATTTTTGTCTATAAATAAGTCAAAAATGCCTCAGGGAACTTATAAAGACAAGACGATGTACTGCATTTGTCACAAATACGACTCTTTGTCAACTATAATACAAATGCAAACTTCTCTTTTGTGGCTCTATATAGATAAAGCCAAACATCAGGCATAATCATAAAAAATTCTGTTGTATGTTTTCCCTGCCAAATATTGAAAACAATTAAAATTTTTGTTCCAGGGGCACCTGGGTGGCTCAGTCGGTTAAGTGTCCGACTTGGGCTCAAGTCATGATCTCAGGGTTCATGTGTTCGAGCCCCGTGTTGGGCTCTGTGCTGACAGCTAGATCAGAACCTGGAGCCTGTTTTGGATTCTGTGTCTCCTTCTCTCTCTAACCCTCCCCTGTTCACACTGTCTCTCTCTCTCTCTCTGAAATAAATAAAGCATTAAAAAAATTTTTTTAAACAGAATAAAATTTTTGTTCCATTTTTTCAGATCTTATTAAAGCGCTTGAGATCATGGTTTTTATTCTTCCTCCCTCTTTTATGTACCTTAAAAAGGAACATACTGTACATTCCAATAATTGAAAACTCCCATTGGTATTTTTTTATAGCTAATGAAACTATCTTATAACACTAAAGTCCCTTCTTCTGATGGAACATTTTTTGGGAATGACAGAGTAATTAACAACAAAGAAATATGATTCCCTAGAACTTAGTGTTATTTTTAGTAAAAGGGAGTTTTACATAAGTTTACCAAATAGCTTTTTACCATACTTTCTTGCTTTTTAATGTATCATTACATGTCATTATTTGTTAAATTAATAGAATCTTGCATACAGGCGTATATATGTTGAATGTGTAAATGAGTATGTATGTGTCATCTTTAATGTATTTGAATTTGGCTGATGTACCCATAAAAAAATCCTCCAGAATATTTGCATAATTAAGCATAATATTATGAAAACCATTTCAAAGAAAAAAATGGATTTTAACATCACATTACGTTTACTTGTTTTAACCTTGTGTATTCAGAATGCATCTGTGAAAACAATTGGAGGTAAAAAAGATTGGCTTTGCTTCATGAAGTGAAATATTATTTTAATTAATCTTGTGTTATACCAAAAAGCATAATTATGTAATAAATATTAAGCATGATTGGTATAATTTTGAGGGGCAAGATTATCCTATCCTTTCCAACTTTCACATAAGAAAAGAATACCAGAAGGTAGTATTGATTGGGACTACAGTGTAATACAGCCGTGTGTGTGTGTGTGTGTGTGTGTGTGTGTGTGTGTGTGCGCGCACGCACGTGCATATGTTATAAACGTGTCTATTTCTGCAACTCATTAAAAGGCCTGGTAAATAGTCAGTGTTCAATACATAATCTTAGATTAATTCTTCTCACTCCTGAATTATATCATCATAGCATATGTGAAGGTTAATAAGCAAGGGGATATTTTGAAAAGACATTTTTAAATCCAATTATTAATATTTAAAAAAGTAAATTTAGAAATGTATAAATTCTGAGAATTATATTATAGGTGTAAATTAATAATAATAATAACAATATAGTAATAGATTGATGTTAAGTGTTTGATGAATAGAAAGAAAAATCACAAATAAAATAGGAAATGATTTAACCTATGGGGAAATGCATGCATTCAAGTTCTTCCCCAGGCTGTAAGTTGGCACTGTTGTTACTGGTGACATCGTGTGGTTGATGTTGGTATGTACAGCAGTCGGAGTTTCCTAAAAACAAATTACGCTTATTATCGAATTTGAATTCTACAGTATAGCATTGCTATGTTATGCAGTAGGTAATTAGGTATTATTTACCTTATAACTGAAGGTTTGTACCTTTTTACCACCTTCGTATTTTCCCCACCCTTCAGCCACTGGAACCACTTCTCTACTCTTGTTCCTGTGATTTAACTTAATGTTCACACACACACACACATACACACACACACACACACACACAGCAAATAAGGGAGGTAACAGGTGTGTTAACTCAATGAGTGGAATCCCTTCAAAATGTATCACAATGCATATGTATATCAAAGCATCACCTGTTCACTATAAATGTCTTAAAATTTTATTTTTCCAGGGCACCTGGGTGGTTCAGTCAGTTTAGCGTCCGACTTCAGTTCAGGAGCCTACTTAGGATTCTGTGTCTCCCTCCCTCTCTGCCCCTCCCCCACTCGTGTTCACTCTCTCTCTCTCTCTTTCTCTCTCAAAATAAATAAACATTTAAAATTTTTTAAAAAGATAAAAATATTATTCATCAATATATACCTCAGTGAATCTGAAACAAATTACTGTTCAGAAAAAATAGAGTTTAAGTATATATTGTCTAAATTACATTTGAAACAAAGTACTTCACCTATACCATGACTAATAATTTGTCCCTTAAATTATATACTTTTTTTAGAGCAATATAGTGTGCAACTGCTTGTGAGAATTGATGAGTTATATTGGGGCACCTAGGTGGCTCAGTCGGTTAAGCATCCGACTTCGGCTCAGGTCATGATCTCACAGTTCATGGGTTGGAGCCCTGCATTGGGCTCTGTGCTGACAGCTCAGAGCCTAGAGCATGCTTGGGATTTTGTGTCTTCCTCTCTCTCTGCCCCTTCCCTCATTCTCTCTCTCTCTCTCTCTCTTTCTCTCTCTCTCACTCTATCTCTCTCTCTCAAAAATAAATAAACAGTAAAACAAAAAAAGAATTGATGAGTTATAATACTACATGCAGAGTACACAGGGCAGTATTTTTTTACTATAACATTTGCTCCTGTACATTAAAAAAAAAACTAACATTTTTAATTAGTAGAGTTGAACAGTCGTTGTTTTTCTCAAAAAAGTGTAGAATTCTCTATTCACCATCTCACCTCTTTACTCAAAAAAATGTTACCAGTATTAAAAACACTTTAAAAACTAAATTTTATCCTGGTTTTTTTTTCACTTAAATTGCCTATGACGTTTTAATCAAACATTACCATTTCTGGGGAGCACCTAACATCACCAAAAGTTTAGAGTGTTGCATCATAATTCCCTTTTCAATTCATAATAGAAAAAAAAAGTGGTTTTCTTTTAAACATTGAACTTACAAGTTCCATAAATGAGAGTGCTAGTATCTACTGTAACTATCATCTCTACTATGCCCGGCTCCTGTCATTTGATGAAATAGGAGGTTGTAGATGTGAATGTAGCCATCTGCTCTCCTGGAGTAGAGGCGAGGGTGACATGCAGGGTGGAGTAAATGTCACTGAGAGCCATCCCCCCACCCAAGCAGAGCTAAGAGGGGATATTCCTTCAGTCAATGTTGAGGTCTTTCCCATGTCTGCACCTCTCCCTCCTACCTGCAGCTCTTACCTGGTCCCACCTTACATTGTATTGCACAATACAGAGCCCTCTGGGAACCTTCTGTCCCTACCTGGGGAAGGACTTCTAAATTCTCCCATATCTCCAACCGAGATATCAATTTGCAACTTTTACCAGGGCTGAGTGAAAGCAGGTTCCCCAGAGGAAATCTTATTGTGCCATGCGAAAAGAAATGAAAACCTCTCTCTCTCTCTCTCTCTCTCTCTCTCTCTTTCTCTCTCTCTCTCTCTCTCTCTCTCTCTTTTAAAATTCGAGCCACTATATTCAACAGGAAGGGGGAGCACCGATAACATTTGTTTATGTAGCGATTGTCGCTGGTTTTAAAGAAAGATGGGCGTCATGGGTACCGGCGTTAGAGAAAATATGATCGTCAGTGATGTCAAGACCAAAGACACAGGAAATACTGTCTTCAGTTGACTACAAAAGCATCTCAAAGAAAGTGCAAGGTTGAAAAGTCTCTTTCCTGAGCTTGGATGACTGAGGAAATCTGGGATGGGCTTGGTGTTGCCACGCAGGCTATTTTTGGAGAAAGCCAAGACCGGTAGTTGCTGCTCATCGAGAGAGATGCCCCACAGTGATACCCGGTTATTGAACTGGTGGCATGGGCAATTGATGAGGTGATGTTATCACCCTTTAAGTTCAGGTCACGGGAGGGAAACAGGGTGATCTTGAGGGCGACTAGATACAAACCCTGCAGAACTACAGTAATATTGCCCGGAGCTAAATTAAAACAGGTAAGTAAACCCCTTGGAATATTTTTTTTCTTCTTCATCTGAAGGCAGTCTTGGGACGAATTAGCTAAAATCAGCTGAAATCTCCTTCTTCCTCAGCAGGATTCACTTCATTACTTCACACATTTCCTCATCCAGGTGTAGCAGGACAGTGTTAAGTTCAAACAGGTCCCAGTGCCACTAAAATATCTTCCCAATTGTGTTCTCATGTATGTGGCACAAAGGGTGAGAATTTCTAGAATGTGAGGAAATTGCTTATTGAATAACGAAACATGAGCAAACAGCTGAATTTGAGTTGGGAATTTTTACCCTTCAGAATCTTTCGATTGTAGATTACTACGATCTCACCTTTTATTTATTTATTTTTTTTTGCATTAAATTATTTTGGTAATTCAGCCAGGAGGCCTGCTTTCCCAGACTATGAAATCTATAACTTGAGGTTATAGGTTCCACGTATATTTTGGTTACTGGAAAGATTGGAAAGTTTTCAAATGTGCTTTTTCCACATCTTAACTCTATCGGGCTTCCTTTTTGAACAGGACATGGGGTGCCATTTTGACCATTTAATTAACTGGTACATCTTGTAAAAAATTCAAGTGTGATCTGTAACCGTTTTGAAGGGGCGACACATCAGATACTGACGAGGGGCCAATCAGCCACTTGTGTCATTTGTACAAGTGGATGTTTCCCATTCAGATTTGGGTCCACTCTAAAAGATGACTTCAGCGCTTGAATTTATTCCACGGGAGGCCAGGAAAGCACTGTGTTCTCTAAGCTTGATGGGACAACCTTCAACCAAAGGCTGGGCCTTTGTTGTGAGAAAAACGGGGCCTAATGATTGCCACAAACAGGGTTGGGATTTTATTGGTGTCCTCTATGTGACTGTGACAGTGTTGACATTAAATCAAATTCAATTAGCATGGGCTTGCTAATGGCTTACACTGCTTCAGAAAGTGGCAAGGACAAAGCACTTGGCAAAACTTCTCCCGGTTACAGTCTGGTTTCCAACTTCTCTTGGTTGCTTTTCAATGCGATAACGAACTGCCAGCTTGTCTCCATAGATGAATGTTAGAGAGCTTCACTAATGAAACTCTTGACAATATCTGTGTTCCGCGAGAGGGAAAGGGGAGGGCGGGCAGGGGTCCCTCTGTCCTCAGGTGCTCTTGAAGCAATTTCGAAAACCACTGTGGAGCGCATCGAAGGACACAGCCACTGAGTCCCCAGGGGGTAACTTGGCTGGACAGGGTATCAAAGCTGCAAGGGGAAATAAGGTCTGTGGTCAGGATTGGGTTTCCGTAAAGCTAGAGGCACCCTCTCCGAGTGCGTGGGAGGCCGGGCCATTATCTGAGCAGCATTTTAAAGGAACAGAGGAGCCATTATGATACCCGCACCAGCCCAGCAAGACGAAGACGATGTCCATGCTAGATAGCCCCAGCTTTGATGGCCTGCCTCCCCATTGTTGCTTCCCTGATCGGCTGGCACTGTCCTTCTCATGCCCACCCCTCCCCCAAAAGGGGACAAGAACAGCTTGCATTCACATACATGCCTCCCACTTGCTGTCAGCAAACAGTCCCTGCACGGAGTCACTTTCAGGAGGCCCTCTGCAGACACAATATTGAGTCAATCAAGTACCATCCGAATTTCGAGAAAGAGTTTATGAGAAAAAAAGCCGCCATCCTGCCATTGTGTCTTTATGTCATCTTAATATTTCAAGCTGGCTTCCTTGAATGTTTATCTTCAAATTATCTTCTCCTTGTGCCTCAGGGACATTCTCCCTTAATATCTTTTTCTCTGTTCATTAAAATATACTGTTAATAACAATTGCATAAGGAAGTAGCCTTAAAGAGCTCTAAGATAAAGCATGGTATCCAGTGAGAACCCAATTTGTTTAGTCTTTAGGCTTGTATCAACATCCACATAATAGTGCAACCAGATTATTGCAAAGGAACAAAGTCTTCCAAAGTCGGAACCGTGTAAAAACGTCAGCCTTCCTGGATCTTCCGTAAGTGATAGGTAAATTGATCGGGTAAAACTGGAACTTGGAAAGACCGTGAAAAAGCCCAAACTAACGATACAGTTGAGAATCCAAGCCCACGGTGAGGCGATTTTGACATTAGCAAGAAGGGAGAGATCTTTTCATTCTAGTGACTTCTGAGAGTATAAATGAGGAGAGAAAGATAAGGTGCCATGCTCCAAAAAGGAAGTATTTCGTTAGGGAGAGCCAGTGCCAGTCATGCTGCTCAGTTCTAAGCTTGTCTGGGACTGCAGCCTGGCACTGGCTGGGAGTAATGGACTGTTTGTTCAGGAAGAATACGGAAGTAAAGAATTACAAGAAATTCAGATTAGTCTAAGTGTGTCCCGATTCCTTTCAAAAGTTGATTGAACCATGTGTGAAATGAGTCCGGACATCCCAAATACCCAGATTGGTACAGAAAGGGCAGAAAGTATGCCTCGCTCTTAATAATGGCAGCTGCAAAATTACCTTTGTTATGCCTCTAACTGTAAAGGGATCACCTGGTTTAGTCTTTAAAATTACCCCCCAAAATAGGTATTATTCCTCTTCCTTTACAAATGAGGAAGATGAGACTTTGCGTCAATGGCGGCTCTAGAATTTCTCAGTGGCAACCACGTCCACTTGGAAGAGGCAGCTCGGGGAGAAAAGGAGAGAGCTGCGTTTGCGTGGCTGTCACTCTTTTCTCCCTTAAATTGAGTGTTCATTCACGTGGCCTAGCACCGCTACTCCCTTAACCAGAAAAGGTGAGAAACTTTTTCAAAGTCTACCCGATAGTGGCAAAGCCAGGATGATTTGAATCTGCCTGACGTCAAAGCCTGTGCTCTTATAGATCGCTTGCAAAATGTTCCATCAGTGGTGACTTTATTCACTCTTACGGGCTTCCAAAATCATTGTGCGTGCCTGGACATTCACCCAGGAATAGGCTCACTATTCCAAAAGGCTCAATTTTTAAAGGTCTGACTGGCACCAGAAAAAGTCTCCCAATTTTCTGTCTACAAGTTAGGGATTTGCCTCCTGAAATTTTGCACACAGTAAAAGTGAGAAGGGGAAGGGATAAAGAGCAGTCTCCTTACTGAATGATATAGGGAATATTACATTCCACAGAGGAGGAGGACAAATCGGACACAGAAATTTGTGAAGATCAAATAAGACGACGCATGTGAAAGCACTTTGTAAATGAAAAGTCGCTGTGAAATGTAAGCGTGTGTTATTAATGATATTATCACACAGGATTTCTCCGCCTCCGTTCTTAATGAAATAATGGTCTTCCTCAAGGTCCCTAGGAGCCAGACCAAAGGAGCGTGTTTCCAGAGAAACAAAATGTAGAGGTAATTGTGGATGTTCAATAAATATTAAACAGCCTTGCTATTTGTGGGAAGCTTCAAGTACATGATTAAGTTGCAGGTGATGGTAAAGGAAACCAGCATGATCTTTAATTATAAAATACTTGTTAGGTTTGATTCCAGCAAAATGCAATTACCCTTGAGACTTCCGGTTATATCTCACAAGAGGTTATGTTCTCGAGATGAAAGCTTTTGCGGATGAATGTTAGACTCCATTGTTTGGGACCATCTACCATGATCCTGGCTCTTGTGTGTAGCGGCTAATCACCGTTAACTTGGCGAGCCTAATTCCCAGTTGTATGCCAGCCATTCTGTGGCCCACCTTGAAGTATGAAAACATCACAGTCATGAGGATAAGGGCAACAGTGGCAGACCAGAGCATTAGCTAGGCTCCGGGAGAAAGGAACTTAAAGGGAATTCAAGATTTCATAGTGGACAAAAGAGAGCTCAGTAGGAGGGAGAAAATGGAATTGTCCTTGTACATGACTCGCCATGATTTTAATGCAAACATATATCTCTTTTAAAAAGACTAGCAGGAAAACCTCTGGATTTCATTTTGGAAAACTACCCCATCAGTTTGTATCGCTTCATTTTTAAACTGAAAATTTTAATCAGTTTCTGTTTTTGAAACTGCCCATGGAAGCAACTGGGAGACTAAGAAAATGCTATTTTGAAAGCCTTTTATTTTTAGTTTCATACCAGTAGAGTTCCAAAACCTTTGATTAAGAACATTCTGATATAATAATAATAGCTAACAGTTAACTAGTGCTTACAACATGCCATTACTGGCAAGTGCTTTATATATTGTAACTCAATACTCATAATGAACCCATAGGGAAACTGAGGCACACTAATGCTGATTAACTTGTCTCCAGTCGCACAGACTAGAATGGGAGGAATCAGTTTCTGTGTCCAAGGGGACTGGTCGTAGAATCCATGCTCTTATCCACCACACCTTCCTACTTCCCAGGCAAGTGCCGCAGGGGTTCCGGGGATATAGGTTATGAGAAAGGTTGTGTGTGTGCGTAGCTACATGATCTGTGTATCTTATGCATGGAAGCACTGAATTTTGCTATTTTCTTTCTCTTTATGTTCTTGATTGATTCTATCAATCAAATTGATTCTCTCAATGGGATTTAGTTTCTTCACTCTGCCCAAATGGTTCTATAGAGGAGTCATATCTCCCTTTGGAGAATGGTCTTGGTGTTTTACCCTTTGCTTTCTAAGTTACCACTGCCCTAGATTAGAGTCAGGAGCTTAAATACAGGGTGACCTTAGGTCTACTTTTAGGAGTCAATCTGCTTTCATTCTCCTCTTCCTACATTTGCTCTGGAAAGCAATCGCAGGCATCATTGGACATGAATCTTCATGTGGAACATGCTAGTTAGTAGGCAAAGTAATGTATTTACATTAGAGAGAAACTGAGTGCTATAGACCATGAGGTGAGTGGTAGATCACCTTCAAAATCAAGAGCAAACATGGGGCACCTGGGTGGCTGAGTAGGTGATGAACCATCCAACTCTTGGGATAGCCTCAGGTCATGATCTTATAGCTGGCGGGATGGAGCCCCCCCATTGGGCTCTGTGCCAACAGCACGGAGCCTGCTTGGAATTCTCTTTCCCCCTCTCTCTCTGCTCCTCCCACATGCTCTCTCTCGCTCGCTCTCTCTCTCTCTCTCAAGATAAATAAATGAATAATTAGAAAATCAAGAGCAAACACTTCCTCAGAGGAGTTAGTAAAGGGTGACACCCCCAAAGTGAAATCGAACTGAACAGGCTCAGAAACCAGACAAACCCGAGTTTCAATCACAGCTCTCCTACTTCCCAGTTATTTAGTTTCTCTGATCCTCAGTTTCCAACCCTGTAAAATGAGGGCAGTAACACTGAACTAAACTTGGAACTAGGTGCTCTGTCTTCTGGGCATTTACATTTCTCTTGCTGCTTTTTTTCGGTTTTGAAAGTCTTGGGCCAGTAGGGGTCAGCCAAGAGCAATCTTACTTCTACATTTTAAGCCTTGTTTCAAATGACCACCAAGATCGTAGGATAAAAATAGGGGTTCTAGGAAGGTCAGGGAAAATATAGGTTATATTAGGCCTTCGATTAAGATGCAAACTGAACATATTCTTTGTGGATGGTCCTTTTTATCTTTAATTTGGTTTAGTGCAGTGTGTCCAGGTCCGGGGCATAAAGGACTTGGGTAGTCAGTTATGACAATCAGGGGACACAGTTGTCTTGCAAATGGGTTCTTAAAATTTATGCCATAAAAACACAGTGAAAAAGATTTTATTTTGAATATTAGAAGTTTACTTGAAGTTGTAGATTCTTTTTGTTTAATGTCTACTTATTTTTGAGAGAGAGAGAGAAAGAGTGTGACTGGGACAAGGGCAGAGAGAGGGAGACACAGGATCTCAGGCAAGAGCCAGGCTCTGAGCTGTTCAGCCCAGAGCCCAATGCGGGGTTTGAACTCACTAACTGTGAGATCATTACCTGAGGTAAAGTCAGATTCCCAACTGACTGAGCCACCCTGATCTTGATTTTAGATAGATAGATAGATAGATAGATAGACAGATAGATAAAAGAGAGAGAGAGAGATCGAGAGAGAGAGAGAAAGAGCAGATGAGTACCTCTTCCCAGCAAGCCAGTTTATATACTGTATTCATTTCATATATAAATATATGTGTTATATAAATGAATCTTTTATCTGATCATTAAGTTCTTATCTTTTTGTGATTTCCAGATGCTTATTCCATTATTCCCTCATCTGAAATAATAACTTACACCTAGCACATAATATTTTAGTTCTTCAAGGCATTTCCGATTTTGACTTTCAGCAAGTCAAGCATATGGACATGGAACTTAAAACTAGTAGATATTAAATGTTGGATAATAGCAAAACTACTATTTATTTATATATTAACAGTAAGTTACATATCGCAGAGTGTACTTTCACCTTTTTTTCTTTTTCAGTTTCTTTTGTTTGTTTGTTTGAAGTTCTGGCAGCATCTTTTAAGCATTATTAGAGGGCTGAATTCCCCAAAGCTTTCGTCCCTGAGTCACATCAAAGCTAACTGGACTCTGAGGGGTGGGCCATTCTTTTTCTTATTAAAAGCTATGGTGTTGTCATGCCCAAGAACTGCATAGACACATAAGATTAAAATGGTGACGGTAAATAAATGGGGGATGGAAAGAAGTCTTATTTGCCTATGCATTAAATTGCGATCCTGATCTTGAGAAGCACTTTTCCTATCATGTCACATCACCACAATGGGAGTATCTTATAAAGCATCAGCTGTAAGAATTCGAAAATACTCGATTTTGATTTCAATTTGTGTCAGTCAGCCTTGGCTGCCTTCTGCCAGGGGACAGTTTGTGTTCCCTCTGGATAGACGTATTTGTCCAGAGAACACTGGAAGGCATTTCAGACTAGCTTTAAAAGGCCTTTATTTAAGAGGAGGTAAAATTTGGAAATGACATGCATGTAGTAAACCTCAACGAGAGATGAGGAAATCATCACACAGTTTAACATAAACTTCCCTGTGACAGTCTCCAAAATATGCATGAAATATACTTGAATGTTCTATGTTCTATGTTAATTTGCTAAGCCAGTGTTGCATCTTGCCAAGATTTGCATGAATATTCAAAAAAGTGAAATTATTCTGGTGGTTTTGCCCCCTTCCCCCCCCCCAATTTTATTGAGATATACATGACATGTAACACTGGGCAAGTTTAGGGTGTAAAATGTGATTATTTCATACACGTGTCTATTGGAAAAAGATTAGCACAGTAAAGTTAATTAACACATCCTTTATCTCAGGTAATCACCATTACCATTATTGTTTTTGTTATAAGTTGCCATTTTGCTGTTTTTGTTATAAAGAGAACATTTAAGATCTTTCTTAGAAACTCTCAAATGTACAACACAATATTGTTAACTATAGCCCCCATGGTGTCCGTTAGCTCCCCAAACTTACACATCTTATAGCTGGAAGTTTGGGCCATTTGACCAACATCTCCCAATTTCCCACTCTTCTTGCCCCTGGCAACCACTATTCTATTCTCTGCTTCTATGAGTCCAGCTTTTTTAGATTCAGCTTATAAGTGAGACCACACAGTATTTGTCTTTCTCTGACTTATTTCACCGACTTGCCCCTTGACTGGAATTCAGAATCATCTTTCTGAGAATTACTGGCTGCAAGACAGGGTGAGCCACTGAAGCCTCTTTGGTGTACTAATTAATGGTGGCTATGGAATGATTCGAGAGAAAATGTCACTTCTCTTATCTGTTACTGCAGCTTCTCAAAAAGAATTCTGTAATGATTTTTAGGGAATATACTGTTTTTTCAGGGAAGGAAATTAAAGCCACTAAAATTTATTCATGAGGGATGGTAGATGAAATAAATAGTTGTAGCTTCCTCTGGAGACTCAAGAAAGTTGGTGATCCCAAGTAATTCACAGAAACCAGCCCAGTTAAGTGGCAAGAACACTCTGCATACCAATGATATCACCTTACCTTGGGGAGGTCACTGAAATAAACCATGCCTCAGTTATTCTAACTATATAATGGGAATTTCTATAACAGCAAAAGTGGTAGTGAGGAATTTTTCTCTAGTAAGTCCAAAATTAAGCAATGAAAGCTATGAGCCCTTTTAGAATCAAATACTCCATTGACTCTCCAGATGAGAATGAAGTTTTGGCCAATCAGACTGTGGAGAAGAGCCAGGAGTTCAGGTGGGAAAACAGCCTGACTCCTTCACTCTGCCTTAAAGGCTCAAGTCCCTGCCATTGGTATCAGAGAACCCAAGAAATCCTACATAGCTCTATTGGGTCCCAAAGTGGAAGGATATATTTACCAGTTTCTTTCTTCCCTCATAAAAATTCACCAGCATTTTAAGAACCTCAGCCCATACCTTGTTAAAGATCCAGAGTCCTAGAAAACAGGCTTATGCAATATCAGGCACCAAAAAAATGTTACCATTCTATGGAAAACTGATCATGGTCAAAGATGAGAGCATGAAATAGGATCCAGAAGTTCTCCTTTTTCTTGAACTGTAAACAAATGTTTTCTATGTGTTCCACTCCTTCATTAGCTGATGAATAAAAATCAGACTAATAAATGAAGAGACCATTTACTAAGGAGACCAGATTAGTTTGTTGGCTTCTTCTTATCTCTTACCCCAGGAACTTAAGATGAAAGGAAGGCTTCTATTAGCAAGCAAGGTTTTCCAGCAGTGAATTGATTGAGTGAATTTCACCAAAATGATAGGAAATACCTCCATTTACTTGAGAAGGACAAGTGTGTAGACCTCAAGCCAGAATGCAGAGGCACGAGAGGCATTAATGATAAAATGTGAGCCAACATCCACATCTTCAAATATCCACTCTTCCAACAGATGTACCTGCATCAATCTAGTCAAGGCCCCAATCTGTGTAAACTGCAATGAAATTTTCTCTTAATGAAGTGATTCTCCCAAGAACCAACATTGGGTATTGAATCCATGACCACCAGTACGCATTAGAGCATGTGGCATCCCTTTGATGGATTACTTAATTATATTTTTTAAGCCACTATTTCTCTAGGGCTTTAGAAACTCAGATGCTTGCTATAGTCGTTATTTTACATTTAAAAATAGCATTATGATGTTAGTTCTTACTTAAAGTCTGTACTCATGAAGTAAAATAAAGAATTCTCACCCACATCAATCAGTTCAAAGAAAAATCAGATTCCTTGGATTTATGGTGACAACATAAATATTCTATCATCTATCCAGTGTCTTTGTATGTCTCTTCTTGAAATTCCCAGCATGGATGAAATATTGCTTTCTGTCAGAAGAAATAACACCCACATAGCATTATATTTTGAGTGAAATGGAAAAAGTCCATGACTGGTTTATTGAGTTTATTAGGCCATGATATTTATAAGACCAAGGATTAGGGTTGAAATTATGAGCTTTTTACTTATTCTGTGGTAATTTACTTCCTACTTGTCTCTGGAATCAATTTCCAGTTGACTTTTACTATGTGTACAAAAAAAGAAGTTGTCACCAATATTAGAAAAATGGCTCAGAGCCCATAACCTAGCATGGCAGGTGAGGAATGCCAGTGTCACTTAAAAACGTGAGCAAAGTATTAAATTAAAAAGAACCTAACAAGAGTTAGAAATTGGAAGAGTGTTGGCAAAATACCTGCAACAATATTATTTTGTTTGACCCCTACAGTATTTAAAAATACCTGAATCATTTACCAATGTTTAAAAATTGGAAGGGGCCCCTGGGTGGCTGTTGGTTAAGTGTCCAACTCTTGATATTGACTCGGGTCATGATCTCGCAGTTGTGAAATTGAGCCCCATTTCGGGCTCCATGCTGAGCCAGGAGCCTGCTTGAGATTTTCTCTCTCTCTCTTCCTCTGCCCCTCCCCCACTTGTGTGTGGGTACACGCACATGTGCTCTCTCTCTTTTTCTCAAAATAAACAAATAAACATTTTTTTTTTAATTGCAAGGTGTAGGGGCACCTGGGTGGCTTAGTCAGTTAAGCGTCCGACTTTCGCTTAGGTCATGATCTCGCGGTTCGTGGGTTCGAGCCCCGCGTCGGGCTCTGTGCTGACTGCCAGCTCAGAGCCTGGAGCCTGTTTCAGAGTCTGTGTCTCCCTCTCTCTCTGACCCTCCCCTGTTCGCGCTGTCTCTCTCTCTCTCCTAGAAATAAATAAAAATAAAAAAATAAAATAAAATAAAATTGCAAGGTGTCACACAAAATTTGGGGTGCCCCTTATGTCTAGATTGGTGCTTAGCAATGGTCAGCTGGATCTGAGCAATAGCTACTCCTTTGGACAGACTATATGCTTCCTAGTTCACCACAGTCTCCACCGTGCCTGTTGTCTTGTGCTCAACTCCCATTAGCCACATGTGTTACCTGCCCAAACCTGAGAAGGTACTTACTTGAGCTTGCAACCTCCTAAAGTTCTACACATGAGATACACAGTTGTAGGATCTCAGCAGTTGATCCCTGGAGGTAAAAATAGATCCAGTCTTAAGTAGATGTCAAAGTTCACTTCCAAAGGTTAATAAAGTGAAAGTTGTGACGTCTTCAAGAGAAGACTCGAAAACTTGTACCGCTGGCTCAGATCTCTGCTTGGGATTGTGTGTCCTAAGGCTTCTGTTGATGTGTAAGGCAGCTGTGTGGTATGTGGACTACGCCTTGGTGTGGGAAAATGGCAGAGTAGGGAATGCACACCTAGCTTCCCCTACCCATCCTCTTCCTCCAAAGTCTGCAAGGCTTGCCCCTTCTAGAACTGACACAAGCCTACTTTCTAATTCTAGGGCTCATGTAAGTGTTTCTTTTTCGAAATTCACTATTGCTTAAGTATATGGTTTATAAAGCAGTCTATGGACCAAAGAAGAACTGGCTTAGACACAGGCAGGCAATTCCCAGAGCTTCACATACCCCCAGCATCTTCCCTGAACAACTAGACAGTCCTTGTGGATCCACTGATCCACTCTGTGTACAGAGTCCTGGTAATTCTGCAAAACAGATGCCCCTTTTTCTCCCTTTTCAAGATTGTTTCTATTTGCGAGTATTTATTATCTGTGTTATTTGGTTTACTAATTCTACACGTAACAATTTATTTGCCAAAAAGAATTGCCTTCTTTAGTCAAATAGACTTCCAAAAGTTGTCCCCAGGCCGATGATCTGCCAGTCACAGAAGACAAACCGTTCAGACTATAAACCAGCTTCATCCTTCCTGGATGTGAGGGCATTGGCTTACAGTTGAGATATAGCATCTAAGGAGTGAATACCACTTAGCTCTAAACCTCTGAAATGTTTCAGACCATGATGGCTGAATCCAAATATGTTCCGTGTTAGTTCTGATGGGTAGTCTACAAGTTAAAGATGACTTTTCCCTCCACAAGGCAGAATTCATTGCCCAGCCCAGCCAGAAAATAAATTCACTAGGAAACATGCTTAGAATTCTGTTGGCTTTGCTCAAGCTTATGCAAATGTTATCTTTGTGTAGAGCTGGTACAAACTGAAACTTTTCCATGAGGACTTCCATGATGGTAAGAAAACATTTCAGAGGATTAGAGCCTGTGCTGCCCCTCTGTATGCTAGTCCTGATGATAAACATTCTCTCCAGACTTGAGACTCTAGCTGTACAGACTGAAAATTAAAGGCCAGTGATATCGTTAAATGGGCTATTCGTGGTAGGCTCTATGTGGCAGATCAGACAGAATTTTATTCCTATCCCTATGCAGTCTTACCAATGAGTTTTGTCTTTTTTTTTTTTTTTTTAAATACAGCTCTGTCATTTCAGCAGCACTGTAGACAGTATAATGGAGTGGCAGAGAGATTCTTTGGAGCCAGTCTGTCTGGAGTTGTACTGGTGAGATGACCGTAGGCAAAACATTTGTCTTCTCTATGCCTCAGTTGCCTGGTACAAAATGAGTATTACGATCCTACAACCACCTATGGGTTGTTGTGAGGATTCAATGAGATAATGTATGAAACAAGACAAACTGTAACTATCAACATGAAGCAAGTCCTGATTTAAATGTTGATGTCTTCTTATTTCTCCGGGAAGTGTAGTGTGCTTAGGTTTTCAGAGCAGTCTGGAACTTTCACAAGGCCATTCATTGCACTGGAAAGGTTATCTGTTTATTCAAGAGTCTAATGTCAGCTTAATATCACAGAAGACAGAAACCATTAAGAGCACATTTAGCTGGACATTAGTTTACTCTATTTAAACTCCTTGTACCTTGGTAATAATGACATAGGCTCTGCCAACAATTACACCTCTTTCTTTGGCCACTATGTTGCAAACCCTTAGACTAATGGAGCTCTAAAGCAAAAGGGAAGCAGAAGTGGAATTAATCTGGAGCCAACCTTCAAAGGGAGATCGCCAGTTAAATGCTGGAAGGCTTCTGGCACTTGGACTGGCTGTCAATGGGTATGAAGTCATGTTGTCACGTACGAAACAACCGTACTGCTGTGGGATGATATCCCTATGACTCTGGTGGACAAGGTCTCCATTCTCCCTTTCAACTCAGCATTAATGCAGTGGTTCAACCAGAGACCTTCAGGGTAATGGCAGAGTTACCCAACCTGTAGGTGCACAAAGTGCTGCCTGAGGCTTAAAAAAATGTGATCTTGTACAGATAGATGTGGCCATTTTTCAAATGTAGATGCTTTACTGAGGGCATTGGTCGCACTTTATAACTGTGACTCTCCCCCATCAACAGATTCTTACAAGTTAGGATACATCTCAAATCTGCCCACCCTAAGTCTTTTTATTCCAAATTTTAGAAACCACTCTCCGTAGCCTAATTTCCAAATATATCAGGGACCCAAAGAGTAATGCATGAAAATACAAAAGTCAGTGGAGTTCTCGAAAAGTTAAGTAACCATATTCTATAAGGAGCTTTTGTAAAGAATATAAGCAAGTATCTGCTATCAGAGTCTTCTGAGGTTTGTCAAACTGAAGATCTGTCTTTTTTAAGCAATCCTGTAAGTCCTCTTCTTGTCTCTCTGAATTTTAAATGTTAGAGGGAATGCAGAGGAAAGCCATAGTCTACCTTCCATTTGTCCTCACCGGTAGGTTATGAAGAAGAATAACTTCTTTGGTACTACAGTAGCCCACCTGATCCATGGTTTCAGTTTCCCCACCTGCAGGGACCCGTGGTCAGCAGCCATCTGGAAGCAGACCATCCTCCTTCTGACGTGTAGTAACTGTGATCTAGTGTTACATCACAATGCCTACACCATTCACTGCACTTCATGTCATCATGCAGGCATTTTATCATCCCACATCACCACAAAGCGTGAATACTGGACAATAAGATATTTTGAGAGCGGCCTTATTTACATAACTTTTATTACATCATGTTATTATAATCGTATTTTAAATATTGTTGTTCATCTCTTACTGTGCCTAATTTATAGATTAAACTTTATTATAGGTATGTACGTATTTGAAAAAGACATAGTATATATAAGGTTCAGACTCTCTGCAGTTTTCGCTGGGGGTCTTGGGCCATACCCCCCATGGATGGGTGGACTACTGTGTACTGTCAGTGAGTCCCTTCTTCTCCATAAGAAGCTATTCACATTTAGCTTTCAACTAATACTTTGAGACTTGTGCGTATTATCACTTAGTTCTCACCCAATGTAAGTTTATGAACATTGAGATATACTTTTAAAAAATCTATACAGCCGATTTTAAGATATTAGTTTTAGACTTTATTTAGAGCAGTCGTAGGTTCACGGTAAGAGTGGGAAGAAGGTACAGAGACTTCCCATATACTCCTGCCCCCACGAATACATAGTTTCACCCATTATCGGCATCAGTCACCAGAACAGTACATTATTTCACAAGGATGCACCTATACCAATACATACTAATCACCCACAGTCCACAGTCTACCTTAAGGTTCCTGGTGTTATACTTTCTGTAGGTTTGGATAAATGTGTAAGGATGTGTACCCATTATCGTAATAGTATACAAAGTGTTTTCACTGCCGTAAAAATCATCTGTGCTCCACCTGCTCATCCCTCCTCACCATCCCCGCCCACAGCACTGTTTTTCACAGAAGATATTTAGTACAGAACATGTCCATGTTACCAAAGTGTTAGTGATCTATAGATGCCAATAGAATATGAAATTCTAGAACTAACCGATCGCTTATATTGAGAAGAAATATATTTCACTTATTTTTATTTGTACTTATTGGTTCAGGAAAAATAAAAGTGTGTGTGTGTGTGTGTGTGTGTGAGATGTGTGTGTTTTCATAGAATTTTATTTTTGGAATTCTTATTTTTGCTTCTGTGTTATGCCACTCCACATGGACAAAGTTGGATCTTCTCTCTGAGCCTGGCAAGTGTCTTTATTTGTGCTTTGCCATGTACTTGAATTTCAAGTAGGGAAGAGATAGTGAGAAAAATTCTAGTAATGTGTGCTAGCATCACTCAGGAGATTGGTCAGACTGAACACAATTTTTAGCTTCAGTTTAATCATAAAATTAACAACATTGCCCTCTCCTGTCTGTGTCCGTGTGAATCCATTGTTTCTTTATCTAATGGTCCACATTAAAAGTCGTGTCTGGTAGCCAGTGGGCTCCTAACCAAGATGTGCATTTCCTTAGGACCAATATTAGCTGGTAATTCCTCACAGAACAGATTGTTTAACTTTGGGTTTCACTTTCTCCATAACTAAAGCTAACAGCTTCATGTAAATGGACAGTGGTGTGATAAATTATAGGAATACCTATGAATTAATAAAGATAAACAATTAAAGGAGTTCAGCTCTCTATTGATGATTTGATGGTTTGGGGATTTGGGTTTGCACCCATTAGAGTGTCTTTTCAGTAAGAATCAATCTCTTCACCTAAAGAAAAGCACTTGGGCTAAGGACTCTGAAAGTTTACACCGTAGGATGTCCAGAATATGCATAATGGTCTAAAACCTGATTCTATGCTTCAGTAAACATATGGATATATTGCTCTGTGAGGAAAATATTGACCCTGGCAAACTCAAGTCAATAAATTTTGATGTTTGCCTTTAAAAAAAAATCAATACCCACTTTTTTATCTCCACATAAAATAATGCTTTCAAGAGCCAAAGCTAGTGGTAGAAATGAGTTTACCTCTCATCCTAATAAATGCATTATATACAGCCTAATATTATTATAGATCATCATTTATTATGGTTGAGCAGTCTTTGATTTAGAACAAGGGTATTATACTCTTAATTCATCATTCAGTTAACTTTTCTTCTGAAGAAAAAAGATTAAAAAAAACATTTCTCATTCTTTTTGAGCCATTAGTACATGAAATAGTTCATTACATGAGAACACTCAGAGCTTTTAAGCTATCAATGGAATCTTGTTTTGTCAGCTAAACAACATGCATTACCTTGTTGTATGGGCACAAAGTGATTCAAAGCAAGATATCTTTTAATCCTCTGAGGAAAACAGTCATATATTTCTCTGGCCTGCTTTCACCGTTAACGTTTCTTATTTCTTCTTGTTTTGCTTTGGATTTGGCTCTGACCATTCGATGGGATTTAAAAAAAAAAACAAAACAAAACAAGAGACCCAAGAAGAGGTAAAGGCGTTCACATGCATGTTTGGCAAAAGAATGATTCTAACCATAACTTTTCTCTATAATGAAACACCATGGTAACATTCAGAGAGCAGATGGTTTGGACATGCTATTATGGAACATTTTTAAAACATTCCTTTCAAAAATTTATCCATGTTTGAGGTCATAATATTTTTTGGAATCATTTTTCCCACCATTAGATTCAATCTAACAATTTAATACTTTTGCAAATATAATGGGCACAAAGGAAGATTCAGGAAGGGGGAGTGCTTCAGTGATCGACTGAAAGAATTTGTGATCCTAAAAGAATTGTCATGGGGTTTCTGTGTCTCTC
Organism: Hyaena hyaena; assembly: GCF_003009895.1. Classification (NCBI taxonomy): domain Eukaryota; kingdom Metazoa; phylum Chordata; class Mammalia; order Carnivora; family Hyaenidae; genus Hyaena; species Hyaena hyaena. Next base: position 123,920 of record NW_024081917.1, read on the forward strand.
TACTATTTCTTCCATTTCTGGAACATGGCTATACAGGCTCTGACCCCATTCCATGACTTAAAGAGTTTTCTCTTCAAATAGGGCCCCTGGCACCTGGGTGTCTCAGTCGACATAGTTTGAGAGCTCAAGCCCCACTTTGGGCTTGCTGCTGTCAGTGCAGAATCCACTTAGGATCTTCTGTCCCTCTCTTTTTCTGCCCCTTCCCCACTTGTGCGCGCTCTCTCTCTCTGTCTCTCTCTCTCTCTGTCTCTCTCTCTCTCTCAAACATTAAAAGAAAAAAAAAATTCAGGGTCCCCATGGGTCAGTGTCAAGAACCCAAGACTGTACTAGATTCAAAACCTGACTTTGTCACCTATGTGCTGTGGGAGTCTGGGCAAGTCACTTTGGAAGCCTCAGTTTTCTCATTCTTTAAATGGTGTCAAGACCTATCTCATAGGACGTGTGAGAATTAAAAATCATTTATTGTCTGGAATGCATCTAGTAAAATACCCTAACTCAGTAAATATTCATTATCCTTTCCACACTTTCCTTCCTTATCTCCACATCATGACACTAAATTTAAAAGGAAAAGGAAAAACCATAAGGTAACAGGGCTTCTCACACACCTTCATGCATGTCCCGTTCTGTCCTCTCTCAAGGACCTGCTGAGCTGGCCCTCTCTGCACTTCACCCCAAACTGCAAGCCTCCCGTCTTCCTCCAAGAAGTATTCTCAAACCCAGACACCAGGTTGGGTCTCTAGTTACGCCCTTCTTCTTCTTCTTCTTCTTCTTCTTCTTCTTCTTCTTCTTCTTCTTCTTCTTCTTTCTTATTAAGTGTATCTATTTACTTATTTATCTATTTATTTAGAGAGAGAAAGAGGGAGAGTGTGCATGGGAGAGGGGCAGAGAGAGAGGGAGAGAAGATCTCAGGCAGGCTGTCGCAATCCCAATCTGTCAATGCCGAGCCTGACGTGGGGCTCGACCTCATGAACTGTGAACCTGAGCCAAAATCAAGAGTCGGATGCTTAACCAACTGAGCTACCCAGGCACCCCACACCTTATTCTTCTTTGTTGCAATTTGCATACTTGCTATTAACTCATTATATAGCATTAAATATTAATGCCAGGATTAAATTAAATCATAATGATTGTCTTTCTGTGGTAGCTAAGAACATGGACTTTGGTGTCAGGCTGCCTAGATTCTAATTCCACCTCCTCCACTGACTACCTGAATGACCTTGGGCAAGCTACTTAATATCTGTGCCTCAGGTTCCTCATCTGTAACAGACAGATAACAATACTTCCTGTTTCAAGGAAATAATAGAGAGAGCATTTAAAATCCTGCCTGGCGCATAGCAAGGTCCAAGTCATAGTAGCAGTGATAGTAGTAGGAGTAATAGCACTTGTTACCGATACTAGTACTAAGTACACTAAGCGCACTGAGTAGCAGCACCCCTTGTTGGACCGAAAGGCACATCTCTTTTGTTTACCACTGTTCTCAGTGCTTAGGTTTGTGTCTGGCACATAGTAGGTATTCAGATATGCTTGTTGACAGACTGATAGCTTTTGCATCAATTCTGAATCCTTTTGAAATGTAATATAAATTCTCTATCAGTCATATAATAACAGTTTTTGCTAATAGTCTGGGTTATAACCTAAGAGTTATAGTGTTATCATCTATACTCCAACCCTAGCCAGACCTTGGTTCAAGTTATGATTCTACACTGACATATTGTGTGACAGTGGGAAATTTATTTTCACTTTGGAAAGCTTCCTAATCTGAGCAATTTGGTTATTTTAAAGGAAATTTCAGGGGCAGCTGCATAACAGTGGAAGAGGAGAATGGTGAAGACATCTTCCATCAAATACTAGAAAACCCTGAAATTTCTAGCCAAATTGAGTTCTTATAAGAAGGACTTTAATGTAGACTGAACTTCTAAAATTCAGCTAACCTTATATTGCCCTTAAAAAGTGACCTCCAGTGTTGAACTGGGACCACGATACTCTGTGCATGTAAATGAATGGCTTTCCATGGTGGGAGTCAATGTCTACTCAGCAGTTAAATATCATGGTCTTCTCATTAATTCCCTTTTTAAGATGAAATCCCTTAGCTTTAAAAATGTTTTAGGAGACCACAAAAGTTATACACACTCTAGTTACAAAAAGAAAAACTTCGGGGGCGCCTGGGTGGCTTAGTCAGTTAAGCGTCCAACTTTCGCTTAGGTCATGATCTCGCAGTTCGTGGGTTCGAGCCCCGCGTCGGGCTCTGTGCTGACTGCCAGCTCAGAGCCTGGAGCCTGTTTCAGCCTGTGACNACTTTCGCTTAGGTCATGATCTCGCAGTTCGTGGGTTCGAGCCCCGCGTCGGGCTCTGTGCTGACCCGGCTCAGAGCCTGGAGCCTGTTTCAGCCTGTGACTCCCTCTCTCTCTGACCCTCCCCTGCTCACGCTGTCTCTCTCTCTCTCTCTCCTAAAAATAAATAAAACATTAAAAAAAAAATTAAAAAAAAAAAAAGAAAAACTTCAGATTTATAGCAAAAAAACATAGGCAAAAAAAAAAAAACATAAACGTTCTGATTTAGGGTAGATAGCTGATACTAAGTGGACATAGATCATAAAGTCCTGGTGACTGGTCTGATTATTCATTTAACTGCTCTAGAGTGATATGGTGGAGATAATAAATAGGTGCTTTCATGGAATTTGAAATTGTTTTTCACATAAAGCATGTTTTTCTCAAGGCTGGATTTACCTAAATTCACTGACAGCTGGAAGCCACATGTATTCCCATTAAATTGTTTATATTACAGGGATTCCAGTAGATAAACTACATTTCATTTATTAATGTACAAGGAATAGAAGAGACCCTAACTCCTGAGTTTAACCAGATATGTTTCTCATCATTTCTAAAGCCTGAAATGTTATTGAGAAATTTGTGTGTGTGTGTGTGTTTGTGATATGAGATGACGGTTGATTTTCCTGTTTGATTCTCTGTTTGGTTTAGCAATATGGGGAGTGGATTACTGTCTACAGTAGCTCAGATATTGATAGTTCAGAAAGTGACCATCACCACCCATATTCACTTTGCAAGGAGCCCTCAATCTCCTGCTTCCTGCTTTATTTAAGGGAAAATAATAGTTGGGAATGCAGAACTTCAGAAATAACAAGACAGGGGTTGGCTTTCTTGGTAGAGAAAATGTAATACTCGGAGTAGAAGGATTTATTAGAAATGCATACTTTCAAGCCCATCCTGGGCCTACTGAACCAGGATCTGCATTTCTAGAATATTCCTGTGTACCTTAAGGCTGAGGAAGCATTGCCCTGGTCCCCCATACTGCTAGCCAGCTCCAACCCCCAGGTTTTTTTTAAATATCCTCATGACATTTTCTGGAACTGAAGAGTAAGAAACAGCCAAGGGTGTCGAGAAAATGATACTCTTGTATCATTCACTGCTGGGAAAATTTTCTAGAAATGGGTGATTTAGGGGCCAGTGGAAGTGTAGATGTGGAGGACCTCAAAGGGGAAAGCAGATACTGCCTGTATGCCATCTGAGAAGCCAGACCCGGGCTGGGTCGTAATGGTCAGTAATGTGTCTCAAAATCTGTAATGGATACCAGGAGACACTGTGAGCCTATCAAGGATGTTTTAAAAGCCACGATTCAAGGGTGAAGGGAGTTAGGGAACTGGAGAATCTTGTTAGTGACAGGCCTGATGAAGAGCTGAATGAAGTTTAGGAAGGTCTTGCTTGCATATCTGTACTGTTTCTTGAGCCAGTGACAGTCACAGCAGCTTTCTACCTGCGGTGGTTTTAAGGGTCCACCCAGTGTCCAAGTGTAGCCCTTCATCCATCGATAACCCAACTATCTGGCAATGCCATTTCCCCCAATACACATCAGAAATTTAGATTCATTCCATTTGACAGGTATTTATTGACTGTGTCAGGCTCCATACTCATGACTCAATTTTTTTTAATTAAAAAAAATTTCAAATAACCAAAATAGGCAACAAAGATCATTACCGAAGCTAACATAGCTGATTCTTCCATGTAGAATCAGGATGGGCCTAATGCTGAGTCTATTTTTATTTATCTGTTTTATTCTACTTTACACACAATTCCAGCAAGCCTGGTTATCTGGTTTCCAAGGCCTCCATAGAAGGAATGAATTGGAATGGATGGAAAGAAAGGGACAGGACAGTTAATGTTGTTGCCCTGGGAAAATGCACTGATACAGCCAGAAGGGTAGTAGATTGTCCATAAATAAAGAGACAGAGATCTGCAAATAGAAGACAGACAAGCTTAGACAGCACAGCCATCTCAAGCCATTTCTGTGTTGATACCAACATTTCTAAATACCTCCCAAGATCTGGGCCACAGTGTGTTACATCAGTGCAATGGATCCTTTTAAGGGAGCTGCACCTTCACAAAAAGTTAAATCATGTTCGGAATACTAGTTTAAAGAAAGATAAAACTTATGTAACCTATTTTAGAAAGCTCTCCACAAAAACAGACTCCAGTAGAAAAATCTTGATGCTTGAATGAGCAACCACAGCACTTAAGGGGAATTTGCAAACGCTCAAGCTATACCTTTCTGGATCTAGGAGGCTTTAGTATGTTTTTAAAGGGATAAAGGTTACTTGGCATAACATCAACAAACTGAAATTAAGAACATCCTCCTTATTGGACCCTAATTTATTTTTTTTAATGTCTTTTATTTATTTCTGAGAGAGAGAGAGAGAGAGAGAGAGACAGTGTGAGCAGGGGAGGGTTAGAGAGAGAGGGAGACACAGAATCTGAAACAGGCTCCAGGCTCTGATCTAGTTGTCAGCACAGAGCCCAACGCGGGGCTCGAACCCACAAACCATGAGATCATGACCAGAGCCAAAGTCAGCCGCTTAACCACCTGAGCCACCCAGATGCCCCTGGACACTAAATCATACTATATAATATAGTATACCTTTTGCATGAATGAAGCTTTTGTACCAGATACACATTTATGAACACTGCATAGCATTTGCCCACGGTATATCTGAGGACTCAGAGATGTCAGCATATCCTTCCCATATTTCAACCCCAGTTCCAGGTTCATCGTTTCAACTAAACTTCAAACAAAAGAATCATGACTCCTACTTTCCTGCTCCTTAGGGAATATGCTTCTGCATATAAGGCTGAGTATAAAGGATCATGGAAACTGTATGTACAATTTGTACATAACTTGTATGTTAATATAGTATATTTAATTCAAATATGTATTTTATATTACATTATCACACACATATATGTGAGAGAGAGAGAAATGGGAATATGCCAGGGAAACGTTCATAAAAAATACACTCTAAACTCTTTAACAGTGGTTTTTCTCTGGGAAATAGGACTATTTGCATCTAGTTTCTTCTTTAGATCTCCGTATTCTATAAGCTTTTTACAAAGAGCACACACACACACTCACACACACACACATATAATACTAGTATTTCCATTTGGAAGGAAAGGAAGAAAGAAATGGAGGGAAAGAAAGAGAAAGGAAGAAAGCAAAGAAAGAAAAAAAGGAATGGAGAAAAGTAGGAAGGGAGAATGGGAGAAAAGAGGGTTGGGAGAATGAGCAGGTGGGTTCTTTACTCTGCATGCCATTGAGCCTGTTAGCTTCCCTTCATCCCTCTTCGTTCTGGGATTTCCTGCCTTTTCTATTGTATGGGGCTTCCCTGTCATCACCACGGATGATTCTACACATCCAATCCCCGAGAATGTGCCTTTTGGGTGGGTGGTAAAAAAAAAACAGCCTCAAGTCACAAAGTAACCTAGTACCAGACTTGCGTACAGCCAAAGGTCGGGACCCTCCCTCCATTGGGTCTCTCGCTCCCAGCCACATAAGGATCTCTGTGACTCTCTTCTCTTTGTCCCATGTGCAGCCTGGTCACCTTCCTATTCAGGAACACATCTATGAACCAAAAAACAATCCTTGACTCAAAATGACGTTCTCCCTGTCATGGGTTGGTACAAATTAGGACAGGCTGGAGAAAGTGAAGACTTTGGGGACAGGTGGCCTCTCATTGGGTACAACCATTGTTCAACCAAGTAAGCAGAGCATAACTCATCTAAAGAGGTACTTTGTTTTTCCTCTCCTAACCATGCCCGTTCTTCGTGTGCTGTTTAAGACTGAACAGTATAAAACGGGACTGACATTATGTAATTATTTGCCTTTTACACTGTGCTAACTTAATTTGCTTTTCATTCTCAGGTATTTAAGAGATCATTATTTTCCCATCAGACTTTCCTGTCTGCCAATTAAAGCATCAGATGGATGAGGTAGACCATTGTTCGGGAAGGTTTCAGGTAGACATATCAAAAACAACAGCTTTGTGTCACTTTCCTTTGGTGAAAGACAGAATTATTTTGCCAGTTATCTGCTTATGTGGTAACTTCTGTGCATTATATGTGGGTTCTTTATTTTTTTGGCTCTACTTAGAAATAAAAATGACACAGCCCTCATAAAAGTTATAGCATTTACAACTAGGTACATGCTGAGCTTCCTTTCTCCGGGAAGAGTAAGCAGATTGGAGGTTCAGGAGCTGGAGTTGTTCTAAGGTCGCCCCTACCCTCGTGGCCGCACCTGCATTACAAAGCATGTTGTGATGGGGCCCAGTGATGCCGCCAGCTATGCTGTCCTTCTGTTTTGCCAGCTACAGTTGATCAGAAACCACATCCTGGCTCCGTAGTACCTACGTCAGTCACATGATCAAATATGGCACACATCCAGGGAAACATGGCAGTTAAGTTGGTTTAAGGAAGGTGTGATGATCCGAACAAAACAATCCAAGCCATTTGTCTTCCTGTCCACTCTCATTTTTAATAATAAGAGCCATAGCACTGAGGCTTTTTCCATCTAGTACCTGGAGACACAGCCATTTTCTTTTTCTGTCACTGTGGAAAATGCTTACACTTTGGAAGCTCAAGGAAACTGTAGTAATCGCTCGAGGACTGTGGAAGGGGAAAGGGTCCAGGAGAAAGGCAGGGACATTTGTCAGCTCCAGAAAGATTTTTTAGAAAAGAGAATGAACAAATAAAATTAAAAAGGCCTTACAGTGATAAGCACAGCTTGATTGCCTGTACCATTAAAAAATTAATAAACTGTCCACTCTCATAACTCAAGGGCCAAAGGAAGAGAACAGCTTGTGCAATCATTAATTACCAAATATCATTATTGTGCCATAGCCTCCTTGTCAGAATTTGTGGTTCTACTTCTGACCTGGAAAAGTAAGTCCCTAAGTCTTGATCAAGCAGTGAGCTACAGGTTGTTTTGACTACCGTAATCCTGGGTTTAGAAGACACAGGGGTTCAGTGAATCCACTTCATCTCTGTTCTAAGAGAGTAACCCTGGAGAAGGCAAGGCTGTTGCTTATCAGATTCCGCCTCCAAGTTAACCCTAAACTCCCTCCAGGTTTGGATCAATGACCCTGCACAGTCACTAAACGCCATGCCTGTAAGAGAGGCTCATTCGATAACCACTAGCCAAATTCAGCTACCTAAATTTAGATTTAGGGTAATTAAAATTAAATACAATTTAAAACCTGGTTCCTTATTGCACTAGCCGTGTTTCCCGTGGCCAGTGGCCATGTGGCTGGTGCCTATGATAGTAGACAGTGCAGAAAGTTCTATTGGACAGCACTGCACATTGGAGGCTCTTGTTCTCTTGGCACCCTTCACCCCAAGGAAAGATTTAGACCTATCGTGGTAGTTGTCAAACTGGAGCATGAATCAGAGTCACCTGGAGGGCGTGCTAAAACATAGGTTGCTGCGCCCCACCCCCTAGAATCTCTGACACAGTAGGCCTAGGAGAGGTCCCACAGATTTGCATTTCTGACAAGTTCCCAAGCGACGCAGATGCTCCTATTCGCTAAACCACACTTTGAGAACCATGCTGTCTATGAAATAGGAGTGACAGCAGCCTAAGTACGGGGCTACACATATCAGGCCTCGATTCTGTGACTGAACAGGAGTCTTATCTCAAGCTGCACTGTCCACGGCAATGACCACTGGCCACATGTGGCTAGTGGGTGCTAGAAGTACCCCTCTAAAAATGAAAACTAATGCTATTTAACTTTTAATTAATTATCATTTAAATATAAAAGCAGTGTACAAAACGTTTCCACTTATTTCAGCTGTATTGTTTTGGCAGAACTGTATTTAACTTAAACCACTGAAAATGTAACACCCGCATTGAGATGGACGTGTAAAATGCATAGCAGATTTTGAAGGTTTTGTTTGGGAAAAGTGGATAAAATACCTCAGTAATAATCTGGGTACTGATTACATCCTGAAATGATAACGTTTGGTACATCTTGGGTTAAATAAAACAGACTGAAATTAGTTTTAACTGTTTCTTGTCACTTTTTAATGTGGCTGCTAGAAAAAGTTTAAATTACATAGGTGGTTTGCACTGTACTTCTATTGGGCTGTGCTGATCTAGAACTTAACTTCACTCTCTTGGGCTATCAATTTCCCATCAATTGTTTGGGGTCCTCGGCTGGAGGACAGGAGTGGTAGATTAGTGATCTTCAAAACGCCCTATCATACTCTAAAAGTCTGTAATTCCTACATGATGAGCTGCCAGGAGATAATCTCTCTCCCCTGCTTTTCTTCCAAACGCTGTGCAAACCTGCCACAGATTGTCATTTCAAGCCCAGGACCGCTCATGGTCTATCTGCATGTCAGAAAAAGGTGATTGAATCTCCGTAAGCCACAGAGAACTACATGGCAGGCCCACATTACCAGTCACGCATGCTTTTGTAACTGGGCTTCACTTCCTAAACATGTATCTTCATAGCTAAGTTAGAATGGGTTTGTTTTTGTTTTTGTTTTTTAATGATACAGAATTTTTTTAAAATTTTTTACAAATAGTTTATTGTCAACTTGGTTTCCATATAACACCCAGGGCTCATCCCCACAAGGGCCCTCCTCCATGCCCATCTCCCCCCACCCCCCCCACATCCATCAGTCCTCAGTTTGTTCTCAGCATTCAAGAGTCTCTCATGGTTTGCCTCTCTCCCACCATTTCCCCCCCTTCTTCTCCACCATGGTCCTCAGTTAAGTTCCTCCTAATCCTCCTATACGTGCAAACATATGATATTTGTCCTTCTCTGCTTGACTTATTTCGCTCAGCATAACACCCTCAAGGTCCATCCATGTTGCTACACATGGCCAGATGTGATTCTTTCTCATTGCCATGTAGTATTCCATGGTATAGATAAACCACATCTTGATCCATTCATCTGTTGATGGACACTTAGGCTCTTTCCATGTTTTGGCTGTTGTTGAGAGTGCTGCTAAGAATGGGTTTGTTTTTACTGTGTAGAGCAAAACACTGGGCTCCCAACTCTAAAAGTCTTTCCATCAGACACTAAAACCCCATGGATTGAAAGCCCAGCTATTATTCAATGGCCACCAAAGTCAAAATTATGGAACTTACTTCTACTGCATACACAGGAAATGCTTTTTAAGGAAAGCAATATACCATGTTCAAAGCAGCATTAGTCACAAGGCAGAAGTAACCCAAATAGCCACCTGTAGATGAATGGATAAACGTACCATGTTGTATGCATATAATAGAATATTATACAGCCTTTAAAAGGAAGGAAATTCTGACTGTGGGTGGATCTTGAAGACATTATGTTAAGTGAAATATGCCAGTCATAAAAGAACAAAGGATGTTTGATTCCACTTAGATAAGGAATCGAGAAGGAATCAGATTTATAAACAGAAAGGGTGGTGGTTTCCAGAGACTAGAAGGAAGGAGCCATGGTGAGTTAGTGTTTAATGGGTACAGAGTATCAGTCTGGGAAAACAAAAAAGTTCTGGAGGTGAATGGGGATGATGGATCTAGAACAGTGTGAATATACTTACCATGAACGTGCAAACTTAAAACAAATATGTTATGTAATTTCTTCCAGAATTAAGAGAGAAAATTGAAATAACCTACTAAACTCATGGATGCTGTCACCTCTTTTCCTCCCCTGCCGCCAAAGATTGCAAAATCCTAGAGAATTGTTAATATTAATAGCAAAACTAACAATAATATTCATTCTGTAATTTCAGAGTATTTTAGCATTTATAGAACTTTTATTATTTCATTTGAAATAAAAAATCACTGCCAGTGTGTTGTAAGTACTATAGCTACATTGAGAAGTAAAGTTCAAAGAAATGTCCAGGGTCATAAGGGTGAGTTGTGGCAGGGTCAGGACTCTGTCTTCTAGCTACACCATATCTGACTTTCCTCTGGGGGCCTGATGGCTGCCCCGTGATCATCTCTGAGCCAGACCATGTCAAGCAAATGTCAAACATCCCAGAAACCCAAGCTATTTTAGGAGCACCTGGTTGGCTCAGTTGAACATCCGACTTCAGCTTGGATCATGATCTCACAGTTTGTGAGTTCGAGCCCTGCATCAGGCTCTGTGCTGACAGCTCAGAGCCCAGAGTCTGCTTTGGATTCTGTGTCTCTCCCTCTCTCTGCCCCTCCCATAATCATGCTCTGTCTCTCTCTGTCTCTTGATGATAAATAAATGTTAAAAAAAAAAAAAAACTTTTTTTCAAACCCAAGCTATGTTAGAAACTGCTGGTCTGGAACTTCCCCAGACCAGTTGAAGACAAGGACCAGCCTTAGACAAATTGTGAAGTGGCTGAATTTTTTCTTTAACAGATTTCTGACTTTGCTTCTTATCCTGCCATCTCTTGACTGGTCTCATGTCATCTCCCAAGATAGCCAAACTTCGCCACTGCTTCATGAAAAGTACTTTTCAATGTGGCACTCAGGGAAGCTCTAGACATATTCCTTGCCCCATCTCCATTAAAAATTATCCATCCCATGTATCCATCACTTGGAGCTTTGCTGAGCGCCTCCTGATCTCCAAACAGTAAGTTCACATTCAGAATAGCAGGGGCCCCTAGAGGTGGTTTAGTTCTTAAAAGTAATTTTTTACAGGGACACTTAGGTGGCTCATTTGGTTAAGCATCTGACCCTTGATTTCAGCTCAGGTAGTGATCTCACAGTTCATGGGATTGAGCCCAGTATCAGGCTCTGCACCAAGCCTGTTTGGGATTCTTTCTCTCTCCCTCTCTCTCTCTCTCTGTCCCTCCCCCACTTGCTCGTGCTTCCTCTCAAAATAAATAAATTTTTAAAACAGTAATTCCTTAGAGATAGCAATTATCTTCATCAAATGAATAAATGATCAAATGGGAAATTTCAGACACAGAGCAGATCAGAAATGAGATATTTTCAGACTTTTGGTGGCGTCCTTAATCAGATTATGGAAACTATCTGTAGGCAAAGTTTGTATTCAAAATTAAACTAAACCTCTCTCTTCACCACTGAGATGCTTTGCCATCTTCCCTAAAGTTAGGATGCAGAAACCTTCACAAAGTCTCTCATAAGGGCACTTGGTGTCCCTGAGATCACTAATGGGCCACCCAGACTGTCATTCATGGTCATCATTTCACCTGAACCATGGAAACCTGGTTTTCCAAGCCTGTCATTTGGTGCAAAATGAACTGAACTAAAACTCAAAGGTCTCCTGTTGGCTTTGATATACTTTTCTTACTGAGGTAGACTCAGATGTTAAGGTAGTATATGACTCCAAAGATGAATTCCAAGGCTAGAAACATCAATAAATTAAGATCTTTGTTGAAGTACAATCTGTATCAGTACAATATTTTTCTGTATTGTCCATCCAACAAAGAACTAACATAGTGCAGATCTTACCAAAACCATCAGAAACTTAAAGACTATTTCTACCTAGGGTTGACCAAATTTCCTTTTAAAAAGATAATTTTCTTAGACTAATATTTTCTGGTAATTTGCATTCCTCAGATACAAAACCTACAAAAACCAAAATTTCACGTTAAATAGTAGATAGAAGTGAATCTGGGGTAAATATCTTATCACATTATAACTCTGAGATATCAAGAGGCCATTTTTCACTTATTCCATTAGCAGTGACAGTTTTGAAATAATAATAATGCCAGAAAGAATATAATGAGACAGGCATACTCATAACATGCTCAGTGTTTCAAAGAACCTTTAAAATAATTATGCCCTTTTTCTTAGCTATGCCTTTTATGGGAATCTAAGAAAATAAAACAGAAATGTGCATTTTACTATAGGGGGAAAAAGTCTTAGAAACAACTTAAATACCCACTTATGATAAAATTGAATGAATTTAAAGCAGTACTACATATCTCCTAAAATTAATGTTTATTTGAGAATATTTTAACAATTGTTTGGTTTTTATTTTAAATTTTAATTGAATTTAATCCTGTATGGGAATATTTGAATAATAGATGCACAATATTTTAAAATATTGGTTCAAAAGGTATTCCATAAATGTTCACCTCACCTCTAACCTTCTCTACAGAGACACGTATTACTAGTTTCTTATTCATCATATCAGAGATATTTTATGCACATACAAGTTCTAACATGTGTGATTAAAATATTTATTTTCCCTTGAGAACACTTATATTAAGTTTCTAAAAAGGGGGGCACCTGGATGGCTCAGTTGGTTAAGCGTCCGACTTCGGATCAGGTCATGATCTCACAGTTCGTGGGTTCAAGCCTCGCATCGGGCTCTGCGCTGACAGCTAGCTCAGAGTCTGGAGCCTGTTTCAGATTCTGTGTCTCCCTCTCTCTCTGACCCTCCCCTGCTTTCTCTCTCTCTCTCTCTCTCTCTCTCTCAGAAATAAATAAAACATAAAAAAGTAATAATAAATTTGTAAAAAGAAATTATTACTCAACTTTAAGTATCTCAGTTCTTACTATCAAGACTCTTATGAGATTTCCAAAATGTTCATTGTAGAAAGACTTAATACCATGTGACATTACTAGAAATTCTATTTGCCCACCTGTCTTTTGGGACCAAAATAAGGAGTTGGAGTCATGCAGGCAGTCACTTTCCCTCCAAACTCCCAATGAGCTGTTAGAGTTCGGTGGGCGAATGGGAGTGAATGAGTTTTCCTTTCTGTAAGGCTAGACTATAGCTATTAGAAGACTCTACTTCTAGTATAAATGTACAGAATAAGCAAAGTAACTATTGCCCCCCAAACGTGGCACAAGCTATAGTGATAAGGAAGAAGCACATTTTCCCCTTAGAAGCAAGATTGGACCTTGAACTTAGCTTAGCTCACAGCATAGCCTAGCAACCCAGCACCAACTCTTCCTGCTAGACCAGGGGTCCAGCTACATCAGTACAGTGCATCTAACTCCTAGCTGGACTTCCGTCAGTGCCACCACCCTCACAGTACTTGCAAGAAACTGGAAACCCTAGATGGCAACCCTACCCATTGTTTCTCCGGGCAGAATAAAAAGTCTTGCACGGTGGCTTTGTTGCTGAAACTTTGTGCTTTTTCATCAGATTAAAATCTTAAGATGTGGGGCACCTGGGTGGCACAGTCAGCTAAGTGTCTGACTCTTGATTTCAGCTCAGGTCATGTTCTCACAGTTCGTGGGTTTGAACCCTGTATCGGGCTCTGTGCTGATAGTGCAGAGTTTGCTTGGGAGTCCCTCTCTCTGTCTCTCTCTGTCTCTCTCTGTCTCTCTCTGTCTCTCTCTCTCTCAAAACAAATAAAACATTAAAAAATTAATAAAATAAACTTTTAAGATGTGAATAAAGTTTGTTATATAAACTGTTGGTTAAATTCCTGAACCCAGCATAAATAAGCACCCAGTAATTTTTCAAATGGATGAATTTTGTATTGTTTCAAAGAATATTTTTTAGAGATGTGTGCATGATGTCTTTTGGCACTGTATATCATGTTATATAAAAACAGTGTGGGCAGGAGTCTTTGGGGCAAGGAAAGAGCCTAGGAACTTCTGCTTGAGAAAGACGTGCTGTAGCATTTGGCTCTAATGATTACGGGATGCACAGTGTGACCCCAATTGTCGGTCTGCCCTTCACAGCTGACCTTGTTAACACGTGGTTGTGTCCTGAAGCTGTTTAGTCTGAACTGAGCCATCCTTGCACCGGGGAGAAAACAGATGACCCCGAAATGACGTTAGCACTGTTTTTGTCTGAAGAACTCCAGTTTTGGGGCAACAATTCCTCTCCCCGTATCTGGTTATTTAATACCTTTTCTTCCGTTTTGTCAAGAAATCATTCACTATGTAAATTGGTTTCATCTATAAATGGTGAACATTTTCAAATTTTAACACGCACATAGAAATGTACATAAAAATGTGCCATATAAAGTATTGTTATTTATGATAGCTATTATTACTGTTATAATTAGTGTAAGAATGATAGCGTTTATAATGTTCTCCTAAAATAACAGGCAGCTCGGTAGCTGCATAACTAGAGAGTGTAAATGAGCACTGGCCTAGGCAATTAGTATGCATTTGATAAGAATTTATTGCGTAATTAATCAGTAGGTGTAATTTTTCCTGTCATGGAATTAAAGGGAGTAAGAATGAGCTTGGGGGTGAGGTCCCATCTGAGGGAGGAACGCATGGTCTGTGGGACAGCTCTTCTTGTTATAGGATGTGCCATGTCATAAGAGTTTCAGGTATTCAACCCCCAAACATATGTGTCCCCCATGGTAGCCACCTAGGAGGACTCTCGACCTCCAGTAATAAGGAAATTGCCAGCGCCCTGCATGTCTTGAGTTGTAGCTCTCTTCTGGCATTTGGGCAGCAAACTCACCTATGGGATGGGCAGTTTTCACGTGTAGTAATGACTACCATATGCTGACCACTTCCTGTGTGCCAGGCATGGACCAGTTACCCTGCAATGGGATATCATTTTATTCCTTCAGTAACCCTTTGAGGTAGGAGTCATCACACCAATGTGTTAGATGGGGACACCAAGATGCAGAGAGGCTGGTCATCTTAATGAACTATGCGTCTCTTGAGTAAACTAGAACATGAGCACAGGTCCAGAGCCCATGCTGCAAACCAGGGTCTCTCAAAGTGTGATCTTCGATTTACTGGGATGGCGACGAATGCCTCAAGGCCAAGCTCTAACTATTACAAACCCGTCTTATTTCTAGTTCTTAAAAATGGGCAAATGAAAGTTCCGTTGTTTCATTTGCACATAAGACTAGTAACTTACTTGGTGGATTATATGTTTTAACATGTTGATTAACTGAAATTAACATGTTACTAAGTAGCTTATAGATGGCTCCAATTTATTATTCTGTGAGAAACTCAGATTAACATATGACATTGTAAAGTTGCTACTTTACATATGTAAACATGCAGACAGTTGGAAATCCTCTAGAAAGTGGGAGGGGGTGGCATAGGAGAACTGAGGTGTTGGCCTTGTCTAAGTGCGCTCCAATTTTACCATCATGTTAACATGGAAAGGGAGAGAAGAGAGTCAGTCCATTTGGGCTGCTATACCAAAGTACCATGGTCTTTGCTGGCTTAGAAACAATAGAAATTTGTTTCTCCCAGTGCTGGAGGCTGAAAGTCTGGGACCAAGTTCAGATTCTGGTGAGGGCCCTCTTCTCGATTGTAGACTTCTCCTATCTTCACATGCTAGCTTGCTGTCTGCCCTCTTATTTTTTTTTCAATTTTTTAATGCTTTATTTATTTCTGAGAGAGAGAGAGAGACAGAGTGAGCAGGGGAGGGTCAGAGAGAGAGAGGGAGACACAGAATCTGAAGCAGCCTCCAGGCTCCGAGCTGTCAGCACAGAGCCCAACACGGGGCTCAAACCCACAAACCGTGAGATTATGACCTGAGCTGAAGTCGGATGCCTAACCAACTGAGCCACCCAGGCGCCCCTACCCTCTTCTTATAAGGACACTAATCCCGTTCAGGAAGGTTCCATCTTCTCTACCTCATTACCTCCCTAAAGTCCGCACCTCCTAATACTATCACATTGGGGTTAAGGTTTCAACATATGAATTTTGGGGAGACACAAACATTCCGTCCATTGCGAAGAGTTTATTCCATTACATGTGGACAGAACACAGTATGCTGGCATTATTTTCCTATACAGGGAATATACGCCAAAGCACAAAACGTTATTTTGTTGTTCACATATCCCTGTAATTTCTATAGTATAAGATCCTTTAAAGAAAAAAAAAACCCATTGTTATTTTCAGAACAAATGATCTAGAATCTCAAATAAGGCAGGACAATGCATCCTGTACTGATTAGCACTGGCTCAAGTCTCACATTTATTTGTTTTTTGAGGAAATATTTGAATTCTTTCCTGTTTTAAGGTATCCTAACGATTTTATCTTTTTTCATACCCTAAGCTACATAAACTCTTCAGTGAGGCCATTTGGCCTTTTTTCAGAAAATCAGAATAAGCACTTTTCTGAAACATACCTAAGGCAGCTGCTTCTCCAACACATCACCCATCAACTGCCTTTAGCAAACAAAAGATAATTTTTAGATTCCAAGCATTAACTATTCTTGGGCCCATTAGCTGCAAGGGCATGGGCAAATGGGGTTATTCACTCTATGAGAGTTTCCATCACAGAGTCGAAGATCTATATTGTCCTTTATTTATTGAAATGTTCCTGCAGCATTCATGCCCTACTCATCTGAAAAATTTTTTAGCCTATGGGATACAGTTTTTAATTTTCAGCCATAAGACAATAATTCAGCGTTTATTCCTGCAGATCAGCCCGTTATTACTTGTTATTAAACGCCATGATGTTAACTAGCAATTATTTCTACTTGGTGATTTTATCTCAGCCCAAGAAAAAAAATCGCCTAAATAGGGTAAGAAAAGAAATCTTTTAAGTCTTTGATATGACATTTATCACTAAAAATTCCCCAGGCTGTGTTGACCTCCAAAACAGCAATATTTTCATAATGCTTTTCAAGCAGTTTGAAAAGAACTTTAATTTACCACTTAAAAGTGCTTAAGACAGCGACTTAAACGTCTAATAAGTATTAAGGACAAAAAAACAAAATATAAAGAAAATGAAAGGGCAGATGCTACTACATTCGCTAAATTGTATCCGCCCCCCTAACCCCCTTGCATTATTTTACCCTTTGTTATGGCAAAATAGACTAAGCCTCCCAATTGTATGCAGTAACCCTTTAATCCTAGGAAGCTAAGGGAGAGATTATCCTAAACATGCATTGTTCTTTTTTCCCCTTTCTTTTTCCAAGGGGTCTAGAGTTTAAATCTTTTTTTTTTTCAGTCTGAAGCAACATTCCCCATGAAGTATAATAGTAAAGGTACTAATGATAATAAAAAATAGTAGCGACAAAAATGTCGCCCCAGTCTAATATCATGATTAAAATGTAGAAAGAGAAAATAAGCCACAATTCTTTTCTCCTCCAGACACACAGATTTATGATAGGTTATCAAATTTCCATGAGGCCTAGTAGGATCCTAGATCGACTTTAGAACCAAAAACTCAGGGTACTGTGGGTTAGTAAAACTTTCTATGGGCCAGCAGTGTCCACAAGACAAACATTTTGTGGAATTTTGACCGCAGCAATCATGACGTGCTCCATTTTTCACAGTACAGGCATGCTATCCACCATGGCAAGCACTAATTTGAGCCCAGAAAGGAGGTAACCCAGTGTCTTTCTGCTCCTTAAAAATAAAGAGGGAAAGGCCTGCGTAACATGCAACTTGCCCTTGTTTGCTAGAATCGTCTAGGCCGGCTGAAATCTCCAGGGCTGGTAACAGGCCTTCAGGACTTCCTCAAATAGAAGAAACAAGCAATGCTTAATACTTAACAGTAAAAAGTCTGTCTTCCTTGTGGTGCTTCTAAATATCATCTTTGAGAACGAGTCTGTATAGCTTGTGTATATGATTTAGAGCGTGGGCTTCAATATCAACAGAGAAATGGATCCACCATTATTAAGTGTATAATACAAGGCACTGTCCTCAGATTTTAGCAGCCGTTAAAGTCAGCTAGAGGGCTTCTTAAAACACAGACTGGTATAATGTTCCTCCTTGGAGTTTCTGGACCACACCTCAGTAGATCCAAGGTGGGCCAAAGAATGTGTATTTCTTTTTTTTTTTTTTTTTAATTTTTAATATTTTTGAGAGAGACAGAGCATGAGTGGAGGAGGGGCAGAGAGAGAAGGAGACACAGAATCCAAAGCAGGCTCCAGGCTCTGAGTTGTCAGCACAGAGCCTGACATGGGGCTCAAACCCACGAACCGTGAGATCGTGACCTGAGCGGAAGCCGGACGCTTAACCGACTGAGCCACCCAGGCGTCCCGAGAATGTGCATTTCTAACAAGGACAGGGGAATGGAAGGCAATACTGGGCTGCTTCTCTGTGGACCACATTTTTAAACCACCACTGCAAGGTTCTGTTCCCTAGCCCCACTGTGACCCAGTCTCTTTCCCAGCCACTTCAGGGTACTCACGCTACTTCCCAGAGTTTTGAGAGCTCTTTAACACAGTGCCTAGATCGCACAAAGTTCTCAGTCTCTGCTAGCTGAGACTCTTCAGTTCTGTGGGCCCTGGAGGGGATTCCACACATAGAAGCAGTGAGTGGCTTTATATATTGCCTTTTTTAAAAAAAAAAAAAAAAAAAGCTTCTATTTTTAAGTAATCTCTACACCCAGTGTGGGGCTCGAACTCACAACCCCGAGATCAACCGTTGCATACTCCACCGACGGAGCCAGCCAGGCGCCCCATATATTTGCCTTTGATCAGAGTCCTCTGGATTTTCTGCTTTGAATTTTAGACCAGAGTGAACTCCTGTTTTCACCTTTGAGTTACAAAGGAAAGATTTTGCTCTTCAAGGACGCTAAATCTACATTTAGTTTACCAACATGTGATTCGTTTGTGTAGTTTTATATTCTCCATTTGTTTCTTATTCTGTTCAGTAAAAATATTCACGATTCTGGTTGGCCGTGAGATGTGTAAGATGTCCCCGGAGGAGTGAAGGAAGAGAACCATACACAGTTCTGTCTTGTAAGGTACTTTAGGGACAGATTTCTTTCTCCTAATGCAAACGTGGACTGCACACAGAGATAATGCTACCATTCTTGGACTCTACATTTTTAAGTGGATTTGCTGTATTTGGTCATTAAAACGTCTCTTGGTGAATATATGTTCCTTAGAAGATACAAGATGAGAAACTCAACTCCTTTGCTGATTTTGGAGCAAAACTGAGTTGGCTTAGCACTAATGACTGTAGCTGAATTCTCTCTGACAGGATTGCCTGTCTCATGTAAATTAGGGTATGTTGTTGGTGCCTTTATACAAAAAGAAAGAAAAAGTAATAGAATCTAAGCAATAGAAATAAGTGACAGAGCCTAGATAGCTAAGGTTAAAAATCACTGATGTTTATAAAATTATTTTTCTTGATAACCACAATGAAAGAAGACCAGGTTCTTAAGAAATAAGCATGCTTTTGCTATTTCTGAAAATTCTGAGCTGGTATGGATGGAGCCCGTGCAAGAGTATACAATCCTGTAGATCCAAGGTGCAGCAGATTGCAGCCCTGTGCCCGGGATTAAAGCCCTCCAAGCTCATCCACTAATACAAGTCCAGCAACATGCAAAATTACTACCGTCTCTCATGGCGCCAGATAATGTTAGTCGCCGTCATACACAAGCTTGTGGAAGAGCTTATCCGAAGTCAACTTCCAAGTTAAGATACTTGCCTTGTTAAGATACAAATACCCAACTCAAGACCTTCTTAGGGTATCGATCTTTTTGCATCTTTTTAAGAATGGTGTTTCCTCCACTCGGGAGAATGACTTTCAGACTGGGGAGGTACAAGAGTCGTTAAGGCAAGGTTGAAGTTTACCGGTGAGTAGAGGGTTATGAGGGTGAAGTTTGCTACTTTAAGTAAGGACAAGTCTCCAGATGAATGCTATATTGGAGACTGCAGATTGTTTCTTCTTTAGTGGTGATCTTTGAGATTCCTGGCAAACTAAAATCTTCCCAAAGATTAGAAATAACTAAAATGCCCCACATTCAGAAGCAGGCAGAGAAAGATGAATTACATATAGGCAAGTATTTATACCATATGTGTATACAGATATGGATATGTGTTATGTCTATACATATATATGCATATATACACATATGCACTAAAGACCCTCAATAGCAAAACCTTAGAACAAATTGCAGACTAGAGCCATAGGACCAGGGAGGTAAAACTGTATCCCCAGCACTCACCCTGAAACACCATAAATTAAGTAATGACAAACTAAGCCCAAACACTTTTTTCCTTTTCATGTTTATTTTTGAAAGAGAGAGAGTGTGAGTGGGGGAGGAGCAGAAAGAGAGAGAGAGAGACACAGAATATGAAACAGGCTCCAGGCTTTGAGCTGTCAGCACAGAGTCCGGTGCGGGACTCGAACTTGTGAACTGCGAGATGAGAACCTGAGTCAAGATCCGACACGCCACAGACTTAGCCACCCAGGCACCCCCCTCCGAGCACTTTTTGATAGTGTTTGTAATATGATAAGACCAAGAGGACCACAGAGGCTTCATATTTTCATTTCAGCAAGGCTTGGGGGCATACTACAGCATGTGGGCTTTAGGAAATCATCATTGATTGATCGGCAGGAGAATGCAATAGTGAGACTGATTGTCTCACAAAGTGCTGAACCTCCCATCCTTGAATGTAACCAAACAGATGCTATGTGAGAACCAGAACCAGGGAAATCTCTGGGCCTTCCTGCAAAGTAGGCTTACATGCTGGGATTTCATAAGGGAAGGTATTTAACTCAGTTACCAGAATATTAGGTGCATTCAACAAATGTGCATTTGCTAAATGAACAAATACCCAACTCAAGAAGTTGGGTTTCAGCCATTTCCAATGTTCAGGTCTCAACTCCTAAATGGCTGGGATTTAGAATTAGATAGCGAATTAGATAGTGTTTCCTCAATATCAAAAATATTAAAAGCAAAATGATGGAAATAATAAAAAGATCAGTGATTGCTTGGGAAACCAATAGGGGAAGATGAATAGGCAGAAAGCACAGGATTTCTACGCCCATGAAAATATTCTGTATGATATTATTAGATACAGTCATTGTACATTTGTCCAAACCTAGAGAATGTACAACACCAAGAGTGACCCCTAATGTAAATTACAGACTTTGGGTGATAACGATGTGTCAATGTAGGCTCATTCTTGTTAAAAAAAAAAAAAAAAAAAGTACCATTCTGGTGATAGATATTGATAATGGGGGAGATTATCCACATTGGTGAGCAGTAGGTATATGGAAAATCTCTTTCCTTCAATTTTATTGTAAGCCTAATACTGATCTAAAAAATAAAAGCTTTTAAAAAATATTCAGTACTTTCTTATGCAAATAAAAAATTGCTTGTTCTCCAAAGTCTACCTTATATATTTCATCCATCTAATAAGTCATATGATGAAAAGAATTTATTTTATAGAATACTTGGAAGTTATTTCTGTTCATTTTCTTAAAGTTTAAAACTTAACATTTTGGAGGAAAGCTGAACAATGTGTTAGTATGTATTCAACCAAGACTAAAGATTTCTGCCATTTTAGTTTTGGGTAGTATCAGTGATGCCATCCAGTAAGTATATCGCTAGTCTCTTTTTGTTTTTGATTCTACTGTCTATAACTTTCCCTGGAATGGAAAATATGTGGGAGCATTGTAGGGGAAATGCTAGGAAATGTGAATGGTTTTTATAACACGGGCTTGACCTGAAGTTAAATATTTACAAGCTCCGTCACCACAATAATCTAGCTACAGATTCAAGTAATAATCACTACTGTACACTGTCTCCAAAAGTAAAATGTTGAACTTTCTTCAATAGGTTGTGCAAGGTAAGTGTCTCCCAAGGGATATTTGGCAAGATTTGGAAACGTTTTTATTGTCACTACTAGAAGCTGATACTAGCATCTAGTGGATAAAGAGGTTACAAGTTTGCTGTTGAGCAGTGGCATAAGTGATGCATTTATAAAACCATCAGTAGATTAACACATTCATTTAGCCTTTTGGAGAATATATAATTTTGACTGCACAGAAACTAATATCTATTTCTTTTTAGTTTAGTTTTGAAATACAGAGAGACAAAGTGTGAGCTGGAGAAGGGCAGGGAGAGGAGACCCAGAATCTGAAGCAGGCTCCAGACTCGAAGCTGTGAGCACAGAGCCCGACGCAGGGCTCGAACTCACAAACTGCGAGATCATGACCTGAGCCTAAGTCAGCTGCTTAACTAACTCAGCCACCCAGGCGCCCCAGTAAATACCTATTTTTAAGTGTGTATTTAATTTTACTAAATACCCTTCAGAAACATCATTTTGCAAATGCAGTTTTGACAGAACAAAACGTAGTCATGACTGGAGAAACCCTTTTTACTGCTTACCTGTCCATTTAGAGGACGTGATGCCATTTGAAGTCCACGTCCACAAAGACAGAGTCAGTACCCACCTTGTTTCCTACTAATGTGATTCATACATTATGGAATTAAATGTTTATTGAGTGCTTTCTGTATATGCCAGGATATTGGGTTAGAGGCTTTCACATCTTTAAAACAAGTCCATGAAATAGTAATTATTTTCCTACATTACCAAGGACGAAACAGTGGTCTCAGGGGCTCAGTCACTTCTTAAAAACACATAGCTACAGGGCGCCTGTGTGGCTCAGGTCATGATATTCAGTTCAGGTCACAATCTCGCGGTTCATGTGTTCGATCCCCGCACCAGGCTCTATGCTGACAGCTCAGACCCTGGAGCCTGCTTCGGATTCTGTGTCTCCCTCTCAGTCTACCCCTGCCCCACCCATGCTCTGTCTCTCTCTCTCTCTGAAAAATAAATAAACGGAAAAAAAAAATTTAATGCATAGCTCCAAAAGGATGGAAACAACCCTGCTCAGAATCTGGCATAATTTCGTTCTTCTCTCTGTCTTCTATACCTTGCAGCATACTCTAGGATGTATATGAGTATTTAGTCATTTTGATTCATTACTCAGGGGATAAATCAATGAATGGATATACAACTTGCATGTAAAGACTTCAGGAAAAGTTTTTTCTCAGTTTTTTGGAATCAAAATAAGACTATTGAGATATATATATATCATAACACATACATATGCTATATATACATATATAACAACATCTACACACACATATGCATAAATGATAGCTGACATTTACTAAATATGTACTATGGCTATGATAGCAAAGTACTATCGACTGGGTGGCTTATAAACAGCGAATTTCTCTCAGCTCTAGAGGCTGGAACTCTGAGATCAAGATGCCAGCATGGTTGGGTCTGGTGAGAACTCTTGTCCGGGCTACAGACTGGAGACTTCTCATTGTCTCCTCACAATGTGAAAAGAGAGCAAGAGAGCTTTCCAGGGATCTTTCAGAAAGGCCCTAATCCCATCCACGAGGGCGCTACTTCATGGCCTCATCACTTCCCAAAGTCCCCACTTCTTTGTACCATCACATTGGGAGTTAAGATCGCGGCATCAGAATTTGGGGGAACATAACCATTCAGTCTGTAGCATCTACTATGCTCTAGATACTGTTCTCAGGGCTTTAGATGCATTTTCTCTTTTATCTTTCAAACAGCACAGCAGAACTCTATGAGGTGGGTATTATTACCTCCATTTCACATGGGTAGAAACTGAGGCACAGAGGATTGTAGCTTGCTCTAGTCATATAGCTGTTACATAGTAAAGCCTGGGTTTGTATCCAGACACTGAAACTCTAGAATTAGAGCTGTCACTATTTCATCCCCCAGGGGACACTGGACAATACTTGGATATGTTTTTGGTTGTCACAACTGTGGAATGATATTGGCATCTAGTGGACAGACAGATAGAGGCCAAAGATAAATACAATTCACAGAAAAGCTGCCCATAAAAAAGGAATTATCCAGCCTAAAATGTCAGTAATAGCAAGATGGGAAACCTTGCTCTGTAACTTACATTTTAGCATTTTTCTGTACTTGAATTTCCTGTACATTGAAATTAGGGCAAAATCATGGAAATAATGAATATGACATCTGACTTTCCTGATGATTAATTCTTACCTGCATTTAATCTCACATCTCTTTTAATTTTGATTTTAATATATAACAACAGTGTATTACACTGTATATCAGAATCATCTTGTCATCCTCTGTAAAATTAAAGTAAAAATGCCTGGTTTCACTTCCAGAAGTTCTTACTGAATTAGTCTGCAGTCTCTTGGGAATCAGATTTTTTTTTTTAATTCTCCAAGTGATTTTAATGTGCAGCTAAATTTTGAGACATTTGAAAAAACAGAGAGCGGAGGTTTTTAGAGTACAAAACACTTTCTGTTCTTCCCTGAGGTAATATCAGAGTAATGGCCCGGAGGAACTGAGTGCTTATTTTGTGCTCAGGACTGTGCTGAATACTTCAGAGGAATTAGCTCACTTTAAATTCTTCAACGCTTCCATCAGGTAGGTGTTCTAATGGCCATTTTACAAATGATAGAACCGAGGTGTCAGAAGATTAAAGAACTTGCCCGAACCACATGACCAGTATGTGACAGAGCTGTGAATTCCCTCTAGTTCCTCCTGATTGAACACCTGTGCTGCAAACCCGAGTGAGCCTCAGAGCCAGCTGGAGGGTTGTGAAAGCATGGAGTGCTGATCACTCGTCTGGCCCGCCCCCCACACACACCAGAGTTTCTGATGAAGTAGTTCTGGACCCGGTCCAAGAATTTGTGTTTCTAACAGGTTCCCAGGTGCTGCTACGGATCCTGCTTGTCTGGGGAGCTGCACTTTGAGAACCCAATGCCAAAGAAGAGTTTCCCATGAAATCAAGCTATTTCTCTCTGCCTCTTTCTGTAATGTTTGTTTATTTATTTCGGGGAGAGAGACAGAGAAAGTGCATGCATGCATGCAGGGGAGAGGCAGAGAGAGACGGAGACAGAGAACCCCAAACTGACAGCACAGAACCAGACACAAGCTCAGTCCTATGAACCATGAGATCATGACGTGAGCCAAAACCAAGAATCAGACACTCAACCAACTGAGCCACCCAGGCATCCCAAGCCATTTCTCTTTTAGGACATTTCTTTTGTTTAAGAAGCTTCGTCTCTCATTTACTCCTTGAATTTTGGGACTTGTTTCTTTTTTATTGTTTTTTTAAGAACTTTTCTGTCCCTCTAGCTTAATGATTAGTGATTCCAGGGACAGTCTAAGTACCACGTTGGTATGAGAAGTGTATTGTAGGGGCGCCTGGGTGGCTTAGTCGGTTAAGCGTCCGACTTTCGCTCAGGTCATGATCTCGCGGTTCGTGGGTTCGGGCCCCGCATCGGGCTCTGTGCTGACTGCCAGCTCAGAGCCTGGAGCCTGTTTCAGAGTCTGTGTCTCCCTCTCTCTCTGACCCTCCCCTGCTCGCGCTGTCTCTCTCTCTCTCTCTCTCTCTCCTAGAAATAAATAAAAATATTTAAAAAAAAAGAGAGAGAAGTGTATCGTAGCCTTTACCTACATCAGAGTGGGGCTGAGGGAGAGCCATCCAAGAGGAGAGGTCAACTAATGATAATACTCCTAGCCAGAGAAAAAGCAGTCTAACCAACAGGACAGAAGAAAGGCCTAAGCCAATGTACATCAGTTCAAAGAGGCAATTAAATGACAGACAAAGGGGATGAAAGGAAGAGTAGTAGATTAAGGGAAGAGAGGAAATCAAAAGAGGTTACTTGCTCCAGCCTCCTTGTTCCTACACTAAGAACCAATTCCAAATTATGATTAAATAAAGAACAAAAAGAGGCAAAAGCTTTTTTTCTTAACCTTCTCTTGTTTCCACTAAGGAGCAGCAAGCCAATAAGCCCCAAAGGTCCAACGATGAGCCAGAAAAGTGAAACATGAGGTAAAGGAAACGGTGGGAGCGGACAGACAGTGAGACTTATGTGTGGTCCCCCAGTGATGGAGTCAATCAGTAGGCATATACTCACCCACTGACAGGCTCCATTCATTTGATTGAATCCCTATGCTAGACACCTGGAAATGCAGAGAATGCTTATCCCTAAGGAGCTTATAGTCAAGGTTAAACATAAGTATATGAGAAGGATTAATGAAGAACACTGGGACCAATGAGTGGTGGAGACATAGGATCCTGGGGTAATCATGGTGGTGGGAGTGGTCAGTGATCTAGTGGGTAGGGGTTGTGATCTAACTTTAGAGATATGCAAACTGCAGCACAGAAAAAGTTAAGTGCCTTACCCAAGAATTCAAAACCAGATATTCTAATTCAAAGTCCAAGGTTTCCCCCAATTTATCTAATCATTGCAAATTGCAATAGCTTCCCAGGCTTCCTCAGAAGATTCTGATGCAGTAGCTGGTGGGCGTCAGGAATCTGTACATTTGACGTGCATCTGTGGTGACTCTGAGACACATTCCAGGGGTCTTCAGTCCTGACTACACATCAGAATCACTCTGAAAATGTTTAAAAACTCCAGATGCCCACACAAAAAAAATCAATGGAAGGTAAGAGAGAAATCCTTGGGCATCAATACTTTTAAGTTCTCCAGATTACTCCATGGGCATCCAAAGCTGAGAACCACTGGGCTCAGCTCCACCATGCTGATGATATTGAGTGGGTTTGCACAGCCTCCTCTGACCACCTCACCACTCCTGGCCTTTCTTCCCTTTGAAAAGCAGTTTTGGTGCATCTTCCCTTTGAAAAGCTCAGATGACTAAGAGTCTGACTCTTGATTTCGGCTCAGGTTATGATCTCCAGATTCATGAAATGGAGCCCCATGTCAGGCTCTACACAAACAGTGTAGAGCCTGCTTGGGATGCTCTCTCTCCCTCTCTCTCTCCCAGCTCCACCCTGGCTCTCTCTCTCTCTCAAATAAATAAACTTAAAAAAAGGAAGGAAGGAAGAAAAAGGAAGGAAGGAAGGAAGGAAGGAAGAAAAGCAATTTTCTACTACGCTGCAGGCCAAGAAAAAACAGGTTTTTAAAAGAAGAGAGGAAGAGAAGATCAAGAAACCATTTGTGACAAGTGATTAGTGAAAAGAAAATAAGAGCTGTCCCAGATGGCAGGAAAGGAAAAGGTGAGGAGAAAGGTTTAAGATCCATCATTGAATCAATCTGGTAACTCAAAGCAAAGGTTAAATAAAGCTGCCACTCATGAGCATTTTGCTCTCACATGAAGATCGTGCTCTTTTCTATGGAAGTTAAAGTAATTTTTACATAGTAATATATTTATCCTTCCTGGTAATGAGGGTTGAGGATCAGAAATTTCTGTCTGGGTGTCTTTGTCATTCTTATTTTAGGAGTGGGAGCACTGAGGCATGCTGGGAGAATGAAGTCACTTTAGATCTCAGGGTTGAGGTTGGTGACCCACCTGGGCTGAGTCCTCAGACCAGGTTCCCAGATTGTGTTGCCACGGGCATGCTATAAGGCATGCGTGTTTTCTTCTACTATGTTCTTCTAAGTGCCCATGCTGTATTAATTACTCCATAGACAAGTCTGATCTAGCATTTGGACAAAAAGGACCATGGTGATACCATCCTTCAGCCCTGGACCTCATTCGAAGGTCTAGAATCATTGAGGCATAATAATTCTAAAGGAAATTTTCATTATACTTTTATAATCACAGAGACGACCCTTGTTTACACGGCATATGCCCATTATGCCCATTGGATCTGTTTCCAAAGGGATGAGAGCAAAGGAGAATTTAAGCATAAACAATATATTTCCATACAATTCCGGGGGGCGGGGGGATAATATTTTTAAACTGCTGACTGTGATTTAGCAAATGCTGCATTCTTTCGTGAATAAGTGGTATCAAAAGGAAAAACCAATATCCTCCCTCCTGCCTTCCTGGCCTGGGCAGCCCTTCACCCTTACTTAATGAAATGGAACGGTTGATGCCTTTAACTCCCTCTTTCATTTAATCTCATTAATGCAGTCTGTTGGGATTCCAGTCGTAGAGTAACACAGGGGCAGCCGTCAGACCTCCAGGGAAAAGTGCAATATTTCTCAGTTAGACTTTTAATTGCTAACGTCAAAATGTGTGAGAACGAGCTCAAAACTAAAGCTGACGCCACTGGTGAGTTTTCCATTTTCTTCTCTCTTCTGACGCTTAGCTGTATGAACTATCCTTCAGGCAAAACAGTGTTTATAAGCTCTGAGCAAAATAAATTGATGGCGAGGTGTGGGAACAATAAAATATTTCCTGACTTGAGAACGTATATAATAAATAAGCCACTCAGGCTTTATTTTACACTGGAGAACATATTTATATGTAAGTATTATCATACCCTGTAGTGAGTTACCAAATGCATAAGTTCTGAGAATGAATTCAGGTAGTCACCTGACACATTACACGGACATGAAGCTAACTCTATGAACATCCTTGTCACAACTTTGTAGCTCTGATTTTAGTCATTGGCGTTACAGTTGTTATGATCATTTTACTTTTCTGACTTTTTAAATATTCCGTTTATAAATATATTATATCAGACAGTTTCTCATATGTAAGAAATCTAGTTTCCAAAAGGAAGAAAGGAAGGAAGGAAGGAAGGAAGGAAGGAAGGAAGGAAGGAAGGAAGGAAGAAAGGAAGAAAGGAAGAGAGAGAAGGTCTATTTGGTTGAATGATCAGGTGAACAATCAGGTGAATCCTATTTGAGTTTTTCTACTAAATTTTTTACGTTAGTACCTAGTTTCCTAAATGCACATCATCTCATAACATAGAAAGTTTTTGAGCATTTTTTAAAAAATATATCAGGGTAATATGAGGTATGATTTGTTGCCAATTTTCGGCTAGTACTAAATAGCAATGAACAGCAGTTGGGATATTAAAATGTAAATTAATATAGTTGTTAGTTTCAAATAATATAAAGCTAACAATTATTCACAAAAATTACTAATCAAACTAAAACTCCTCCAAATATTATATAAACTCAGAATTACATCTTTGCACAATGCTTGGAGCTTCCTGGTGCTTGTAATTTTAGAAAAGAATGGGTATTATTTCAATGCAGCTATTTGATGATTTCACAATATATGTATTTGAAGACTGTATCGGTAAAATAAGCCATTACGAGCAGACTGCAGTTCTGACATCAATGGGGTCTTGAAACAACTATTTATCCTTACTAACGACAGATTTACTCGAGATTGTTGCTATTGTTGTTTAGAAATTAATAACCCTGGACGTATTAACGTCTATGCACTTAATCCTCTTTGGGTCTGAATTACAATTAGCAGAGGCTGACAGGTGCCCATAAATGTTCCTTTCTCTCCTGAGTTGGTTGGGGGAGGAGGGTGGAATCAGGAATTTTCTCTCTGTTGTAAAATTATAGAAAATAGTTTTTGATTTTATGAGCATGCGCGCGCACACACACACAACTCGTTTTCTTAAATGAATTATATGAGCAAATATGTGTTTACATATTGCAAAGAGAAAGAAATATTTTACTTTCCTTTTATTTATTTATTTTTTATGTTTTATTTATTTCTGAGAGAGAGAGAGAGAGAGAGACAGCATGAACAGGGGAGGGGCAGAGAGAGAAGGAGATACAGAATCGGAAGCAGGCCCCAAGCTCTCAGTTAGCTGTCAGCACAAAACCCAACACGGGGCTCGAACCCACAAACTGTGAGATCATGACCTGGGCCGAAGTCAGACGCTTAACCAACTGAGCCACCCAGGCGCCCCTCTTTACTTTCCTGTTAAATTTTAGTGGAATTGAAAGGAATATCCTCAATTAAAGCTGCAGCTTTTTAAAAGTCATTATAGTAGAATACCTAGTACTGTGCTTAGAAATTGCTGGTTTTCGCTTGTCTTTTTTTTTTTTTTAATATTTTTATTTATTTCTAGGAGAGAGAGAGAGAGACAGCGTGAGCAGGGGAGGGTCAGAGAGAGAGGGAGATACAGACTCCGAAATAGGCTCCAGGCTCTGAGCTGGCAGTCAGCACAGAGCCCGACGCGGGGCTCGAACCCACGAACCGCGAGATCATGACCTAAGCGAAAGTCAGACGCTTAACCGACTAAGCCACCCAGGCGCCCCTCGCTTGTCTTTTTTTCTCTGTTATTTTCCCCCCAAATAAGTATCTCTGCTGCTTTTAAGTAACTCCAACCCCTAACGAAACGACAAAAAAAGAAAAAAGAAAAAAAAGAAAAGAAAAGAAAAAGAAAAACAACCACTTTACTTTTTCCTACCAATTCAGTCCACTGGCAGCCTCAGAAGGCCTTTGGTAGAAATGAATGTATAGTAAACAATGGAACAGCCGTAAGCATCCCCGCGCGAATGTTATCATGCGCTATCAAACAATGATTGTGCATTTTCTGCTTGTAGAAATAAAACAGAAACTTGGTATATTTTGAAAATGACGATATTTGTTCTCAGTGCTTGGTCACCGCTGGTCTACAGCTCTTTCCCCAGCTTACATAAACACTGAATAAAGCTGTGACGGATTACATGCAGCACGCTGGAGCTGATGAGCTCAAAAATAAGGTAGCTTGGGTCCTGTAGTATTTAGGATTATGCTGGTAATCTCTTTAGGGAAAGTGTGCAGTATGAGCAGAACAGACACTTTGGTGTCCGAGGGAGCTGTGCACTCATAATTCTCCATTTGTTGAGTGGCTGAGCCTTTGCCTACATTGATAGAGGGCCTTTGGGATGTTTAGCATAGGGTGAAATTATAAGAGCTTTGAGAGTGACATCCTGAGTTATCATTTGACCCCTAAAATAATTTCCGGTGCTGCGTGAAGGTGAGAACACCTCCCTTTAAAACCTACGTGTCTCCTTTTCGAAAAAGGCCGTTTATGTAAGGATAAACTAAACGGATACATGCCTTTGCTAGAACATAAAATGATATAATGTAATTCTCAATGTGGAAACTTGCCATACATTTTGCTCTTGTGTAATATCTGTGTTAAAAATAAAATAGGGGCACCTTGGTGGCTCAGTCGGCTAAGCATCTGACTCTTGGTTTCAGCTCAGGTCATGATCTCACGGTTCGTGGGTTCGAGTCCCACATTGGGCTCTGTGCTGGCAGTGTCGAGCTTGCTCGGGATTCTCTCTCTCTCCCTTTCTCTCTCTCTGCCCCTCCCCTACTTGCATGCATGCACTTTCTCTCTCTTTCTCAAAATATATAAATAAACTTTAAAAAATAAAATGAAAGCTCTTGCAGATGAGCTCAAAAATGAGTGCCTCTGAGGCGCCTGGGTGGGTCAGTCGGTTAAGCGTCCTACTTCGGCTCAGTTCTCGATTTCGCAGTCTGTGAGTTCGAGCCCGGCATTGGACTCTCTGCTGAAAGTTGAGACCCTGGAGCCTGCTTCGGATTCTGTGTCTCCCTCTCTCTCAACCCCTCCCCCTCTCATGCCCTCACTCTCTCTCAAAAATATACTTTAAAACATTTTTTTAAAAATGAGTGCCTAAAATCTGAGTACTTATAGTAGAGTCCCTGATGCCATTATACGTCCAAAGTGTCCTCCCATAAGTGAAAACTCTCTAAAGTCTTGTCGTAGTGTCTCTTCATCCAAAATTTTTCCCTAAATCAACTCTCTGATGGCAAAGAACGTCTTTAAAGTAACTGTTCCTTTTCCATTTCATTCTCTCTCTTTTTCCTTCTCTCTTTCTCTCTCTCTCTGACACGTAAAACAGATGTAAATATTTCATCTATGTTCTAAAGTGTGCTTATATAATCATCTGCTGCATCAGTGGCTAAGGGAATATTAAAAAACAGATATGCTTGTAAATATGAGAGGGTGACAAATAATACCACAGTTGAGTTTTTGGCCATCCAAGCAAATTATAGGACATTATGAGCCTGTTAAGAAACATTAATACATTAGGAGGGAAAAATGTTAACATGGTGCTAACATTCTGATATTATGTAGACATTGTCTTCCTGTGGGACAGTAATCCACCCAAATATCTTATAAGAAAATGACATGTCTCCCTCTCTTTCTGCCCTTCCCCTGCTCATGCTCTGTCTCTCACAAAAGTAAAATAAACATTAAATTTTTTTAAAGGGCATGTCATTTTTGTTTTATGAGGTTTCTCTTTTCCAGAGCAAAGGCATTGAAATTGGTTTCTGGTCACTGCATTTTAGAATATAACCTAGTTCTTCTCTCTGTGCTCCTCCCTTGTCTCTTTTTTAAACATATTTCAAGAAATATGTTTTATTTTCTGTTCCACCAAGCAGGGAAGACATATTTTTCTTAGTTTTGAACTCTCTGAACAGGTGCTGAGAACTTCAGGAATGGTTTCTATTGCTTCTATCCGCGAAGAAAATGAGAAGTAGTATTGTGTGCTTTCGATCCCAAACTTGAGTTACTTGGGATTTTCTTGGTGTGTGTGTGTGTGTGTGTGTGTTTAATTAGTGTTCCTGTTCCAACCTTTGAATTTTCAGACATACAGTTTAATGTCTTTGTTTTCATATTTATCTTTATTTCCCAGTTCATTGGTCTTGAACTGCCTCTTACAGTCAACAGTAATACTCTATTGAGCCATATGAAATTGTCAATGCTGAGTGTTGCCTTGCATAAAAAAGTGGCAGTTTCCTGTAGTTCAACTTGTTGTCTGTGACTACAGATGGAAAGCATAGTCATTTGATAATTCTGAAAGCATTCTGCTACTATTTACTTTCATTTAACCCCATAACAAGGCCCCCCAAATAAGTTTACATTCCTAGTGTGAAATTTTACTCTCATCATTGAATTTTCCTTTTTCCATCTTTAGTCACCAATTGTAAGTTTGCCATTTTCCTCCATACTTACCCTTTGAAGTCCTGCTTGCCGTCTAAGACCTGGCTCAAAAACCACCTCATCCACCAAACTTTCCCAGCTCCCCTCAGTTAAAATCAACATCTGTTCCCCATGTGCATCTAGCAGTCTCTCAGTCGGCCCTGTATTCAAATTATTTAGACCTGTGTGGGGCTGTCCAATTACTGTATTCATTTTGAAGATGGAAGCTTGAATGTGCATGTATTTGAGGCCTAAAACACAAAAATATTTGCTGCATTAATTGTTCTTAAAGTATCCCTTACTCGTCTTGGTTGAGTTATCTCAGATGATCCTCATTACCTCGATAAAAGAAGTGCTTTTGTGGAATTATTTTAAATACTTAATAAAATGTTGAATGTATTTCTAAATGTACAGAATAATCGAGTACAGTTCCATATATCTACTCACCCCCCCACACACACACACATACAGTTTTCCTCTATTATTAATATCTTGCATGAGTGTGATATATTTGTTACAAATGATGAGCCAATCCTGATACATTATTAACTATAGTCCATACTTTAAGGTTTACTCTTTGCGTTGTATCATTCTATGGGTTTCGGCAAATCGATAGACATGTATCCATCCTTATATCATACAGAATAATTTCACACCCCTATTCTGTGTGCCTCACCTACTTATGGTCCCCTCCATCCCCTGAATCTGTGGCAACCACTGATTATTTTTTTACTGTCTCTATTTTGTCTTTTCCAAAATACCATATAGTTGGGGGCGCCTGGGTGGCTTAGTCGGTTAAGCGTCCGACTTTCGCTTGGGTCATGATCTCGTGGTTCGTGGGTTCGAGCCCTGCGTCGGGCTCTGTGCTGACTGCCAGCTCAGAGCCTGGAGCCTATTTCAGAGTCTGTGTCTCCCTCTCTCTCTGACCCTCCCCTGCTCATGCTCTCTCTCTCTCCTAGAAATAAAAATATTAAAAAAATTTTTTTTTCAAAATGTCATATAGTTGGAATTATACAGTACATAACCTGTCTAGATTGCCTTCTTTCACTTACCAGTAAGCCTATGCGATTCTTCCATGTTTTCTCATGGTTTGATAGCTCACTTTTTTTAATCACTAAATAATATTACTTGTCTGCATGCCCCCAGTTGGTTTATCCATTCATCCATTAAAGGACATCTTGTTTGGGGGCACCTGGGTGACTCAGTCATTTAAGTGTCTGACTCTTGATTTCTTTTTTTTTTTTAATTTTTTTTTAATGTTTTATTTATTTCTAGGAGAGAGAGAGACAGCGTGAGCAGGGGAGGGTCAGAGAGAGAGGGAGGCACAGACTCTGAAACAGGCTCCAGGCTCTGAGCTGTCAGCACAGAGCCCGACGAGGGGCTCGAACCCACGAACCGCGAGATCATGACCTGAGCGAAAGTCGGACGCTTAACCAACTAAGCCACCCAGGCGCCCCTGACTCTTGATTTCTGCTTGGGTTATGATCTTATGATTCATGGGCTCAAGACCCACGTTGGGTTCTATACTGACAGTCCCTCTCTCTCTCTGCCCCTCCCCTGCTTGCGCTCTCTCTCTCCCTCTCTAAATAAATGAATAAACATTGAAACAATTTCTTTAAAGGATATCTTGTCTGTAGGGCAAATATGAATAAAGTTGCCATGCACATTAATGTACAGGTCTTTGCGTGAACAGTTCTCAATTCAGTTGTTGGGTTATATGGTAAGACCATGTCGTTTTATAAGAAACTGCCAAACTGCCTTCCAAAGTGGATGTCCCATTCTGCATTCCCCCCAGCGACAAATAAGCATTCCTTTTGCTCTGCATTCTTGTCACCATTTGGTATTGTCCGTTTTTTAGATTTAGTCATTCTGATAAGCATGCAGTTGCATCACATCGTTGTTTTTATCTGTAATTCCCTAAAGACATAGGATGTTGAGCATCTTTCCATATGCTTATTTGCCATCCATGTATCTTCTTTGCTGAGGTGTACAATTCTGGTCTTTGGTCCATTCTTTTCAATTTTGAAAAGTCTTTGAATATTTTGAATAAAAGCCCTCCGTCAGACACGTGGTCTACAATATTTTCTCTCTGTCTGTGATTTGTCTCTTCATACTCTTCATGCAATTTGATTTTTAACATAGGAAAGTTGCCTTTTTTCATCTTCCAGAAACTGGGGTCTTTGGTCTTTTTGAATTTTTATCAAGGGAATCAAGCCTGCCTGTTCACTCTGAGTCGTCTGTGTGACCTGGTGTGCAGAGTTATCCATTCCTGTTCTCCTTCAGTGAAGGCGGTGCTCCATAAACTTGAGCTTCCTGTTGAAGATTTCAGCTGAATGGAGACAAGGGAAAGGGGCTCAGAAACACATGAAGGACTAAAGAGATACAGGGTTTTCACTGATGCAAAATAATCACTGTTTCCTTCTTTCTATAACTGAAAAAATTAGCTGTCAAGAATATATATCTTCTTTTTTCTTCAATATGACGTTCTCCTCACATGGAGTTATGGTCTAGGGACAGACACCCTGAGAGTTACATTGTAGAATACCTTGCCTTTTTTTCTTCCAGAACTTCTCAGACTTCCCTGTGCATATGAGTCTCAGAGATGGGGTTACAATGCACCTTCTGATGATACTGGTCTAAGGTAGAAGCTAATGCCTGAGTTTCTAGCAGGCACCCAGGCGATGCTGTGCTGATGGTCCAGGACCACACTTGGAGTACTATGGCTCAGGGCAGCGTGATGACAGACAGATGCGTGGCCATCAGGACCACGGAGCTCTGGGTTACCTAATCTGCCTTCACGAGATGGGGCATCTTTCCAAATGTATCATTTCCAGAATTACCACACAGAGCCAAAATGAGTTCGTTTCTGTTTCAAGTATCGTTTCATCCTTACCTCCACCGAAAGCAGTCAAAAAATTTTTTTGTGCAATTAAAAATTTTAAGTAGAAAAACTACTTCTGAAAAGTTTCTCAAAGGAGATTTTTTTTGTGCCCAGAGTATCCAGAGAGTGAGCTAGTGGGCCAGACCCCAAGAACAAGTCCATAACATCCACAGAAGAGGGAGGATGTCCTGCCACACAGTGTTACATCGTGGAGACGATGTAGACGCCGTCGACAATCGTGAAATCTGTAAAGGAAACTCGGGCCACTGGGTGTTAATTACAGTAATGCAAGATGTTTCTGGCTTTCCTTTTTTCTGCCTTGTCAATTAATGACCAGGGTTTTTTGTAACTAACCCTTCAAGTGTCCTACTGCCTTTTGAACAAGAGAGAGATACCTAACAGACAATAGCAGAAACTGCTTTTCCTGAATCCTGTAAAAGTTTCTAATTTCCCTTAATGCCAGAGAAATTAAAAACCCCATTAGTTCTCAGAATTGCTACAACTATAATTACCTGGACATCATAGAGCAATTCTTCTCAAACTTCAGTGCTGTCTGTCCTAGGGAGCTTGTTAAAAAGCAAATTCTGATTCAGATCGGTCTTAGGTTAAGTCTTGATCCTTTGCATTTCTACCATGCCCCCAGATCACGCCAATGCCACACTGTGAGTGGTCACAGAAGACATCACTGCTTTTGTCCTGAATGATGTCAGATCCTACACACACAGTATCTGGTTATAATTAAACCTTTGATAAGACAAGATGTATTTAATGGTAATTAATTCATAGCTTATGAGTTTAAAACCACTATGACTTCCAAGGGGGATATTTCACTTATTATCAGTAATTGCTATTAATGATAATACTAATTGCTGCTACTGTCCTGTGTTAGTCTCCTTCCCTGTTATTTAGGTCTTCTGAAGGGTTAGCATTGGCCAGCAGTTCTTCTGGGCTGAATGCTCCTATGTGAGATAAATCAATTCCCGTCATAATAATCCTATAAATCATGCCTTTGAGAAAAATCATTTTTTGCCATTCTCATTTGAGAGTTATTTTTTTCTTACCCTAGTTTCCAATGACATGTAGTGTAGGGATATAGTAATAGAAAAATAAATGTCATCTGTAGGTCACTCAGAAGCTGTCTATCAACTGAAGGGAAGTAAAGACTCACATAGACCACCTCCCAGAATATTACAGAGGAGAGAGAGGAGAGGTTAGGAAGAAAGGGAGATCCCAAATGCTGATACAGGAATTGGAAGAATTCTAGTAAGAAGCAGAGTGCACTGAATTGCAAGAACTACACATGACATTTAAGCAGGAAACTGGGATTAAGATGCCATGTGCCCTGATGCGACATATGTGAACACATACCTGATCCAATGTCGGGAATCTTTTAGATTCACCACCCAGTGTGATACCAAAGATCAAAGGTGTTTACTTCTTTTCCTGAGGGTCTCATTTTTCCACACTTCCATTCCATCTCAATCTTGGGGCTCTTTTCTGATCAAAATTTAGAGTGGAGCCAGATCTTAGAAATACTCGCTTCATCCTGCAGGTTTGATCCTTTGTGACATCAGAAGGTTGTATGCCTCATAAAGGCAGACACTTACTGTCTGCTAGTCAAGTGAGGGAAAAACTACATTCAGATATTTTAATGTGGACTTGCTACAAATGATTGACAAGACACAACCTGGGCTACTGATACCATGTGCAGAGAGAATTTTCACCAAAATAGCCATCCCTATTGAAGTTTGGTATGTGCAATTTGTGTTTCATTCAAACATTAAGAGTTTTTCCTGCACTGCCCACTTTTAGCATAACTGTAGAATTCTGGGAAACAAAAACTGAGGGGCAAACCCAGTATACAGGAATGGAAGTTATTGTGGACTGAGTAGATGCTTCTTATTTCCCTTAAGGGAAAAAAAAAAAGGCAAAAAAGAAGACACTACAACTATAGCCCAAACCAAAGGTCAGGGCACAGAGAGAATTATTGGTTATTCCTTCATATTTTCATTTTTTTAATGTTTATTTATTTTTGAGAAAGCACAGGTTGGGGAGGGCAGAGAGAGAGAGAGGGAGATACAGAATCTGAAGCAGGCTCCAGGCTCTGAGCTGTCAGCACAGAGCCCCACGCGGGGCTCAAACCCACAAACTGTGAGATCATGACCTGAGCTGAAGTCGGACAGTTAACCAACTGAGCCACCCAGGGGCCCCAGGATTACTGCTTTAAGGGGCTATACAAATTCTCTTTTGGTCTCTATAGAAACAAAAATTTTTAAGTATTATCTGGTCCTGGACCCTTTCCTCAATGGACTTAAAATGCCCAGACTATAAAAATGGCCAGGTTGCATTATAGGAAATGGAGTGGGGAATTGAGAGCCGCAAGAACACACACAGTATAAATGTTTCCTTCAACCAGAAAGTACCTGACCTGTTCACTGTGACTACCATTCCTGATGGATTCTTTTAAGAATTAAGGTATTTGGGGGGCACCTGGGTCGCTTAGTTGGTTAAGTGACCAACTCTTGATTTTGTCTCAGGTCATGATCCCACAGTTCATGAGTTTCAAGCCCTGGGTCAGGCTCTGCCCTGACCGTACCAGAGCCTGCTTGGGATTCTCCCTCCCCTCTCTCTCTGCCCTTCCCCTGCTCAGCCTCGTTCTCTCTCTCTCTCTCTCTCTTTCAAAGTAAATAAATAAACTTTAAAAAATAATTAAGGTAATTTGGTGCATCTAGTGAATGTGTTAGCTTGGATTAGTTCATCTCACTTAACACCTGCCTTCACCAGCAGGACATTCTGAGGGAACAAAACAAAAGATGTGTATATTTTGATAATCGAGAAGAACTGAACACACAGTGGATTTATGCAGCTTTGCAGTCAGGGATGCTAAGCAAGGAAGGGCCTTCAGGAGGTGCTGGGGAAGAGGAGAGAACTGCCATGTTCGAAGAAGACACACACTGTGACTAGTTTATAATTGTTGACTAGGACCTTCCTGCCAAATCGTGGGGTATTAAATTAATTGTACTTCATCAAGAGTATAAGGTACAACATCAAATTATTTTCAATCTTTCACGATACTCTTTAAGAATATCATTTCCAAAAAAATTATATGTGCTTTTAAATACAAAGATATGTAATTGGTAAATGCAATGTTAACTAGAGTCTCCACAGAAGTTTAGCAATAGAAACAATGTGAGTGAAAGATACAAGAAATGGAGAAACTGAGAAGTGAGCACACCTCAAGCCATCTTTCAGGACATTTGGGCTCTTCTACGTTTGTCTCTCAGAGAACGCTTCGGTCGAATTAATCCATGAGTCATGCAAAAGGAGGAAGGTTGAACTCAGTTTCCTTATAGCACCTTCATTGTCACAGCTGGTGGGGTCCAAGCCACCAAATCCTCCCTTGATGTTCAGCTTGAAGCCATGAGAAATAGCATGTCACCAGATCTGCATTCATGCAAGATAACTGCCCAAGGAGACAATGGCTGGAGTAATGGCTAGACATTTACAAGTGGCAAACATCGGAGCAATGTCATGTGTTGTCCTTATCGGTGTCTAAAATACTCCGCCTCAAAGATGTGCTTTATAAAATGCATAGTATGAACTACGATGTTGTAGCTCAGAAACAGTTTATTTTTTTATTTTTATTTTATTTTTTTTTTAATTTCTAGGAGAGAGAGAGAGAGACAGCGGAGCAGGGGAGGGTCAGAGAGAGAGGGAGTCACAGACTGAAACAGGCTCCAGGCTCCGAGCTGGCAGTCGGCACAGAGCCCGACGCGGGGCCAGAACCCACGAACCGCGAGATCATGACCTAAGCGAAAGTCGGACGCTTAACCGACTAAGCCACCCAGGCGCCCCAGAAACAGTTTATTTTAAATGAGAGCAAAGGAAAAAGGATTAGTGCTTTCAATTATTTAAATTTATCTTCACCTAGGGCACCTGGGTGGCTCAGTCATTAAGCATCTGTCTTTGGCTCAGGTCATGCTCTCAAGGTTCATGAGTTCAAGCCCCACATCAGGTGAGCTCGAGCCCTGCTTCAGGTGAGAATGATCCCCACCTCTGGTAAGCTTGTGTCTCACTTTGGGTGAAGTGAAGCCCCACCTCCGCTAAAACACAAGTCCTCTTTGGGGTGAGCCCCATTTCTCTCTCTCCCCCTCTCTTTCTGCTCCTCATGGGATTCTCTCTCTCTCTGCCCATTACTCACTTGCGCCCTCTCTCTTTCTCAAAATAAATTTTTATCTTAACGTATAACAACCTCATATGACCCATTCTGCCATAATAGGTAAAAATCATCATAGATTTTCCAAACTGATAATCCCTCCACACATATCAACACACATATATCTTTTTAAGTGACTTCTTTCTCTTTAAAAATACTGTTAAAATGTTTATGGTTCTTCAGGATTACATGTTGAGCTAAGATAATAAATATGTATAAATATGCAGATGCTCTATCGAATCATTCCTGATCCCATTTGTATTTCCCAAGTTGTGTAAGATAACCTTTGTGGCTTTCAAAAACATCTTCTCACACCCTAGGGGGCAAATTACCTCTATTTTCATTTCCTTTAGAGTTAGATCATTTTATAATTAAGAACTTATTGAAGCAGATTCTCTTCACGTGTAAGTTACTCCCTGGGGAGTAATTTATGCAAAGAGCACCTCTGACTTAATATCATATAAGCTTAACAACTGTACAATGGATACCTGGTATTTTTAGTCAATTTTGTAATCATTGTAACGAATCCACTGTTTGAAAGGTTATCACTAAAAAAAAGTGCAAATTATGTATAGTGTCATTCATTTGTGTTTTTTAAATAAGGGTTTTAGTAAAGGAACAATAATGTGGCTTGTCATAATTCTCGTCCAATAGTATTAGCAATACCAGTTAGCAATGGTTCTGATGCTGATTAAGACTGACATTTTGTAGCTCTTCACTATTTGCAAGGCAGTTCTACATAAAATATCTCATTAAACCTCAGAAATCTATGAAGTTTGTCAGCTAACTTTATAAACCAGGAAACAAGACTCTTATCTTAGCTATGGACCTAATCATTAACAGATTACAGACAGGAATCCAGGAAAACAGAATAGAAATTACACCAGATCTCACATTGTTCCCCATATCACAAAATCTTGAAAACAAATACTAGTTCATATAATCTGAAGGCTGAAAAAATGGAAACAATAGAAATACTTAGTTTAGTATTTTAGTTGACTTTGTCTCGTCTCCTGATATTTTTATTATTGTCTCTTTAGCTGGTACTATTGGAATAGTAAGAAATTTAAAATTGTATTCATACCGTGTCTTTGTGGTAGGGCAACGAAAAGTCACTGAACAAAGTATCAGGAAAATTGGTTAATTTCTGGTGGTCATCTCCCAAATCAACTCAAGGGCACCATTAACCACTTGGATTCTCAGTTTTCTCATATGAAAAATAGGATCATAATACTCAGATTTTTGCTTATAAAGATGATTTGAACATAGCGGGAAATACTGAATTTCAAAAAAAATGTAATATGTTCTCCTTAAGCTAAGTATTATCTTTTTTAAAAATGTAAAATAATAAGAAAATGAGGGTTATGTCTTGCATTTATCTGTTTTGTATATTCAAGGGTGAGAAACTGTAGAAAAGCATCCACATGGCAGATTGATGTACAAAGCATTTTGAGGCATATTTTGCATAATTATTTTAAATTGGGAACAGGAATAGCAGATCTTCCTGGTGTGTATAATTTTAACAACACTTAGAATACTACCAGAGACATAGGAATTACTACATTCTAAATAAAGTTTATCTCGTGGATTCATCCATAACCTCCATGCTGATGCCTTAAAATCATCTTTCCAGAGGGTTCTGTATACAGGTGCTTGCACATGCAAACATGCAAATTGGAAACCCTGCGTCCCACCATGTTCTGCAAAGTAGTTGCCTTACCAACAACTCCACTTGTGTCAAAACTCCTGTTGAACCTCACCCCTGAAGGGTGGAGCTAGAAGTCATCTTTGGATTCTTCATCTATTTCCACCTCTGTATCCTTTCTTTATCTTCATTGACCTATTTGCTTCTCCTTCTCCACTTACCCTGTGCCATTGAGGTAATCCATGCTTTCATCTTCTGACACCGGGTTTGGAATAGCCTTTTAGTCTTCTGGCTTTTTCCAGTTAGCTAAGGTACCCAAACCACCACTTTGATCATGCTGTCCCTTCCTTGAAACCTTGTGGCCCGTGGTAATAGGTGGAAATTCCTCTGCCCAACTCCCAGGAGCTCCATAATGTCTTATCACTCCCTCTACCCAGCCATATGGCCCATGTTTCCAGTAGAGCCGAGTTGTTTGTCTCAACAATCATGAGCCACAGTCATTCCAGTGGACCTCCTTCATTCCATTCTGCTTGCAGAAATGCCCTTTGCCTTTCACTTCAGCCCAACTGTATCATCACACTCTTCAAAATCAACCGTAACGTCTTCATCTCCATGAAATTATTGTTTGCATTGAAGTCATAGAAGCCTCATGTTTTATCATTTTCTCTGATGTTTCCATGCATTAATTTTGTTTTATGAATGAAATTATCTGTGTCATTAATATATCATATCTCGTGCCAACAACTTTTATTTTAGCGGACATATGGAGGGTGCTCAATAAATATTGTCACCATTGACATTTTCACAAGTAAACATCCAGCCACGTTATTTATAAAATCACACCCTCCCACTCCAGTTTTGCTTTGCTTACTCATTTAAAATACTGTTGAAATAAGGCTGTGTGATAGCTCTGGGACTTAATGTTTGAAGTGCAAAATAAGAAAACGGAAGCCACGGGGTTCAAGGGATTTTTTGGTCAAATTAATAACCAGCTCAGGTTTATTTTTTGAGTATGGTTTTTTTTTAAGTTTACTTATTTATTTTGAGAGAGAGTGCATGCGCAAGCAGGGTAGGAGCAGAGAGAAAGGGAGTGAGAGAGAGAGGATCCCAAGTAGGCTCCAGGCTCTGAGCTATCAGTGCAGAGCTGGATGTAGGGCTCTAACCCACGAACCATGAGACCACGACCTGAGCCTCAATCAAGAATCGTACACTTAACCCAGGTGCCCCAATAACCAGGTCAGGTTTAAAAAGGAAAAGGCAGTGAAGTAAGAGTTTAGAAAGCTTCCAGTCCCTAATTATATTTTGTAGTTTTAAAACAACAAAGCAAACCGTGGTAAATGGAGGGATACCCCTTCACTTAGAAGAAGCTTCAGGAAGCCCTTCAAATAGTGGTGGGTGACCCCACCCCAGGGTCTTCAAACACTCACATCGTGCCAGGAGGAGGTGGAGAGGGAGCCAGGCGGGCAAAAGGAAGGAGCTCAAAATGTCTGTTTTCCCCTTTCAGCACAAATTGAAGTGATACCATGCAAAATTTGTGGCGATAAATCCTCCGGGATCCACTACGGAGTCATCACGTGCGAAGGCTGCAAGGTAGGGGGGACTTTCACACAGCACTGCCTGCAACAGCGTCAGTGTTTGCCCTGAGGCATCCGTGTACCTCACCGTGCACATGGTGACATCTTTTTAAAGGATTCTTGGGCTTGCTGCTGACGCTTGGGAATTTCTGCTTGGTGTGTGGGTGGGTTGACTTCCTGTTCTTGGCCTTTCAGCCTTTTGTAATTGTCTAACTGGTCAGCAGCGACTGGAAAATGGATTGTTACTTAAGAGCTTGAAATATTCACATTTGCAGAGATATAAATACTGCCTCTTGCTCTTTTAACAGAACTGTATTCAGTAAACTCAAGGGCATTTATTACTTTACGAAACAACTAAAGGTTAAAGATGGTAAGCCAACAGCCTATACTTATTTATCTGCTTGAGAAAGACTTCAAGGTAACAGTTACAATATGCATATGTTCATCCTTTATTCTCACATTCCAGAAAAGAAGACATAAAATCATGGAATGTTAGAAGGATACCAGATAATCTCTAAAGTAACTAAAAATTATCTGCCCCAACCTCCTCATTTTTCAATGAGATAATGAAGTATAAACAAGATGATGTCATTTGGCCAACATCGCTGATCTAGTTAGTGAAAAAGTATGGCCAAAGGCACAGGATTTTTCATTCTTGGTCCAGTGTTTCCCTCCAAGGACAATTGAACCAATCCTTCCAAAGACAAACTAATTCCTTATGAGCAAGATGCTCTTCAAATACAAAGTTGAAAATAGCAGTAACATAGACCTAATCTGAAATAAGGGAAACTTGAAACTTAACAGTAAGTGTTTAAAATTCTTCCTTAGAAGAAAAAACAAGAGAGAGAGACTAAGTATCAAGGGAGAAATAAACAATTCCACACCTAATTTCAAAGGGCAACTTGTCACCAGACCAAAATGCAGCTATAATCTGTGAGTGAAAAGTGATACTTTGGCAAAGTTTTTGATGAAAACAATTATGGTTTTGATCAAAGATGCAAGCAATGTGGGGTGCCTGGGTGGTTGAGTCAGTTAAGCGTCTGACTTCGGCTTAGGTCGTGATCTCTTAGTTTGTGAGTTCAAGCCCCGTCTGTGCTGACAGCTCAGAGTCTGGAGCCTCCTTCAGATTCTGTGTCTCTGTCTGTCTGTGCCCCTCCCACACTTGTGCTCTCTCTAGCTCTGATAAATAAATAAAACTTTTTAAAAATTTTTTAAAAAGATGTAACCAGAGTGAATTTAATATCAATTTAATATCAGTAGACTGTGGGCACTGGCTGGCTCAGTCAATAGAGCATGTGGTTGTGAGCTCGAGTCCTACATTGGGTATAGAGATTCCTAAAAACACTTTTTTAATTAAAAAAAAAAGCAGTAGCCTGAAAGAGATGTAGCAAAATCATAAACTCTAAGGACTAACCTTAATCCTCACAGAGTCAAACAGGTGAAACAAAACAATCCGTAACTATCCAGTAGGGGTACTATGTGAAAACTTGGCAGTGTTCATTATGGTCTCAAAAATATGATTTCTGAAATTGAAACTGAAGTGAAGACAAGGAAAAGAAATAGAAATAAATGAAACTAAAGTGGGAAGAGGGCACAGAGAAGGGAGAATAATGAATATAACTAACCCATCGACATCCCGACCTGCTTCAGAGCGATAATCCATATTTGAACATCGTGAGATGTGCCTTGTACCACCCGGTTGCTCTGTGGATCT
Organism: Hyaena hyaena; assembly: GCF_003009895.1. NCBI lineage: Eukaryota > Metazoa > Chordata > Mammalia > Carnivora > Hyaenidae > Hyaena > Hyaena hyaena. The sequence continues at coordinate 168,508 of NW_024081917.1, forward strand.
ACAATTAAGCACTGCACATTATCCACCTTCATGCATTTTTTTCAACTCATCAGAAGACACAATAAAGCAAAATTACTAATCAGCAATTTTTTACCCTCCTTAGAGTAAGCTGTTACTACCTCAGGGAGGTAGACAAATAGTTTTCTTCATAAATGCTAATAATTTCAGAATCCAAAGCCTCCAGAGAAAGCATTTCCACCACCGTGTTGGTTGAGTAGATATTTTTAAGGCCTCTGGTCTAGTTTATTAGGTATCCACCAAATACATATATTTTTAGATCAATGTCAAAGTGGAAATCTGTTTCATTGTATGAGCTCTCTTTGGAAAATGCCTGATTTCAAAATATGAAGGTCTGTTCATCTTAGAAAGCAAAGCATTTTGTGTAGAAGATGATACCACTCGTGGTTAATTGGAAAATACTGCTCAGCGTTTGGAAGATGTGTATAGTAATATGATTCTCATACACAGGAACTCTCCATTTAAACCTAAATATCTAGCCATTATGAATAGTTTCCAGAGTTGGAGCCTCCACAGTCCTTTTATATTTCTGCAATTGTATCTTATAAGATGCTCTGTAATGTAACATTTCTACTTAGAGTTCAAGAATTTTATTTCCCACCCAACTTTTTGTAAAGTGCCCTGCCCCTGTTTTAAATCTGTTGAAACATGCTAAATCTTCTTTCCTAATTATTTTTCTCGATTATATAGCCTCTTTTTATAGCTTCAACTAAATAATTGGTTTTATGACCAAAAAAATCAAAACATTTTAAACAGTAATTTCCAGAAGATTTAACCGACCTTACAAATATATTCCACAGGTCAATAGCCAGAAACAGGCATGTAGGGTACAGCCATCATTTCTATTTAAAGCAGGAAACACAGTCAAAGAAGTTTTGCTGCTCTTCTGAAGCTATTCTTAACTTTTAGTCAAAAGGACATTGTACACCACACTACTTTTTTTTCATTTCATGGAAAAAACCCTACATTTGTAAATATGCTGTGTTTTTCTCCAACTAGAAACTCCAGAAATTCCGTTCAGCATAAGATGTCAATGTCAGCACCTTCGGTATCAAGCTCTGAATTTTCATAATGCCATTCTGAGTCAACGTAAACAGCCCATTTTAAATAACATCGGTTCAGCTTTGCACTTATTCAAATTCCCATTCATTCAATAACATTTGAAACAGACTCTCTTTTTCGTGCCAAAAACCTCATTTGCAATAATGAGCAACAGATAAGCAAGAAATGTCTCGTAATTAATGTCAAAGTGGCCTTACATTAGGCCTGTAGCTGTGACTTCAGAAGACTTCTCTGTCAGCTCTTTTGCTAAGTGGCACTAGAGTATCCAATGATAAAAAGCACCAATTCTTTCTTAAAATGTAAATTCCAAGTCATCTTTTACCAAGACTGATGGGCCGAAGTTATGCTTCCTGACACCTTTGATGGTACAGATCTTCCCTGATTTACATGGGGTTATGTCCCTATAAATTCGAACATCTCTTAAGTCAAAAATGCATTTAATACACTTAACCGAGTAAACATCATAGCTTAGCCTAACCCACCTTAAATGTGCTCGGAACACTTGCATTAGCCTACAATTGGGCAAAATCATCTAACATCAAGCCCATTGTATAATCAAGTATGGAATGTCTTATGTAATTTATTGAATACTGTACTGACCATGAAAACCAGAATGGCTGTGAGCGTATTGGTCGTTGACCCTCACAATCACGGGGCTGACCGGGAGCTGTGGCTGCAGCCCTGCCCAGCATCACAAAAGTGCATCATGCTGCCTGTCACTAGCCTGGGAAAAGATCCAGATTCAAAATTCGGAGTATGATTTCTACTGAATGTGTATTGCTTTCGGACCATCTGTAACGTCAAAAACTCATAAATTGAACCATCATAAGTCAGGGACCGTTTGTATATGGAGCACATCTTTTCAATCCCTGGGGGCTTGGATGGGCTCTGTTTGAAAGGGCTCCCTCCGTGAATTCCTTCACACTGAACAATTGGATATCTCATCCTGCCACCACTGGTCCATTATATAAATAACACACTAGGGTCTGTGAGGACCAAACTAGTCCTTGTTTAGAATGGCTTGGAGCTTACAACACAAAACCAGTTGGCATTTTTTTCTCTCTAAGAGCCATCCATTTCCAAAGTTCTTCACAAGCGTGGCAAGGGCTTGGGGCACCTGGGTAGCTTAGTCAGTTAAGCATCTGACTCTTGGTTTTGGGTCATGATCTCACAGTTTCATGAGTTCAAGCCCTGAAGCGGGCCCTGTGCTGGCAGTGCAGCAACTGCTTGAGATTCTCTCTCTCCCTTTCTCTGTCCCTCCCCTACTTACTCTGTCTCTGTCTCTCTCAAAATAAATAAGTAAACTAAAAAAAAAAAAAAAAAGAGTGGCAACCTCTCTTTACAGTGCCAGGCCATGCCATATGAGAGCCCCAAACTAAAGGAAAATCAATGACCTTGATCCTTTTTAAACTTTTCAGGGTGTTTTGCATTGATGTTGATTCTTAATATATTGTACTAAGATATTACTTATCATAATTAACAAGTTGTGGCAATCCTTAAATTTTGTGGCCAAGATGGGTGCCTCACTAGCCACACCTAGTCTCAGCCCTGCTCTGTCCCTTTGTTGATAATCAAGGAAACCCACATTTTCCCCTTTAAAGTTTTCTTTTTTTTTTCTTTACTGTTTTTTTAAATTTTCCTTAAGGTTTATTTATTCTTGAGAGAAAGACAGACAGAATGAGAGCAGGGGAGGGGCAGAGAGAGAGGGAGACACAGAATCCAAAGCAGCTCCAGGCTCTGAATGGTCAGCACAGAGCCCGACACGGGACTCAAACTCACAAACCACAAGATCACGACCAGAGCTGAAGTCAGATGCTCAACCGACTGAGCCACCCAGGTGCCCCAAAGAATTTTTTAAACAATTAACTCAGCTATGGATTTATTTAGAATGGTTACGTACAGTCCATGGCAGTTAACTGTGTACCTGAAAGAAACTTGTATGAAAAGTTCCTACATCTCTGTAGTCTATTTATTGTTTATTTTTATTGAAAAGTTTATTTACCATATTTCCTTTAAAAATATGGTTAATTATGAGGCACACACTGGTTTACAAAACAACCTTGCAGATGCCGTCTGGCCATATTTTAAATTTGTCACATGGGTAAAATTGCTTCTTAGAAACTGGGAAGATATTGGTACATCTTGAGCCCACTCCTCTCAGTACAGCTCTTGTGGCCAAGATCCCAAGCTCCTCACCCCCACAGCACTTGACATAAGCCTGTGTTATTGTCTCCATCAAGTTTTGTCATATTTGGCTTAGCAGTGACACTGTCCTCTGCCACTCCTTTGATGCCAGGAACTCCGTTCTGTTTTTCTTTGCAAAGAACAACACAGTGCACACGTGTCTTTAGTAAACATTGATTAAATGAATGAATGAAAGATGCCTTCATATCTCTGTAGAGGGTACATATTTTCCCCCAGGAGAAACATCTGTAAGGTGTCCAAGAAGTATCAAAAACAATTTTTTTTATTAAGCTCCATTACGTTCATAGTAGAAAATATAGGCACACCTGCGTGGCTCAGTCGGTTAAGCATCCGACTTCAGCCCAAGGTCATGATCTCACAGTTTGTGGGTTTGAGCCCCATGTCGGGCTCTGTGCTGACAGCTCAGAGCCTGGAGCCTGTTTCAGATTCTGTATCTCCCTCTCTCTCTGACCCTCCCCTGCTCACGCTCTTTCACTCTCTCGCTCTCTCTCTCTCTCTCTCTCAGAAATAAATTTTTAAAAAATTAAAAAAAAAAGAAAAAAAATAAGAAAATATAGCCACCATGTATGTTAATTATAGTTAATTATATCTGTCTTCCTTCTTATAAATAATGTCTCCCTTCCTTTCTCTTTGCTTCTAGGGGTTCTTTAGGAGGAGCCAGCAAAACAATGCATCATATTCCTGCCCAAGGCAGAGAAACTGTTTGATCGACAGAACCAATAGAAACCGTTGCCAACACTGCCGGCTGCAGAAGTGTCTTGCCCTAGGGATGTCAAGAGATGGTAAGGCACTGCCTCCCGGGCTCTTACTTAAAGGTTTTCACGTGGGGCGCCCGGGTGGCTCAGTTGGTTAAGCATCTGACTTCGGCTCAGGTATTGGTCTCACGGTTCATGAATTCAAGCCCCGTGTCGGGCTCTGTGCTGACAGCTCAGAGCCTGGAGCCTGCTTCGGATTCTGGGTCTCCCTCTCTCTGACCCTCCCTTGCCAACATTCTCTCTCACTCTCTCTCCCTCTCAAAAATAAATAAACATTTTTAAAAATTAAAGGCTTTCACGTGGATGCTTTGCTGGAGTCTGTTTAAGCCATCAGACGGGTTTTAGACAAAGGGAATTGGGGATAAAAAGAAAAGAAAACTGTCTTCTGGTAGAACTTCTAAAAATGTCACATTGCCCATGAAATAGGAAGAAAGGAAAGACTTTACTGGAGCTCATGGAGCAAGCTGTACTAACAAGGTTAGGTGAAAGCCACATTGGCCTAGGTTCAAAAGCTTGCCTGTGCATGAGCCATTTCCTAGGATGTGAGATTTTCAGAGCTAAAACCAGGGAAAGTGTAAGGCAAACCAGGACCATTTGGTCACTGGGTGAGTCTGACTGGTATGCAAGGTGCGTGCTGTGCGGTGATGTTAAGGAGCAAAACCTACTTCCGTAGGAAGCCCAGAAGATCTACTGTTTGGGGCATGGACTTTTCTAAAGCATCATGAAAATTTCAAAGGCTGTAACAGAAGTCCAAGCCCTAAAAGGGCTGTGGAAGTAGTGTCCTCGGAATATGACCCAAATGGGTGAGCTGGGTCCCCCATTGAATATCTTAGATTAATGAAAGAAGACAAATAAACTCAAACTCAAAGAATTTTATCTAGTGTTGCTTCCATTTTTAAGCAGTCATCTAAACTAATTATCTTCCACACCTTCCCACCCCCCAACACTGGCTACAGTACTCCTGTATCAATCAGGTTGTGAACAACCCTGAGTCTTGGGGACACTTCTGTCTTATTCCCACTGTATCCTCAGGGTCCAGTTAAAGGCACACACCTAAATGTTTGTTGAATGAACCATGGAATTCTCTGTTACCCAGAGTCCGAGACACAGACTGTTCCCCTGGTACTTACTCTCTTTATGTGAATCATTGTAGATTCTCTACCTCTGGTCACACTCTTTCTAATGAAGTTCAAGGTAGTATGGAAGGAAGGAAGGAAGGAAGGAAGGAAGGAAGGAAGGAAGGAAGGAAGGAAGAAGGGAGGGAGGGAAGGAGGGAAGGAAGGAAGGAGGGAAGAAAGGAAAGATGGGTGGGGGGGGTTGACTTCCAGATCTTAAAGAAATAAGGATAATTGGCAGGCACTGGTCTCTTGATACATAGGGATTTTTATGAGTTATGAAATTATCCAGATTATCATTTGGATAAAATCAGTTCTGCATAAGCTTGATATTTAAACATACAAACTGCTTACTTCTTAGCTTGTATTCTCCAAATACGTATATCAGGAATGTTTACCTTTTATTTCTACTTCCCAACCCACCTAAACTTGTCTTGCATAAAAGTATACCTATAAGGTAAATTTGATCCAGAAAATATAAAGAATTTGACCTTGAGCCCTTCAGTTATAGGTAGCTTCTAAGGCTACGGAGATATGTTTCCAAGTTTTACTATTAACTAACTTTTTGTTTACTTGCTTTTCTGTACTTGCTAACCATGTAAATATACTCCTAGGGTGTGTACTTCCACATAACTCATGTGAAGAAAGTGGAAGGTAGGGGGGGTTAGTGGTTTTAAGGATTTATTTAGTGCAATTCTATGGAAACTTGAGCTGATGATTTTGTACTTCGTTTCCACTATATGGAGGCAGCATATTAATTGACAGTATATGAAAACTCCATTAATAATTGTGCAAAGAGAATGAACCATTGGTTATTTGTCTTTGTTACTTGTTCCTACAAGAAAAGGAAGTGTCTCTTTTGGAAGGGCAGACGTTTGGAGTCTGTGCTGGTGAACAGAATCATGGGCAAGAGATGTGTATATGGTCCAATGTTCACAAAATCTAGGAGATTGTCTGAATCCCATGGTACAAAAGGAAGTGTGTTGTGGGAGGAGGGTCATTTAATGGATAGAGCCACAATCTATTCTCAAGGGGGAAGAAATTTAGTGTAGTGCATCAGTTTGCAAGTAAAATCAATATAGTGTCCAAAGATCCTGGAGACTCAGGAAAATGATCTATCTTAGGTCCAGAGACCATTCTGAGGATGCCAGGGACATCTTCCCAAATGCCTCCTATGTCTTATGTCAAACTGATGACAAGAAGAAATGCCCTCAGAAGGTGGGAGTGGTGGTTGGGAATGAGGAGAAGAGGTTTCAGCAGAAGGAAAATGAAAAAAGAAAAGATTCGTCTAATGGAGAATGATTCTTCCTGACTAAGTTATGTAGAGGAAATTTCATCTGAACCTTGATTATAAAGAGTACTTACTTTAGACCAAATAAATTCTACTAATACCAGGATCGCTGAATAGGTTTTACCTCCTGTTGATATGTAATGTCTTGACTGGTATTGACGGCTTAGAAAGCCCTGAACTTATGGGCGATTGCCTATTTCTAGTTAGGACTCAACAATGAGAGCTGATACTTCTCCTGCCATTAATTCATTATGATTACCTTCTGTTTGTTGAGCAGGTATTTTCAAGCGCTTTGGTAGTAGTGCCAGTAACCAAAGTCAGATGCCCTCACACCTACCTTATTTCCACATACACCTTGCCCACATTCCTTCAGACACAAAGTGGCATCTTCATTTGGATAATTGCATATGTTTTCTGTCAGGGATGCATGGCACCAAGAACGTTTATTTCGCCTGCTTGGCCAAGGAAAAACCATGGATGGCTACTTGTAGATAGCTTGATATGACTGTTAAATCACTGGACTTTCATTCTCTCCTGAATTTCCACTTCAATAGTGGTTTATTAGCCATGGCACATAGATGAGTAGACAAAAACCTCAGCAATAACAAATTTTTTCATATTTAGTTAGGGCAGAGAATCAAAGCTCAAATCCACTTGAAATACATAAATGTGTGTTTATGTGTATAAAAAGGTGAAGGCAGGAAGTCTGGGTGGCTCAGTTGGTTAAGCATCTGACTCTTGATCTCAGCTCAGGGTGAGTTCAAGACCTACATTGGGCTCCTCACTGGGCATGAAGACTACTTTAAAAATTTTTTTAAAGGTGAAGGCATGCATTATTTATGTGTGAGAGCTGATAGAATGTATGCCCACCAAATACTCTCCACCATCTTATTTATTTTTCTTTTTAACCTTCATAAATGTTAGTTGCAGGAGTCTTTAGGATAAACTGTTTCCAATTGTACTACTGCAAACAAACAAATAAAAACCAGAAAAATGTTTGGCATCAGTAGGAAGATACTGGGCCCCAAGGAGAAAACATGATACTCACCTTGCAATAACTGAGTATGCATCCTTCCGATGACATGCATGTGTGAAAAAGCAGTAAGTAGCTGCCTAACAAGGATAAATTTCATAAAGTAGGTTTCTACCTATCCAGAATGGCATTGTCCAATATCCAGCATGGTATCCACATGTCATTATTAAATTTAAATTTAAATTTAAATTAATTAAAATTAAATACAACTTCAAATTCACTTCTTTAGTCACATTACTGCATTTAAGTGCTCAATAGTCCCATGTGCTTGTGGCTACCATATTGGAAACCATAGAGAACATTCAATCATCACAGGAAGTTCTATTGGGAAAAGAAAGGGATGCAAGAGAATATTTTGAAATTAGGAATAGGGTTGGGTAGATTGAATCTGATCTTTTCTACAAAGCTTTGAGTACTATAAAAAAGTCACATCTTTGAAACTGAAAAGAGCTAAATTAAGACCAGTTTCCTTGGTAAGCAACAAGATGTGAGCATGGAGAACTTTACAGCCAGAAGATTGTAAGAAGAAATAATTTCCAGAATGACCGTGGAAGGTCATAGATGATAGTTCTACAATTGGGCTCTCTTGATACCAGCAGCCTATATCTAGCCGTCATGTGTTGGTAAGCAGAAATCTTCAAAGAAGCAATGACTTTGTTTTACAGTTACCCCAAAAACTTCCATTCCACTTAGCATCCCACAATCCAGATATAAGTTAAAAGATTCCCAATACTTTGCATAAAATCTCTCTTTGCTTGTGTGAGATCAAAATGAGTGATCAGAGCATATCGTGAGCAAATACCACCATCCCTGAATATTTAGAAGGCACTTGCAATGTATACAGAACTGTGCAAGTTTCTTTGCGAACTAGCAGTTTAACAAGAGGCTGCCTCCATACTCAAGTAAAAATCATCAACAGAATGACTCAAGTCTGAGAGGGACAAACCCTTAAAATATGTGCCATTCTGATTAATGAGTAGTGGTAAGAAGAATGCTAATCCTTGAAAATATGACAGTAATACAGCCTTTGCTAAAAATAGGCCTATGAATACAACAAATGTTTTTTACAGATAGTGACAACGGATTATATACATGTCAGGGAAGCTGAGTAGATTTATTTGTTCCATGTACTGTAATTGTTTTCCCCAAATATGGGACTACTTTTATTATAAGAAAGGGGCACAAAACTGAAACCGTGGGTCATCACTGTTCCTAAAGTGAATGGAAAAATTATTCTAAAATAGTATTAGAGTAATTGTCAGCATAGTTCTTGATTTAGGACGAAGTCTGATAATTCCAAAATGTAATAGAGCTCTAAGTTGTCTCTGAAAATATTTCCATTTTTTCAGTGACCTGATAAGTTAATACCTTGGAAGAGGCATCACTATTCACCATTGTGTTTTCAGATGTTTACCAGGCAGAGGTCTTGACAGCGTACTTATTTGACGTTGTTTGCTTGGATTACGAGATCTGTGGTCAACAGCAGATTTCTGGACCTAAACTTATTAAATGCAAGGTCTTAACTGGGTTTGTTCATTAGCCGCCATCTATAGGTCAGCCGCCATCTATAGGTCAGCCGCTGAGGGTAGATGGCCTTGTCTGGAAAGACCGGGGTGGCTCAGCCTTGCTTCACAAGCCTTATCGTCTAGGAAGCTAGTTTAGGCACGTCCTTTTTGTGGTGAGATATTCAATCACACAAGAACTTTTGAAGCCTCTGTTTGTATCACATATTTCAATATCCCAATGGCCCAAAGCAGGTCACATTGATGAGGTTTTTTGGGGTGACAGTGGGGCTCATGAGGTCTGGAGCCGATTATCAGAAAATAATTCTTGAAGACGTCTTTGGTGCAAAAATGTGATTTCATTTAAGACCGGGGACAGGACCCGTGGGCAGGAAGAGCTGCCCAGGGAACCTGAGGAGAGACTGGTTACATACTCTGGGGTTGGGGAAAGTAAAGTCCAGAGGAAGTTTCCAGTAAGATTTTCATATGCTAAAGAACTTGACTCCTAGGATAGTGGAGGCCTAGCTATTGTCAAGCCGAAGCTGTTTTTCCCTCTAGCAAATCATTAACATGCAGACAGTAAGGAGTTCCTGGAGAAACATTTTACTCTGCCAGCCTCAAGTATTTGTCAATGGGCTGTGGGTTATAAGGAAATGAAGTTCTATCTGCCATTTCCTTCTGCCTTTGTTTCTCATATCACTATGGAGGGTGATGGAGACTTTTAGATCCTTCAGGACCTTCCCATTTTCCCCTTTCCTTTTTCCTTGGGCAGCCAGGAGTGCCCGAGGAGTAGCACACACATCCCTCCTGGGGGTGGGGGTGTTTGTGGCCTGTCAGCTTCCCTTACGCTTTCACAGCTACAGGACCTTGAAGCAAGTGGTGAGGCCCAGTGTCTGCCCAGAATGAAAGGGCCTTGCATATTTACACCAGGAAGGGCATGGAAGTAGGTGAGAGCAATCAGGATCATTAATAGAATCCATCCACCACAAGTATATTTCACCTAAATATAGATCGTAAGGAAATCTAAAGCAAGATGTAAATGGAAAGGGTTTTCAAAGAAGGCACTACATTTATGTCTCCATGATAGAAATGCTTCTCCTTCTCAGTCTTTCTTCTCTACAGATTTTATACAAAAAATATGGGAAACTATTCTACTAAAGTAACTCAGAAGATAGATCTACTTAGGCCAAAATAAAATCTTAATCTGTAGCAATAGATAGAAATTTTGCATCACCCTCCATAGCTCTGTAGCAAATTGCTGTTCTGAACCTACCTGAATGCAAGACAGGTTAGTAAATAAGGAAGCATGTCACATTAATTTCTTCGGGAGGTGGGAGTGTTCTTTCTGAATCAAAAGTTATCATGATATTTGTTTCCTATACAAGAAGTTTTTTCCCCAAGAGAATTTGTATTTATTTATTTAAAAATATTTATTTAAGGGGCGCCTGGGTGGCTTAGTTGGTTAAGTGTCCGACTTTCGCTTAGGTCATGATCTCGCAGTTCGTGGGTTCGAGCCCCGTGTCGGGCTCTGTGCTGATTGCCGGCTCAGAGCCTGGAGGCTGTTTCAGAGTCTGTGTCTCCCTCTCTCTCTGACCCTCCCCTGCTCACGCTGTCTCTCTCTCTCTCCTAGAAATAAATTTAAAAATATTAAAAAGTAAAAATAAAAAAACAAAAATATTTATTTAAAATTATATATAATATATATTATATAATATATATAATATTTGTAAAGTTATAATTTAAAGGTAAAAATGAATGCCTTCTCTAAAATTTACTTTAGGATTTGTCCCATGGACAAACTGGAAATATCACTGCAATTAGTAAGCAAATCCATGTGTCTCTGAGAAACAGAATCTAATAAAGATTGTGTCTCTACCAACACAGTTAAACACAATGATCTTAAATTTTTCGAGATTCTATAAAAATGACAGCTGAGGTAGAAAGGGGAGTTTGGGCTGAATTGAACAGATGAATTGTCTTCATTCAGAAAACTTACTGGACAATCACCCCTTTGTTTTTCTATTTAGGCAGCCTCAGAATGCCAGAACTTTTTTTTTTTTTTTTTAACTGAAGATTAAGGAAAAACAGAAAGTTTGGGCTGCTCCAAATCCAGTCCTCATACCCACAATCCAGCAGGCAGGAAAGAAGAAAACAGCGGGCCCGGACACTCACAAGTATATGCAGCAATTTCATTTACCTCCTGTTAACCCAGAACTTAATCACATAGCGGCACCTGGCAGTGAGGGAGGCTGGGAACTGTGGTCTCCATACTGAACAGCCGATGCTCAGATAAAACTTGGTGGCTCTGTAACCAACAGAAAGAGAAGATGAACACTGATGGAACACGGCCGGGAGGTAAAGGGGTGGCCGTTTCATAATACGAATCTCTTCTGTGGGCCCTCTGTTCTGGAAAGTTCTTGAGCACTTCACCATTAGTTATTTTCAGAAATTATTCTCATCAATCCGAGTAACTTACTCCAGGACTTGGACCTGTTCTTCCCCTCCACGTTCTTTTTTCTACATCCCCTGGGCTTCCAGATGCCAACAGGTGATGAGAACACTATCATGAAAGCAAAGGAAAGGGGAATTCAGAGAGGAGCCTCGAGTTTCTCATAATTCCCACCACTAACATGAACTGCAGGATATAGAGTTTGATGATTCAGACAATGTGGTTTCTTGTGTAAAACACTCACAGCCTACACTGGGAGTTGACAGTTTGTGAGGAGAAATGTCAATATCCATAATAATTAGGAGGTTAAACTCTATTAGTTAAGAAACAATGAATTCAGATCAAAGCATCCTCTGTTCTGTGGCCACTTGCAGAGCCTTCTCCTCCCTTTTCCTCACAATGGCTGAGGATTTTGCCAGAAGAGAAGGGCGATATAAAACTTGGGGCTGGTAGAACAAGAAAGGGGGTAGCTGTGGGCTCCCTTGCTGAGCATTGGATAAGTAAGATTGCTGTTACCCAAAGATTCTTTGAATTTGGTCCCAAAAGCCAGCTGAAGACAAATACTTACTTAAAAATGTGTTTATCATCCTGCCCCACATCGCTGGTCTTACCCAACATGCTGTTTAGAAAACAGTGAGGGTCGCCTGGGTGGCTCAGTCTGTTAAGCGTCCAACTTGGGCTCAGGTCATGATCTCTCAGTTCCTGAGTTCAAGCCCTGCATCCAGCTCTGTGCTGACAGCTCAAAGCCTGGAGCCTGCATGGGATTCTGGGTCTCCCTTTTCTCTCTGCCCCTCCCCCCATGTGTTTCTCTCTCTCTCTCTCTCTCTCTCTCTCTCCCTCTCTCTCAGAAATAAACATTTATTTTAAAAGGTGAGGCATGGCCATTGATTTAAAAAAAATGAAAATAGTGAAATAATAGGGTCTTATAAACAGTCTAGTAATCTAACGCTTAGTTGCGGAAGCTGATGATGAATGTTGGCTGACATTTTAACAGCAGGTACTATTTGGTAGTTTTTGGCTTGTGGAATTTTTTCCCCCACACGTAAGAAAGAACCAGGAAATACGCCTTCTAACTTCATGGCAATCAGAAATACATAAGTCCTGGCATTTCTTCCTAGCTTGGGGTTAGCTCTCACTCTGCCCAGCCAGCACGACACCCCTGAACGTGGCCTTTCACCAACCGTGGGGTGCCAGAACGGAGCCTTGGGCCGTCGAGCTGGGGTTTTGTGTACCGGACGCCGAGGGGACAGCTCTCCGTGTCCCCTCGGAGGGATCGAGAGTGGTAACCCCAGGTGTCCTCTTCTGCTTTGTGTCTCCACGCAGCTGTGAAGTTCGGGAGGATGTCCAAGAAGCAGAGGGACAGCCTGTACGCCGAGGTGCAGAAGCATCAGCAACGGCTGCAGGAGCAGCGGCAGCAGCAGAGCGGGGAGGCGGAAGCCCTGGCCAGGGTCTACAGCGGCAGCATCAGCAACGGCCTGGGCAGCCTGGGCAGCGAGGCCGGCGGCACCTACGCCAACGGACACGTCATCGACCTGCCCAAGTCCGAGGGTTATTACAACGTGGATTCCGGCCAGCCGTCCCCTGATCAGTCAGGACTTGACATGACTGGGATCAAACAGATAAAGCAAGAACCTATCTATGACCTCACGTCCGTACCCAACTTGTTTACCTATAGCTCTTTCAACAACGGGCAGCTAGCACCCGGGATAACGATGACTGAAATCGGTAAGTGGCGTTCCTTACCCCCCACCCCCACCGCCTCATTTTTGGCAATGGCGCTTTGAAGTTGCCTCCGTCTTTGTTTAGTCTGGCCATTTTCTCAGGTCTAGGTTCGAGGACTTGCCTTCGTGGCTTCTAATGAAAAAATAAAATAAACTATTTGATTTAAAAATACATTTTAATAAACGGCATTGTTCCCCAGCCCCATAAAAGTTTATGTCAAGCAAAGGAAGAAGGAAGAAATTAAAAACAGAAAGATGCTACCCGTAAGGAAGAGACGCTACCTGTTGAACTTGGGTTCAATTTGGTATAAACACAAGAATTTCAGCAAGTTTTCCGAGCGATACCATTTAAAATAAACTAGCTAAGGGATGTAGAAACAGTATGTAATAACTGAAGGAGCAGGGCTCCAACTCTTCCTCTAAGATAACTTGGGACAAACCATAAGCAAATGGGACCTCAGTTTGCTTCTTTTCAAAGGTAGAGGGGTAGTAGACCAGAAGCTGGCTAAGTGTCTTGTAAGCCTGAATTCAAGAATTCTACATGGGAATAGAGTCTGAACCAATGGCAGTGAAAAGAGGTTGGTCTGGAATGTTCACGGAACATACGAGCAACAAATAAGTTGCAGCAAACAGGGCTAGTCCCAAGCATGATGGCCTCAGCAACCTAACCCTCCTTCAGTTGCAGTGAACTTTGATCCCTTACGGAGTGGTCCTCAAGAGTGCCCTGTCCTAGGCATGCTCTCTTCTGACCTGTTACAACTTTGTTTTACCCTGTTGAACTCAGGAGTCTATTAAATGTTTAACCAGTCAATCTCGTTAGCTAACGGCCATAAAAATATTGATGTAGGTTTAACACATGAGCCCCTGGATAACGAGGCTGCATGCTAACAGTGACCTAGAAGACCTACCCAAACAGTGTCTCTATCAGGCTTCATTGTGGTAGTTGGGGTGGGGAGGTGGGGGGGAAGCAAGCTTGGAGCAACCCCCCACTCTCATCCTGACCTGAGTTCAAATGCTGACTCTGGCTTATCATTGAAGCTGGGGCGAGTTGCTGGATCCCGGCTTGCTCATCTTTAAAAAGGGGAAAGTTTTCGTTCTTAGATCACACGGTTGTCTAAGAATTAAATGAGCTCATACTTGCAAAACAGAGTGATGTTGGACACTAGGCAAGTGTTCAGTAGCTCTTAGCTGTTATTATTTGGATGCCAGTCACCTTCTCTGTCTAAACTGTGAGTAGGAGCCCAGAGCCTACGAGTGTTTTAAATAAAGTTGACGTGAACACATAATGAAGTACATGCCATATGTATCCTGGCTACTTCTACCATCTGGGTGAGGAAGAAGTGATGTTACACAGTTATACAACCTGAAACGCTCTTCCTCTTGTTTAGCAAGTTAGCATGTGACAGTGACTGAAGAAGTGGTTGACAAAGCACCTGTAATGACATTCACTACTGAGAGACACAGAAAACTGAACATCCACCATCACAACAAAAATTCATTATTCATTATTTTTGCTCCCTTTAACCTTGTTTCTTTTAATTATGTCTTAGGCACTTCAAATACATTTAATGTTCACAAACACCTTTTAAGTAAAAATAGGAGTCCTATTTTACAGATGTGGACACAGAAGCTTAGATGTGTCTCATGAGCTTCCCAGGGTCCTTCGGTTCCACCCAGGCAATCCAGTTCCAGAGTCCTTTTGCTTATTCATTACCCTGTTACGTGCTCTGGGTTTAAAGTCCACAAACTGTACTGTCAACCAATAGGGACAGCCTTTTAAAGTGGAGTCACTCAATTTCCAAGGAGACATATTAAAAAGAAAAAGAAACAAGCACCATTTTTCCCCTTAATATCTAAGTGTCTGAGTCTGATACTGAACATATGTATAAAACATAATGAGGCAAAAACTCGTCGTTGGGCAGTCTTCTGCCCCATACGAAAACTTAGAAAGTCTTCTAAGAATTCAGAAACCACAGTTTCATTGTGATTTAGAATCAGTTAGAAGTGGGGTGCCTGGGGCGCCTGGGTGGCTCAATTGGTTGAGCATCCGACTTCGGCTCAGGTCATGATCTCAAAGTCAGTGGGTTCGAGCCATGCATTGGGCTCTGTGCTGACAGCTCAGAGCCTGAAGCCTGCTTCCGATTCTGTGTCTCCCTCTCTCTCAGACCCTCTCCTGCTCACGCTGTCTCTCTCTCTCTCTCTCTCTCTCTCAGAAATTAAAAAAAAATTAAAGAAATTAAAAAAAAAAAAACTGGGGCACCTGGGTGGCTCAGTCAGTTAAGCATCCGACTTCGGCTCAGGTCATGATCTCACGGTTCGTGGGTTCAAGCCTCGCATCAGGCTCTGTGTTGACAGCTAGCTCAGAGCCTGCAGCCTGCTTCAGATTCTGTATCTTTCTCTCTCTCTGACCTTCCCCTGCTCACACTGTCTCTCTTTCTCTCTCTCTATCTCTCTCAGAAATAAATAAAACATTTAAAAAATAGAATCAGAAGTATTAGGGAAAGAGAATTGTAGCCAAAGCCATCACATGTTCTCCAAGTAACATCTCCTCTCTGGCTCTCAGTCTATTTATTTATGAACTGATGCATTTGGACTAGATGATTTCAAAACTCCTCCAGATACAGACTTTGATGCCCAGAAAAAATGAGTATATACTTTTCTAACTAGTTCTCGATACCATTAGTCTTTAGAGATCTCTAGATATACTGTGAAGTTTGGAGGTTTCTTCCATCAGACTTTTAGGCATGCAATTAGATTGTCATGCTGGGGTTCTCAAATTCAGCAGGCTCCTAAGCCAAAGTATTGACTTGGGTCACAGTTCGTTAACACAACAGCGCCATCTAGTGGACACAGACTCCTGCTATGGGTGTCAAATGTAGGTACCTATGACAAGCGGCAGTAATGTGATACACTGTTCTTTCCTGAACCATCCAGAAAACTGCCACTCATTTCACTTAAACATTAAGTCCAAAACAGGATCATTGGGCAGAAAGGCATCAGTAGTGGGGGTTAGTGGTGTGATTCCATAGCTGAATTTTGCCTGAATTCAAAACTAGGTGTACCCTTTCCCATGAGCGAGTTACCTAACCTCTTTGAGTGTCAGTCGTAAACCGGAAACAATAGTAGTCCCACCAGTGTGTGTTGATGAAATGAGTTAATATTCCTAAGTTCTTAGGACAGTACCAATCAAGCATGAGCTTTATTCTTAATAGAAATAGTATTGCAACTTTTTTCCTCTCATCACAATTAATAACATTACCAGCTATTGCAGGTAATATAATCCCCTTTTGTTGAGCACATACATTGTGCTGAGCAGTGTCCTATTTTAATTCTAATAACAATTGTATTATGCCTATTATGGAAGTGTGTTTATGTCCATTTTACAGATGGAAAAAAGGCTCAGAAGTTACAAAACTTGTAAAAAAAAAAAAAGTATAATAAGCCTGTGAACTCAGGTCTGAGTAACATCAAAAGGCATTCTTTGAACCATTATACTAAATGTCCTCCCACCAGATGAAGGGAGCCCCTCACAAATCAGTTGGCATTCCCACAGCAACACATTGGTGTGTGCGGCCTGCCTATCATCCTTCTAGGTGCTACAGAGGAGCTCACAGAGTGGGAAAGCTGACATTCTGACCTGACTTGATTTTTTTTTTATGTTTATTTTAATTTTGAGAGAGACAGAGAGAGACCCACAAGGTGGGGAGGAGCAGAGAGAGAGAGAGAGATACAGAATCCAAAGCTGGCTCCAGGCTCCAAGCTGTTAGTTACCACAGAGCCTAACGCGAGGCTCGAACTCACTAACTGTGAGATCGTGACCTGAGCTGAAGTCGGATGGTTAATCGACTGAGCCCCCTAGGTGCCTCTGACCTGACTTGATTAATGAGCATCTATACTAATCTAGCCGGTGACAAGCTGTCACAGAAAGAAGTCTGTGCAGACAAAAGAGACAATCCGATGTTAGCCACATTCTCACTTGGTGAACTGAAGGCTATAAAGGCACTACAGAATTTTTGAACATCGCGCCTGGTTGTCAGAAGCACTGGTCGTCAGAAGCCCTGGTCTGCCTCCTCTGGTTTCTGAAGGAATGGTGAACTGTGTACAAGCAGTTGATATGATATTGAATTATCATAAAAGCAGCTGTTTTTCTAAAACCAGGTTTTGGACTAATTAGTGTAAAACATGGCCTTACAGCTTGGAATAGTTTAATAAAGATGCCTGTTTATGAACCATCAAACAGGGGCGCCTGGGTGGCTCAGCTGGTTACACATCCAACTCTTGATTTTCGCTCAGGTTATGATCTCACGTTTGGTGAGATTGAGCCCCACATCAGATCTATGCTGATGGCGAAGAGCCTGCTTGGGATTCTCTCTCTCTCTCTCTCTCTCTCTCTCTGTCTGTCTGTCTGTCTCTCTCTCTCTCTCTTTCCCTCCCCACTCTCAAAGTAAATAAATATTTTTTTTAAAAAAGTCAAACAACTGTACAAGCAACAGCATGCATATCCCAAAAAGTAACTTTAAAGGAATACCATCAGTCAGGACTATTCCCCAGAAAATCCAAACTTGCCTTCCTAAAAATGTACCAAAGAAACTACAACCTTCTTAGGTTAAGGACCTAAGACTTAACATAGGGAGAAAAGTGTAGAACATGCATCTTAGCCATTTTGAGCCTCACAGCAATGCCTTCAAGTGGGTGGTGAAGGAATCATCCTGTTGTGCAGATGAAGAAATGCAGGGATTTTCCTAGAAGAGAGTTAGTGAAGTGGTAGAGCTTAAATTCTAACACAGATTACTCCACTACCTTAGACTGCCAGGCATTCTTTCCAAAACTGATTTTGAACCATGCCAGGCACTCAAAACCAGCAGACCATGGCTCCTGCCCTCACCAGCTAGGAGTTGGACATGGAAAAAAATAATCATTGCATTTCGGTGTGTCATAGGTTCTAAGTCCTGGGCATGATGTTCCCATAAACCCTCCTGGAGGTGAGGGGGGCGGGGGTATGGCTGACCCTGAGCCAATCTCTTATCAGAAATGGCTTCTTCCCATGGTCTTGGAAAGACAAAACAAAATGTGGGTAAACAAACAGAAAAATATGAAACATGTCAAGAATTACATTCTTGGGTTTCTCAAAATCCCGTCGGAGAAAAAGCAATAAGACAGGGACCAAAAGTAAGCTGCAAGTGAATACTTAGGAAGGAGTATTAACTGGGTTTAGCTGGAATTTTACCGCAAGCTGGCGTGAGGATGTGTTATGTCTTTCAGGATAAAATTTTGCAGTGGTTGGGGGCAGGGAGGGGACCCTGGGGAAGCGGCACCCAGCAAGAAAGCAAAGAACGAATGTGTGTATGTGCGCCCCACCACAGCTCTCAGATGGGCTGGGGGGTTCTGCAAGACTAATGCTCTTAAGGAAAGCTCATTTAAGCTCAAAGATGATTGACAATACATCTGTGAGGTCCTAGACAACAAGACAGTCCAAATAGCCAAACAAATGTGCTTTTATTTTTTTTAATGTTTTAAGTTTATTTATTTATTTTGAGAGAAAAAGAGAGCAAGCGAGCAAGGGAGGGTCAGAGAGAGAGGGAGACACAGAATCTGAAGACAGGCTCCAGGCTCTGAGCTAGCTGTCAGCACAGAGCCGACGCTGGGCTCGACCCCATGAACTGTGAGATCATGACCTGAGCCAAAGTCAGATGCCCAACCGATGGAGCCACCCAGGCACCCCTCATCTATATAATCCTAAGTGTAGATTTAATTTCATATTTCTTATGTGTTCTCTTTATGGAGGCTGGAATGTTAAGCCTCAAAACTAGACGTAAACCTCTTTTTTGAAAAAAGTTACCTGTTCCAGATGCTGAGTGTTAATAGAGGAGATTACAAAAAGAGAGTAGTATGCAACTGATCTAGTCCCTTTTACTACCACTTTATTCTATCAATTCTACACAGAAACATAGAAGATATCACTAGTGTGTTTTATTTGAGGGAATTCTATCCACATTGGAGTTTCAGTTGTTACTTATGAAGGCCAAGCAGGTGCTATGGTGTTAAAGCAGCACCTTTAATGACACATGCTTCTACAGATAAATCATTTAGAACTGCTTAAATCTATCTATGCATATTCATATGTATATTTAATAAATGTACATTTCTCTATGCATATTTAACTACTCATTCAGAAATGGTACCGAGAATAGAATTTAACTCTAGCTACATATTTCCCTTGTCCTTCCCATGGCACAAGTAGGCATGCGATTCAGAAACAACTGTCTAGTAGGTCATTGAAATGAATAAAAATAAACTAACTTAATGAGAAAAATCATTCAAACAGTATGCAGAAAGGAAAATCCTGTATTGTTTGTTTTTCCTGTCCATCTTGCTTTGGGGGAAGACACCTCGTAAACTTCCACTGTTCTCTGATACCTCTTGCCCCCTTCACCAACCACAGACCCTTCGCAGGTAATTTAAGGACCACATATTGAAATTGAGAGTCCTTAATCTACATGCTAGCCATGTGATTGTATTCAAACTTAGATCAGCTTTCTGAGGCTCAGTCTCTTCATCTGAAAATTAAGGTGGGTTGGATTAAATGACTTGAAAGATTATGGCTCTCCCACCTCGCGGTGGGAACTTTGACCTTATGTACAGACATTCCCTTTGTTACAGCCTCTTCCCAAAGAGAAGGGCAGGGTGGTGGAGAGGGGGAGCTTGCAGGCAACTATACTGTCCTGAGGCCATGGCCAGCCATCCCTCCTTCATAGAAAGGAAGACCTGGGGCTGGGATGACCCTGTCAGTTAATAACCACAGTCAACCAAGACCTATGCACCAGCCTCTTCTCTCCATTCATGTTCCTGAAACAAAACAAAACAAAACAAAACAAGAAACTAGATTAAAATCAGCATCAAGGATAACCAAAGGCAGCTCAAAGAGAAGGTAGCAACCAATCTCTAAATGCCCCAAGTTTATGTACACTCAGTGTAAAGGATGAGATGCTGTACAGACACAAGCTTCAGGGTAAATCGACCTGTCCTCACCTCCCAGACCTATCCAGGGTCACCTCGGTCAAGTCTTACTTGAGTCCTCTGAAATTTTAACACCACTTTGTTCTTTGCCACCATCAGGAGAGGCTGCTATTTCTGGAATCTTGCTTTCTATCTCAAGAGAAATTTCCTGAGTATGGGGACTGGGCCAGTCAACTCAGTTTGTCACATTTCTGGGATCTCCGCCATGGTCACACTATTGTATTGACCAGTCCATAGCCATGCATTATTCTAGAGTCTCTTAGGATCAGGGAACTATAGTTCTTTGCTAGGGTCATTCAAATCCATATCCTTCTAGATTTTCTCACAAAGGTGATCTAAAATCACCTACCAATATGTTTGTAGCCACTCTAGTATCATGTTCAGTGCAGCGATTCCCCACAACTGGAGTAAATGGCATATTGTAGACAAAGGCACTTTGTGACCAGCAAGGCTCTAAACAAATATAAGGACGGGTTACATTATAAGCAATACAAAGACATATGTGCAATTTGAGTACTTGTACATGAATGCATATTAGTCACTACATGCTTGTACCCCCACCAATAAAGCTTTCCTAACATGCTAGCCTTTGCTACATGAAGTAAATATTCAAACTCACCTTTTCGAGTTTCAGTTGAAAAAGTGCAAAATTGGGGGCACCTGGGTGGCATTTGACTTCAGCTCAGGTCATGACCTCACAGTTGGTGGGTTCCAGCCCAGTGTCGGGCTCTGTGCCGACATCTCAGAGCCTGGAGCCTACTTCTGATTCTGTGTCTCCCTCTGTCTCTGCCCCTCCCCTGCTCACACATCGTGTCTCTCTGTCTCTCAAAATAAATAAGCGTTAAAAATTTTTTTTCACTGTGCAAAATTGATCATCCTCAGTGGACTTTTCCTAGAGTTACAAGTTTGGAATTAATTTTTAACTCAGAATTCAGAACTTCATAAGAAAACTCTAAAATCCAAACCAACGAATAAATAAATAAATAAAAGTAAAGCTATTGAGAAGCTGCTAGAAAAACAATTGCACTTTATACACTTAATTTCAAAAGCCATAGTAGATATGAAATATTCTGCAGTAAGGAAGAGGAAAGGAGAAAGAGGTTCTTCCTATTGCTTGTGGAGGGAGGAAATGTTTATGCTCATACGATAGCCTCTGAAATAGCGTCCACTGTGGGAAGAGCATTTCAAGTCATTGTGAGCTTTGACACTGGCTCTTGGTGAGAACCCTGAGTTGCTTTTCCACTGATTGGAGTGGATACATACTGCTTTCACCATATTCTCAAGGACCTATTTCGGGAAGAACTGTTTAAGGTTAAAGTACCACATGGACCACGGAACACAGACATGTCATTTGATGGCCAGGTTACTGAAGGCGAGTACACTTGGGTGTTGACAGAGGATACAACCAACTCAGGGGCTCTCCCACTCAACAGGTCCAGAATTTACCTCTGTAATGTTCACAAATGTGGGGAGATCTGTTGGACGTGTTCCTAGCTGGGAAGACTTCTTGTTTGTCTGCTTTACTTTACTTTATTATTGCTTTGCTTTTATTTTAGGGTATTACCTTTTCCTGTGACAAAATGTCTTCAACACCGAGGAGAAAAAATTTTCTAATTAAATTTGAGTCACATCTGTAAGGCTCATTGTGGAATTGCTCTGTGGTTTTCAGACAGGTTTGTCATAGGACGATTTGGTGCTTGATGACTTAGAAAACAGTTATTTTAAAACACTAGTCAATTAAAGGTCTTATTTAAGTAATCAAGTTACTTTTAAAATTTTAGATTAAATGTTTGAAAATGTAAAAGTTACCTCCAAATATTTCCTCTGAATTAGTTTTTCCTAAAGGTCAGAAGTATATTGAGTAAAAGGAAAGAGGAAATTAATGGTCAATCCAGGGCACCTGGGTGGCTCAGTTGGTTAAGTGTCCAACTCTTTTTTTTTTAATGTTTATTTATTTATTTTGAGAGAGAGACAGAGTGTGAGGAGGTAAGGGGCAGAGAGAGAGGAAAACACAGAATCAAAAGCAGGTTCCAGGCTCTGAGCTGTCAGCACAGAGTCCAATGCTGGGCTCGAACTCACAAACTGAGAGATAATGACCTGAGCCGAAGTTGGACCCTTAACCGACTTGAGCCACCCAGGTGTCTCAAGAATCCAACTCTTGATTTGATTTTGGCTCAGGTCTTGATGTCACAGTTAATAAGTTGGAGCCTCGAATTGGGCTCTACGCTGACAGTGTAGAGCCTGCTTGGGATTCTCTCTCTCTCCCTCCCTCTCTCTTTCAAAAATAAATAAATAAAACTTTAAAATTAATTGCTTAACGGTCAATCCATATGTCAACAAAATCCAAATAGAAAAAGTCAATCCTAATGATGGCCCTGAGCAATTTTCATAATTAGGTTTTCATCATTTGTGACCCACTAATTGTCCTTTGGATATTGTGTGGAGGTGCTGTTTTTTAAAGAGACTAGGGAAGGGTTTTCATGGGCTCCAGATTACCTTGCTCTTGTTTGTTCCATCTGAGACTCTTAAAGTGCGTTTAAGACTGTGAGCTGTACCCTCACTGTCTGTAACTCTGCAAGACTTCCCCTCCTGAGTCAAAACAAAGAGAAATTCCCACGTAGCTCCTCAGACTCAAGTCGTCATGCTTCACACAGCCCTTAGAAGATGTCTCTGCTGCCAAATCCTTCTATAGATAGGAAATCAAACCCAAAGACACTAAGACTTTAAGACATTAAGTGACTTCCCAAAGGGCACAAAGTAAAAGTCTGAAGGGGTCTATATTGGCTTCCACTGTTTTACAAGATAGCTCCCTTAGAACTCATCAATTCTAGGATATTAAAGTAAGTGATATTTTCTGATTGTTCTGTGAAGGAGGTCTTTCACTGTGAAAGTTAACTTTGAAATGTAATGTTTTCATAATAGATTCTTTCTCCATTTTATTTTCTAGTTTGAAGAAAAGGAACTGTAATTTCCCCCCAAATTAGGCATACATCATTGCAATAAAACAAAACATTGTGATCCCAAACAACTTTCCATTATTAAATTATTAAGAAAGCAGCCCCTTGATGGTTAATTTCTTTTGCTGCTTGTGATGCTTTTTTCATTTGGCTTAAACAAAAGTGCTGGATAGATTCTTTCAGATTTTCTTTCTGCTTTACATTGTGCTTTCTTTCCTTCTTTTAAAATGCTCTTACCCGAGCTTCCCGAAATTTGAGAAAATATTAATTATTTTATTAGCCATCCATTCATTCAGTCCTTGCTCTGGTATTATTACTACTTATCTGATTTTCTCATTGTTTTTCTCTATGTTCCTATTTCATTGAACTGTTTTGATCACCTTTTCATCATTTTTTATAGTGAATGACATAATGTCCTATTTTGTTAATGTATTTTTTTCTGAAAAACTCTTAAGAACATTTTGGTTTTGGTCCACATGAAGTACAAATCTGTTATACCATTTTTTGATATAATAATTGGCAATAGAATGTGTATGAAAAAGAGGCCGGAAGCTATCTTAATTCACTGGTGAGGGAGTGATGAGTGGTTAGACTGTGAAACAGAGCCAACAAAGGAATTGAGGTTATTTATGCCCCAACTCCTTCTTAAAAGAATTTGAGAAACTTAAATGCTAAAAAATACACTACTTTCCTGTCCAAGCTATGCATCACTAATAGATAGCTGTTTTAAGCTTAAATGTTGTTGATGTTTTTATGCTGACAGCACAATTCTATTTATGCTAGAAAAAATAAGAAGAAGAGATTAGACAAATCAGAAAGGTCTTAAAATTGACATTGTCCTCTCTGACACTGTCTCCTAGTACATCCTAACCAGTACACTTGTTCTGTTTAATGATAGAAAACATACAAAACTAGTGGTCTATGGTCAAAAAGACAAAATGCACACTTGGTTAAATGTTTCGCTTTTCAACCAGTTGTCCTAATATATCATAGTCCCTGCCTCAGAGCGTGGATTCTGAGGAATCGTGATATCCCGAAACCTAATGCAGGCACTTAAAACTTGCCTTGAGCAAGTCCGTAGAGATACCCTGCCATTAATTCAAAGTAAATCCCCTAAGAATTCCACTTTCACACTAGTAATACAAACGAAACAGAGAATTGAGCGGTTCTCTAGATCCTTAAGGCAAGCGATAAATTAAAAATTCATTAATCATTTTGATTGAGGCTGAGATAGTATTTTAGGGAGAATACTTCCACGTTTAAAAGAAATCTCTTGTGGAAGAAAATGAATAGAGGGTAGAGTTCACCAAGAAGAAACCATCCTTTTTCATGGAAAAAAAAAAAAAAAAGAAGAGGGCGGAGAAAGAATTAGGAAGTTCAGATGCAACCCCCTCTGGTACTATATATAGCCTGGAGTCTCAGCTTTCTCACCGTGGTACAGTTGGGCCACGGTGCTCTTGGTAATAACACTGAAAGCAGCAGTTTTTAAAGATATACTCAACTTTCCCTGCTCCCAGGATGTGGGATCCTAATGAAACCACCTGTGTAATCCGTGTCAGAGATGCTGCAGCCTTTAGAGAACACCATTTGCTGAAATGTCTAGTGAGAGCTAAAATAAGCCCCTTTGGTGGAAAAAACCCGCTGAGTGGTTGAAATCAGAGCTGCAGAAGGTCACTTGCTATTTTAGAAGCTGCAAGCTGGTCCTCATTTTATAGCATTACAGTTATAAACAAGAAATTGTCACCTTGCTTGTCAATTTACTTATTTCTCGCTGATACAGACACACGTCGCCTTTTCCTCTGCATAGAATTAGTTAATTTGGGTGACTTGTTTCCAAACTTTGCTTTGCTATGCAGATCAGCATGTATGAAAAATTATTTTTCGTGTATTTCTTTAAGGGTTACTTCAAAATGTTATTTTTACATTGTGTTATGATATGATTGATCTTTTAAAAAATTTTAATGTTTAATTATTTTTGAGAGAGACAGAGACAGAGTGCAAGTGGGGGAGGGTCAGGGAGAAGGAGACACAGAATCCGCAGCAGACACCAGGCTCTGAGCTGTCAGCACAAAGCTCGATGCGGGGCTCGAACCCATGGACCACTAGATCATGATCTAAGCCGAAGTCAGATACTTAAGCCAATTAGCCACCCAGGCACCCCAATGTTATGATTGATCTTTATTTTTTTTAGCGTTTATTTATTATCAAGAGACAGAGAGAGACAGAGCATGAGCAGGGGAGGGGCAGAGAGACAGGGAGACGCAGAATCCAAGCAGGCTCCAGGCTCTGAGCTGTCAGCACAGAGCCCAACACAGGGCTTGAACTCAAAAACCTCAAGATCATGACCTGAGCCAAAGTCTGATGCTTAACTGCCTGAGCCACCCAGACGCTGCTACGATTGATCTTTCACACTCTATTTACCTTTGTGAACTTTATCATATGCATCTCAACCATTTCTAAATGCTTTAAGGAAAGACCTCTTTCTTACTCTTTGATTTATTCCATACATCATCATGAAGATTGATGAGGATGGGGAGGGGTGTGGACAGAGACTAGGGAGCCAACTCACTTCTGGAATTATTTAGATACAGTCCATTTGGAAATGGAAGAAAGAGGTTAGCTCTAGCTCTAGGGTTCTGTAATTTTTACACACACCATTGAGAATTACCATCAATTTTATTCCAGCTTTCCCTTCAAAATTTTAATTTTTCTCTTCTCATCGCCCACATTGTAAGTGGATTTAAGATTACCCCTGAGAGTTTCAGGGAAGTGTGACCATTTTAAAAATATTTTTTAGAAGTTTTTTTCCATCAACAATGGTAATTTGCTTATATCAGTTACTTTCTTTTTTTATTTTTTTTATTTCAGTTACTTTCTCTTTATTGGGGTATGACTGACATACAAAAATCTGTCCCTATTATTAAATATACAACTTAGTGAGTTTGGAGATAAGTATACCAAAATCTGTGTCATAAACGTTTCCTTCTATCAGTTATTTTAAAGATTTCTAGGATAACTCCTACACTTGACTCAGACGTTGTTATTTCTATCTCATAAAGAAAAATACACTTAATACATGAAGTTACAAATTCTATCAGTGGCTTATAAGTCTTATGTTCCAACAAGCCTTCCTTCAAGAAAAATAGTAGAGTCCGGGGCACCTGGGTGGCTTAGTCGGTTAAGCGTCCAACTTTCGCTTAGGTCATGATCTCGCGGTTCGTGGGTTTGAGCCCTGCGTCGGGCTCTGTGCTGACTGCCAGCTCAGAGCCTGGAGCCTGTTTCGGAGTCTGTGACTCCCTCTCTCTCTGACCCTCCCCTGCGCGCGCTCTCTCTCTCTCTCTCTCTCTCCTAGAAATAGATAAAACATTAAAAATATTTTTTTAAAGAAAGAAAAATAGTAGAGTCCAAGTCTAAAAACAAAACAGCCATTTTATCGGGGAGGGAGGCGGGGGTAGAGAGAAAGTGAGAACAAGCCATTTTTCATCCAGTTTACAAATAGAAAATAAGGATCATGGACTTAATATTAGCCTGGGATTACACACCCAATTTTTCCTTGCCAGCATCAGCATTTGCATTTCACCTCACCAGGACTGAGAAGCAATGACTGAGCTCTTTCTCATTCCTTGACATCATTTTATAACCTAGCAAAGCAGCTTGCGTTCTCTTAGTGAACTGGACAAACCTCTGTCTCACTGAACATGTACAGAACACATACAAAATCTTAACTCCTGAGAAAATGTAGCTCCATGTTCATATCCACTTAAGAAATCTCTATCCTTGGGGCACCTGGGTGGCTTAGTCGGTTAAGCGTCTGACTTTCGCTTAGGTCATGATCTCGCGGTTCGTGGGTTCGAGCCCCGCGTCGGGCTCAGTGCTGACTGCCAGCTCAGAGCCTGGAGCCTGTTTCAGAGTCTGTGTCTCCCTCTCTCTCTGACCCACCCCTGTTCACGCTGTCTATCTCTCTCTCTCTCCTAGAAATAAATAAATAAAAAATAAAATAAAATAAAAAGAAATCTCTAGCCTCATCCCTGACATCACAAAGAGCGGAGGGTAGAGTTCATGGACATTGCCTCTGACAATGGGCAACTTTCCCCTTCGTCAGTCACCTGGGTCATAACTGCTGCCGGACCCCTCATCCCGGCACCGTGCAGGCGGGCCCCGTCTTCAACATGTGCCATCCAGGGCCCAAGCTGGTCAGAGAATCCATGGAGAACCAGGCTCTGACAAGCAACTGCAACCCAAGTCCGGGAAACGGATGAAGGGTGTGCGATTGCCCAGAAAGATTCCCTATCCTCTGCTCTTTTACCTCAGTCTCTTTGTCTGGACTTCTCATGTGGTCAGTCCCTGGAGGGGACTGCGTTTACTATTACCTTTTCTGTTTTTCCAGGCAAGGACTCTTGAAAGTTCCTTTGGCTCCTAGCAGGAACTTTGTATACTGTGTTCTTTGTCTCTCCCTTTGTCCCCTCCTCTTAAATCAGTCTCCCCGTTTCACAACCGCAGAATCTCAGTCCAGGCAACCCATCTCCTCTGACGGCGGTGCATCTTTCTCATTGACAGAATGCGCCCTTGGGCCCTGCTCCCATGGGACCATGTCTAGCTTTACCCTCTGGTTTATTGACCTGAGTCTTGAGAGGGTTTTGCACGGGGCTCACCTCTGCATGGCAGACTCTGGAACAAAGTGGAGAATGGCTGTTCAGCATCTGCTGCTACTGTGTCTTTACCTTCGCTGATAGTTATAAATCTTATGTCAGCCAGAGATTTGCCTTCTATTTCTCACCACAGGGAGGTGGGAAATAATAGTGCGTGTTCAATGTTTGACCCCAAAGCCGTTGTGAGTGCTTAGGCTTTAAGATCTCAAGGCTTGTGAGTTCGAACCCCCACTACACTGTTCAAGCGCTGAGAGTCCAAAGTCTGCTTGGGATTTTTTCTCCCTCTCTCTCTGCCCCACCCCTGCTTGCATGTGCACTCTCTCTCTCAGAATAAACTAAAAAAAAAGATTTTTGAACAAAGGATCAGTATAAGCTTTCTCAAATCCTTTGTGAAATAAAGCAGAAAATGGAAGGGTGGGTGGGTGGAGGGATGGATGGATAGATGGACATTTTCAATATTACCTTAATTAACCCAACATTGGTCGAGCACCTTGAGTACTTAATTTTCTTTCTACACCCCCTCTGCCACATCTTCTGGTCATGTGCATCATGCTTCAGAACTGTCTTGAATCCAGAATCTCCTCATATCTTGCTTTAATGCTCACCGAAGCCTGATGAATCTCATGTACTCCCTAATGCCACTTCATCTTCGTACCATGGCCAAGGTCACATTTTTAAGACCAGAGAACTGACCCTGTCCCTCTCCTGCTTCACAGCTTCTACTAGCTCCCAGACTCCTCAGCGTGCCTTCCTCAGCTGTCGGGTCTCCGACGACAACATCCTTGCCTGATCTCATTTCTCCCCATCTCTCCACGCACTCTGTGCTGCACACACTACAGTGTTCTTGCTGGAAAAAGACAACCTGATTTCAAAACACCACTTGCTAGCTCTATAAAAATGGATCTAGAGTCATTCCCTCGTTTCCTCAGTAAAAGGGAAATTGGTTGTAAAAAGTAAGGACTGTAAAGATATGAAATGTAATATGAGAAATTATCTAGCTCCTAACTAGCTTTCTATCTGTGCCTTGGTAATATCATTCCCTCTACCTGAGGTTTACCTTTCTCTTCTCCATGTGACAAACCTGTGCTCAGACCCAGATCAACAGGCATCTTCTCTATAGTTATTTTTTGGCCTCCTCCAGACTGAGTTAGGGACATTCTTCTTTGAGCTCCCACAATAACTTACGGGCACTTATTATATCATGATATGATACGATACAATACAATACGATATATGATATGATACATGATATTGTAAGATCCTTTTTAAAAAGAGACAACATCCTTTTTCTAAAAAAATCTATACTTCAACCTGGTACATAATAGCCTTACAAAAAATATTTGTTAAATGAGTCTATGAAGACACTATGTTAGGCTCTGCAGTCCAGCTCTTAAAAGAACTCACACAACCTTGAAGAGTAAGGAGCAAACAGATTCACACAAATGACCACAGTGCAAGTCTGAGCGGAATAAAGGCTCTGGAAGTAGAATCAAGTGTAAAGGCAGCTGACCCCTCTACCAGAGGGCACAGGGGAGGAGGGAAAACTTTGCCAGTGATGGACATCTGAGCTGAGTCCTAAAACCTGTGTGTGGAGTTAACTTCCAATTTTGCCTTAATCTGTCCATGTATTTATTACGCCCACTCACTCTGCCTTATGCCCCATACCCCCAAGCGTTGGTGGCAGAAGGCTAGAGAACTTTTAAATCTTGGCCAGTAGTTCACAGGAGATGTCATAAAGGAACAACAGATAAAGAGTTTTTCATAATGCAATTTTGAGTGGCAGCTGTAGTTTTGCTTATAAACCCTGAAGCCTATAAATTACTGACAGATCAGCATATCTTTGAAGATGAAAACAGACTACACCAAGAAGATAAAGGTTTGAAAACTAGAAAGCCATAGAAATCTTATGTTTTCATAATAGACTTACTGAGGAATAGATATTTTTTTTTAGCTTCTAAGTAATTAGACTGCCCAAGTGAAATTGAAAAATGATGAACCATGACATACCAATCTATTTTAATATGATGTATAAAGTAATTCCTGCCCTTTTTTTTACAACATAGGAGGATATTCAATAAAATTTTGAATATAAGATTTTTTTAAAGAAAGGATTTTAGAGTATGATAAGCAATGAAAGTCTAGAAATGCTGAATGCTAAACCCAATAGAGCAGAACTATAATCATAAGTTAGCATTTTGTAGCATCTTCTACACCTAACACTTTATGGTTCTGATTGAAAAACTAGTAAATATTGAAACAGCCTCCATCATTTGCACTGACTCCAAAATTAAATACCTCTGTTTTGTGTCAGTTGGAGTTAATCACATTGTTTCCCCGATGACAAATTCTATAGAATGTCCTAATAATGATAATTGTAGCTAACATTTATTCAGTGTTTTAATGTGCCAGGCGATGGGATATACAAGGTTGTTTTGGGGTTGTTGTTTTTTTGGAAAGTTCATTAGAGGTGCAAGCTTACATTTTTTAATTCTCTACATCACCAAATCTCAATGTATTTTACACCACATATACCAGAAGCTTAGCAAGTTTAAAGGAAAGTACTTAAGCACTGCTTTGAGAATTATCCTGGAGAAATTAAATATGGCTATTTAGAAAGAACTGAAATTGCATTTGAAATGGCATAACCTAAAACACTAGAAAAAAAATCTATTTCTGTATGAGCCAAGAACAGTTATTAGGCAGAAAATGTGGTCATCATTCTAGTCAGACCTCCCAACCGGAATCCCTCTGTACTTCGGTTTCCCAAGATGTTGCCTTCTTCGTGTGTTCAAGGAGCTCAGGAGATTTTGAGGGAACATCCTCTCAACTCTATCTAACTTCAGGGAACTCACTGCAGATTTTGGGGAGAGCTGCTGTGTCTGCTTCTGTTGTTCAATTTCCATACGTCCAAATTCAGAATGTTCAGTATTTAAGATCTAATACCAAATACAATGTCGGCCCCAAGGACCGACCGATTGTGTTTGTTCCTTCTTTTGGTGAATATAATCATTTTCTCTTTGTAACCTTTTTAAAGAAAAGTTATAGTGATTCTCAAGATATTTTAAAGCCTTTGGACTGTACATGTCAAGACTATTAGTGGACTTTTGGGTCACAAAGCGGGAAACATGGTCATTTGTATTTATTTTTAAAATAATTATTTGAACACTTCACAACTCATAAGCCCTCAGATTTGTGACTGAAAAGGGGAAGAAAAGGCAGTAAATTTTGATTAAAAGAGAAAATTGAAAAAAAGGCAACAGTTTGGAGAGTGTTAGCTAGAGAGTAGTGTTAAAGATAGTCTAATACAACTGAGTGTCTCCAAAGGTATTCCAGGCGTAAACATCAAGCGTGTGTCTCTTTGCAGTGCGCGAATTTATTCACAAACCTTCAAACTGATATTCTTTCCCACAGATCGAATTGCACAGAACATCATTAAGTCCCATCTGGAGACGTGTCAGTACACCATGGAGGAACTGCACCAGCTGGCATGGCAGACCCACACCTACGAGGAAATCAAAGCCTACCAGAGCAAGGTACTCTGGGAAACTACGAGAATGTTCTCCCTGTGATCTCTCTACTTACGGCTTTCTCAAATCTCAGCACTATTGACATTTGGGGCTGGATAATCCTTTGTGTAGGGACTTGTCATGCACGTTGTAGGGTGGCTAGCATCATCCCTTGTCTCTACCCACTAGATGCCGGTAGCAACCCCCTCACACACACAGCTGTGACAATCAGGTGTCTCCAGATATTGCCAAGTGTTCCCTGGGGGGTAAAACCACCCCAATTAAAAAATCATTGCCCTATATGAGTGACCGGGGCGACTGTGTCCACATCAGATGACTTTAGGGCCTTTTCACAGTGACTTTCTGGGGCCAGGCAAAGAAGAGAAACGATTGAGAAATTATAGCAGTAATAATAGTTGCAAATTTATACTACAAAGATATGCAATAAAGCATCCTTAATGTTTTTCTTGCCCTACATATTTAAAAAGACCAAAGAGAAAAAAGACAACTCATCTCATATGACTATTATTCTTTCGATTGCTACTTTGTGTCCATTAGAGAAATTTTTAAGAGAAGGAATTTGTTTTTGTTATGTATTCACATTACTTTCCTGTGGAACTGATATCCACAATTACAAGATCTACTAGTAAATGACTGGCATTATCATTTTATTTTAAATAAAATATATAAATGTGTCTCTAAACATGATTACAAAATACTGATTTTTCTCCATTGGAACAATCAAATCTTACCACTTTTATATAAATAAGGAGACAAAAGTATAGATATTGTTACGGGCAGTAAAAAGCATAAATGAATACACTTGGATTTATGTTTCCCATTCCAAAGAAAATAATCCAAGGATCAATTGGATTACTGGATCAATATTGAATCAATCCTATATTACTTAAGAGAATGATTCGATGTGAGGTCTTTTCCCGTGAACAACTTTTTATACCAACAAGCAATCTCCCTAAGTTCTGGAAAAAGAACACAATGTAAAAAATCTTACAAATTTGGTGTTTGTTAGGCACCCATGAAAATGACCAGACAGAAGCCTGGGAACGCTTCTGTCCCCACTAGCCCTCAGGGCAAAAGTTTCTTTTCACAAAATGGACTAAGAGCTTGCATTTGTTTAGGTGAGCAGACAGAGGAAAAAGAGAGTAAAACAACTGTAAATACCTATCTTTACCTATTATCACAATGTTTCCATTAACTTAGTCTCAGTACAGTGACCATTGTGCTGTAGCAAGGCTCAAACAGGGCAAATCAGGGTGTTAGAAAATTTCATCCACCTCTTTGGAAGGAGTGGGGTGGATTCCCACATTGGGCCCCCAGGGATGGGTAAGCTCCAGTAGGAAAAGTCTGCATGTTTCGTGCACTCTCCACATTGTCTGTGCTCCATGTACATCGTGCGTCTCCTCTCTTGAAGTCCAGGGAAGCGCTGTGGCAGCAATGCGCCATCCAGATCACTCACGCCATCCAGTATGTGGTAGAGTTCGCGAAGCGGATAACGGGCTTCATGGAGCTCTGTCAAAATGACCAAATTCTACTTCTGAAGTCAGGTAAGCCAGGAGAAGGGTCATGGGTGGGGCCCTTGTTTAGACCCAGATGTGGTCAACCCTCCGCTCAGCGTCGGCTCTAGAAAATCTTCCTTCCAGTATGTAGTTCATTTGTACCGCCCACACTGGCAGCCAACTCCCAAAGGAAACTCTCGGTAATAAAAATGCCCTGATACTCATTCAGTTCCCCTTTGAAGTCAAATACAATTTTGCTTATTGAAAGTGGAGCTATTAATTGTGGAGGCTGAGATACCCAGCTTGACAGGCAGTGCAAGTAATTAGCGTGTCAAGGTGGCTGAATTGCTGAGCTGGCTCTAAAATGCGCTGCTTGCCTTCTGTTGGGGGGGAAAATTTCCAGGCTAGCAGAGCTCTGCCTCTGTGGTCATTTCCAATCATTTTAATGAGGATAGCCTGCAGCCAGTATCCACCTGAGAAACTCCCTGAGCTCTGATCCTTCCCTCCCCTTCTTCCACACATGCTCTGTGACACACGCACACTTAGGAAGGAGCTCAAGACATTCTGCACATGACTGACCTCGCAGATGCTATTACCCAAACAGGAAACAAATTTTCTTTCTTTGACAACCCTGCCCCCCGCTTTGAAAGGACAAAATAAGAGCCATCATGTTGTTTGTTAACCCTCGTGGGCCTGGGGCAGAGTACTGAGTATAACATGTCCACGTGTGCGTGTGATAACACACCTGTATATGTTAGTGTTTGCCCATGACGTCTCGTTTAGTCTCGTGACACCAGTATTGTTTCCATGTTCTAGAAAGAGGGGGAAGATTCAGAGAAGTGAAGGACTGTGTTCAGTATCACAAAGCATTAGCAAAGCTGGCATTTGAACTTGGGCCAAAGAGAATAGGTATAAGTTGCTGCTGCTTCTTCACCACATGATTAAACTTGATGCAAACCTTGATCCAAGCATGAACTCGATCTATCAGGTACCTGTTGCTGGCTACAAATGACCCCAAAACTTAGTTCAAATGACAGTAATCATTTATTTTGCTCCCAAAACTACAATTTGAGCTGAGCTCAGCAAGGAATGCTCCATGTGGCGTCTGCTGAGGAGACTTGACTGAAGGCAGGAGGAACTGCTTTTAAATGGTCTCCTTCACACAGCTGGCACTGTGTGCTGATTGACAGTCCCAAGTTGGTCAAGGCTCTGAGCCACAGGCCCCAGTTCCTATCCGTATCATCTCTCCACAGACCGCTTGGGCTGTTCATAGCATGGTTGCAAGGTTTCGAAAGCTAACCCTCCAGGAGAATAAGGCCAAAGTGCATAGCATTTTTTACCTTTAAAACTCATGCAGTGCTATTTCCACTCCATTCTGTTAGTCGAGGCAGCCATGACGGCCCACCTGGGCTCAAGGGTAGACGACATGGATCTTCCCTTTTTTTTTTTTAAGTTTATTTATTTATTTCGAAAAAGAGAGAGACAGCAAACGGGAAAAGCAGAAAAAGAAGGGGAGAGAGAGAATCCCAAGCAGGTGCTGCGCCATCAGTGCCAAGCCCGACGCAGGGCTCAAACTCACAAATGGTGAGATCACGACCTGAGCCAAAAAACCAAGAGTCAGATGCTAACTGACTGAGCCACCCAGGTGCCCTGACATGGATCCTTCTTGATGGGGGAGTGGTAAGGCTCTTGAAAAGCATGTGGGATGGAAGATATTTTTGCAACTCTCTTTGGAAAAAAAAAAAATCTGCCGCATTTCATGTGTGACCTTGAGCTAACCTTCTAGATGGCAGCTTCCCTATTTGCAAAATGAAGAGATGGACCAGAAAAAATGAATTCTAAACTTACAATTGAATCAGCAGCATCAAAGGAGATTATTGACCATTCTGAGTCTGAAGGCCCATGGGTCTGAATCTCCTAGAAGGGAACCCACTTCACTGTATTTCTAGC
Organism: Hyaena hyaena; assembly: GCF_003009895.1. Lineage (NCBI taxonomy): Eukaryota > Metazoa > Chordata > Mammalia > Carnivora > Hyaenidae > Hyaena > Hyaena hyaena. The sequence goes on from NW_024081917.1 coordinate 203,255, forward strand.
TAAGTCTCAGATACAACCAGTCCGTAGATGGACATTGGAGAACTACTGCACCATATAATCTTTTAACATCTCTGCCTGCTGTAAAAATGTTGACTCTAATATAAAAGGCAGAGTACTTAATCTCCTTAAGCCTCCTGTAACTCACCTATCAGAAAGGGCTAATAAAACTCTCCCAGGGGGCACCTCGGTGGCTCAGTCAGTTAAGTGTCTGACCTCAGCTCAGATCATGATTTCACAGTTCATGAGTTCAAGCCCCACGTTTGGCTCTCTGCTATCAGTGTGGAGCTGGCTTCAGATCGTCTTTCTCTCTCTCTCAAGAAATAAATAAACATTAAAAAATTCACCTAAATTGGTATTGTAAGGAGCAAATAAAATAATGTAAGGGGACAGGGAAAGTAACTTCCACCCTATAAATTCTCAATAAGCAGCACCTATTATTGTTTTTGTCAGAAAAGCACTGTTTTAATTAATATTTACAAGTCTCCTATGTGTAAGCCCCTGTGCTAGGTGACATATAAGGGAAAGCAAGGAGAAATCAGCAGATCAAAACAATAAGATGGAGACATAAATATTATATGGCAGCAAAAAAATAAGACAGAGACATAAATATTACATGGAAGCATAAGAAAGGCTCCATGGATACCCTTGGGAACACCATGGGTGTGGCCAAATCACCTGTATGACGCCCTCATGCAAATTTGTGGCTTCTGAGTCCGGCTGTCACCTTCCCACACACTATGGGGCAAAAGCCCATTTGTCCATAATGTGGAGAAACTGCACAACCATAGTTCCTCAGAGCATCAGTAAATGTTCGAGGGAAAAACAAAGGTAGCAAACTAATTCATTCAATAAATATTTATTGAATATTTATTTATGTGCCAGGAACTTTCCTAGGTCCTGGAGATATACTAGTGAATAAAATAACCACAACTCCCTGTGACTGCAGACAAAGGTCCCGCCCTCATGGGGCTAACCGTGATCTCAGAGAAATGCTGGGTCCATCGAGGTTGAACAAGTTGCTTCGTGTTGGGACTTTCCCAAGCCTTTGATCTGTGAATGTGGAGTATAACTCTCTAAAGTGAGATAATATTCAGCATTTTGCCAAAACTCATTTGACCAAGAAAACTTCATTTCAAAGACATTTACAAAGATGTAAATGGTGCCCTCAGGAAACACCCTGAAGGGGTTCCTGTATAAAGTCATCCTGTGCTGAAATATACACAGAGGCTGTTGAAAACTGAAGCAGAGAGCAAGTTTTCCCAACAGCAAAATTTCTACAAATGTTGACAGGCTGGACTTCCCTGCTACAAAGCTCCTTGTGAATTCAGGAGTTGAAAATACCTTTAATACTCATCCCCCCCCCAACCCTCCCTCCCAAAAAAACTATGGATGCTTCCCCAAACCATGTTGTTGCTGCCCTGCATTTTAGCCACCTTTAAAGTATATTTTTATCTTTAATTCCTCACATAAGCATGTAGAGAGCTTTCTTTCTAATATAGTTATCTTTTGCTTGGGAAGGTATCCTGAGGTATTTCTGACTGTGTGTGTCTATGTGTCTGCATGGGTGTGTTTTAAAGTTTTTTCAAAGTCTCGACCTATATACAATAACATATGCTTTATTATTGCACATGTATATCCATTTTGGTTTTTTTTTTTATGCATAGGTTGCCTGGAAGTAGTTTTAGTGAGAATGTGCCGTGCCTTCAATCCATTAAACAACACTGTTCTGTTTGAAGGAAAATATGGAGGAATGCAGATGTTCAAGGCCTTAGGTAAGTTTACCTTGGATGGTGACATAATTTTCTTAGCTGCCATCAGTTTCTCCACTCAGATCGAAGTGGGTAAATGAAATGCCTTGATTCTTTAATGTGAACTGGTATCTCATTTGATAAGGTCTAGACCAGTTGAGCCTTCAATATTTTATCTAACTCTTGAGATCTTATAATCGTGCATCCTACTATGAAAAGCAGGAGAGAACTACAGACCCCATTGAGATTGACCATACTTCATTCAGAAATCAATGAAGAACTGAGATGCCTTCTAGATCTTTCCTTGTAGGATCAACTTTTATTTTCCCTTCTAGCTTACTGCCCCACAGAGTATATAACATAGGCCTGTGGTGGTCCCTGGGTGATCTCTTAAGTTTCTTTTGTAAATTCACAATCATTAGTTAAGATATTTAATTAAAAGAAGACTTCTTCACTGGCTTCTCACTAAAAGCACTGACTTTCTTCCTCTTAAGTCATGAAGTTCTGAAAGCACAGATAGAGTAGATGCCAACCTGCCCCAAATGATCTCCAGACCATTCCCGTGGGTGGGCATGGACAGAGTCAGTCTTCGGGAGTGTCATGTATCATTCACATCCAGTCATCAGTACACGGTGCAGATAAGAAGAACGTTAGCAAAGATGGGTCGATGCCAGGAAAGGTTTTCACGATTGACAGTGCCACTTGTTCCATACCCTGCCCACGGACATCACGGAAGGCCAGTGCCCTTTCACCTTTTGTGCTGTTAGTTGATACGGTAGCTAACAGCAAGTTTGTCCGAATGGTAGCATTTCCCTTCTTCAGTGATACACATCCATGTCATCTACAAGGCTAGACTTTCAAGAAAGGAGGAAAAGCCTTGGCAAGAAACTCGGGTATATTTCCAGCTTCATAAAATAAACATTTGCCAAGGATCCGTGTAGGGATGAAGCATTATTTTGCCAAAATTCACAATTGCTAAGCAACTGGCCTCCGAAGCATCCATTAGAAAGGAGAAATCAATGAATGCCTGCCCCCTCCGGAATATTTCCAGGGAAGTTACCAACTTGAAAGGCACCTCATCTTCAATCTATAAGATGTTTTTAACATCTCAGTTTGAGGCCTCTGGGCATTTTACATGGCCAGGTTCAAGTGCAACTAAGACTGACAGCCCTTGGCCCCTTATATATCATGTGTTAGGTTTTCTGTCAATGCTGCCTCTATACCAAAGGATCCCCAAATCATGTATTTAATTTTCTAGCTGGAGCTCATTTCAACATTACAAGATTAGATTTCGTTTCTATCTTCCCAGTGGAATATGGCAATGGGCATACACCATTTCTGTCAGCCACTCATTGGTGATGTCAACTTTCGTACTTGATGGAGATGTTTCCCAGTTTCCTCGTTCTATAATTATTAGGAACTCGCAAATATTGTCGCCCAGTGTGCAAGTCCTTGAGTGACTTTTGACTATGGGACTTTCTTACTATTGCCCCATTCTCTTACAGGTTCTGATGACCTAGTGAATGAAGCATTTGACTTTGCAAAGAATTTGTGTTCCTTGCAGCTGACTGAGGAGGAGATTGCTTTGTTCTCATCTGCTGTTCTGATATCCCCAGGTAGGGAGGTCTGAGGCTCTGTCTTTAAAAAAAATATATATATATATGTATATATATATCCTGTCTTTAACATGGATTATACCCCCTAAACGTAGGTAGTCAGCAGAAATTGAAGAGAATTATGTTTGCTTTGACAAGCTTGTGGTATTTATGGACCATTCAAAGGAAGGTAGCCTTAAAATACTTAAAATGACCCATTTTTCCCCACAAGCAAGAGTAGGATGTGTGGTAAGGGTCACTCCAGATTCAGACAAGTAAAAATATTTCTTAACAGATAAATGAGGACAGACAGCGGCCTGAGTTACAGCTAAGTCCTATTTTGATTTTGAGAAATAAAAGACATTAAAAAAAATGCCCAGGAAGTAAAGTGAGACTTAGTAGAAATATATTTAAATGGGAGATTCAGCATGAGGACACAGGTAAATAAAACATACACCTTCTTCTCTTTAAATACCTCTTGTGTTGGCTTCTCCACGTAAATTAGGGATAGTAGGGGATTTAAAAGGAGGCGAGGACAACAGAGAGGAAAATGACTCCATCTAAAGACTGGAAAAGGAAGCATCTCTGACATGGCAGTAGACATTCTAGAATGGGGATCTGTCATCATTTATCTCTGAGACCCTAAACGCTTGACCCCTTAGACCCTCTGTTTCCTCACCTATCAAGTCATAGGGCTGGACTTCATGATAATAAAGATCATGCCTACCTAGCTCTAAAATGCAATAACATACCAAACTTTTCAAAGAAGGTAAGGGGTGACATCTTTAGACCACATAGAACCATAGCAATTGAAATGCTATTTAAAAGTATACACCAGCTCGAGGGGCGCCTGGGTGGCTTAGTCGGTTAAGCGTCCGACTTTCGCTTAGGTCATGATCTCGCGGTTCGTGGGTTCGAGCCCCGCGTCGGGCTCTGTGCTGACTGCCAGCTCAGAGCCTGGAGCCTGTTTCAGAGTCTGTATCTCCCTCTCTCTCTGGCCCTTCCCTGCTCACGCTGTCGCTCTCTCTCTCCGGGAAATAAATAAAAATACTTAAAAAAAAAAAAGTATACACCAGCTCGAAAATGTGTAGATTCCTAATAAATACATGGCTACTACTTCAGCCAGGATGAGAACTCGGAGTCTCTCAGCTGTCTGCTCGGTTAGATTTGGCAGTACCGTTTACAGTTCTCTATTGGAACACATTCCTAATAAGGTTTATAGCCAAGAGCCTCGTTCTTTCTATAAACTTCATCTCAGAGATGAGATCCCTTCTTATACCTTAACATAGTTTTCTGTGGGGCTGGAAGAAATGAACCTTACCTGTGATGGTCCACATTGGCATGTTACTCTGGTGAGGTCTACCAATAATACCAGCTTCTACACTTCCTATCAGTGAGGCTTGATCTGTTTATTTTTAAGTGTTCTGAAGATTTTTTTTTACATTTGCTTCTGTTTTTTATTTAACCACATTATCAAAAATGGAAGTTATCACTTGGCATGTTATCTCTAACAGTTTCTTTTGTGGCTCTGTCTACAATCAAGCTGTTCTTCTAGGCCTCTTTTGGTTTCCCTTTTTTTTTTTTTTTTTTTTTTTTTGAACCCTACCAAGTTTCCCAGGCCTGAACGTATACAGATAAATGGGGGAAATGACAAGAAAGATTTATTTCGGCTAGCAACCGCATGCCAAATAATTTTCCTTGCTGCCATTTTCTCGTTGCATTTGACTGTTTCTATGGGATATAGTTCAATGGAAGACTCACTCCAAGCCTGTGGCTTTGGGATGAGGGAGGCAGCTTCATTCAGGTTCCTGGTTACTCGAAGAACATGTTGCAAAAGTCCACTGACCTTGTTAGGTAGGTTTGTAATAAGCCAGGAAATTCCTAGCAGCAAATACTTAAGACATAGTATATCAAACCTAAATAGTCCATGAAGATAACTGCCCGAGACGTAAGGCAAGCCTGTTGCTTATGGGTCAGAACTCAGTTGGACTATGAGCCTTTTTCCAAAAAGAACACACGATAGACATCAAATTCTGCTAAGTGTGGAGACGGGACATTTCTTATTCTACCTAGTGGAAAATCTTCCAGCCCTGGTAGCAGACTCACCTAAGAGGCTTCTGCACCTCTCAAATACCTCATCTGCCACCCTGGCCTAATGCCATATTCCATAAGAGAGGAAAGACGGATAGATGCCCCGCTCTATCTCGTGCCAGACCCCACCCTTTCCCCAGTTCTTGCCCTAATAGCCGCTCTCTGTTCAGCTCCACATAGTTTAGGGAAGGGAGAGGGAGGGAAGCTTAATTTATTCTGATTGACAATTGTCACTGAGGGCTTTTGTGCTCCCTTACGTAAGGGTTTGCTTAACTGTTGGCTGGACTTGTCCTTACCCTGTCTAGGATTACAGAATTGAGTTTCTCACCTGACCTGAGCTGTGTTCAGATGGATCATTTCCAAGTTCTTTTCCATGAGTATTTGTTCAGCATTTGGAGCCTCTAGATGTCTCTTCATTGAAGCTCCGACCTGAGGCATTGATGCCGGGCTGAATTTAGTCACCATGGTGTATAAAGCTTCTAGGAAGAAAGGAAGGAAGGAGAGTGGGTGGGAGGGAGTGAAGAGAGGGAGGAAGGAAAAGAGAAAAGACTGTGGGATGGGAGAAAGGAAAAGATGAATTATCTTATCCACCATTTTAAAATTCCATGTAGAAAAAGAGCTTAATTAAATTGGGGGGCTTCCATGTTTGAAATTGATACATGTGTATTCTATGAATTATAGCACAAATTTAAAAGGGAAGGGGAGTGTTGAATACCAAAAATATTCCTGTGCAGTAGATTTTCGTGCTTCTATAATTCATTTTCTTCACAAGTCATTAACCTCTACTTTGAAAGAATCTAAGGATATGTTCCCCCAAAAGAGTGAGAGATATAAATTGTCACAGACAATAATAACCATACTGGTGTTTTTTAGAACCATTGGGTCCTTACTTCCATTCTCATTCCCTATGTCACTGTATCTGGCATTACTGTCATCAGGGTATTTTTTATAAAATATGGATGGTTTATGTAAACTGAAACTAAGCACTCATGTAGGTAGGGGAAAAGTCACATCCACTCCCCTCTTACCTAATTCTTTTCCTTTGTCAGACCGAGCCTGGCTGATAGAACCAAGGAAGGTTCAGAAGCTTCAGGAAAAAATTTATTTTGCACTTCAACATGTGATTCAGAAGAATCACCTGGATGATGAGACCTTGGCCAAGGTAGGTCCTCAGATCATAGGCCTGTGGTCATCAAAGGAAGCACAGTGACTAAAAGGGGCAAGTTATAAAGCAAGGGCATTTCTCAGTAGCAACAATTTCTGGAAGTTACCAAAGATGCATAAACATTGAGGTGCCCATTTTAAAAGGGAGACTTGTAAATTATCACAGATTGAAAGGAGAATGACTTTCTTAGGGAAGGATGATAGTGATGGATCTGAACCCCAAGCATAGAAAGACAAAGCAAAGACACCGGGAATGTTTTATCTGAAGAACAAAAGCATGAGGCAAGGGATCAAGCCCTCAGAAATGACATGGGATGAAGGAGGAGACTTCGTGTCACTTCAGAAGTCAGATGCGGGCCAAAGTGAAGAGCAAGTAGATTTTTATTCAAAATCAGAAAACTATAAAATGATAAGAGGGGTGCCTGGGTGACTCAGTCGGTTAAGCGGTCGGGATTGGCTCAGGTCATGATCTGCGGTTCCTGAGTTTGAGCCCCTGTGTCAGGCTCTGTGCTGACAGCTCAGATCCTAGAGCCTGCTTCAGATTCTGCGTCTCCCTCTTCCTCTGCCCCTCCCCTTCTCGCACTCTGTCTCTCTCTCTTATAAATAACGTTTAATGATAAAAATTGCTGATGAGAGGGGTACACCATGGTGAGGTAGTGAGCTCCCTGGCATTGGTCAGATTCTAGTAGATACTTTTTGCTTTCCTCTCAGGTGTCTTGTAAATCAGAGTCCTTCCCAGAGTCGAAGACTAGACTGAGTATTTGTCAATTATCCTTCAGTCCTAATCTTTTCACACAAGATTTGCCCTGGGGTCCCTTCAGAATGGTAAAGGATCCCAGGGGCAAAATCCATACAACCTGCCACCAATTTCTTGGTTCAGCTCAATTACCAATAGTGATCTTTAAGAAGAATACTGGGATGTTTACCGGAGTAGAATTCTCATAAGAGGAAGAAGTAATTTTTCTAATGATTGACGCTCAGCATTATTTTAGATCTTAAAGTATCTTTGATTTCTTAAGAACTGGACTTGTTTAGAGGGTAAGCTACTAGGAAATGGGAGAATATTCGTGGTTACAGATGATAGGAATCCTAGTCTATATTTATAAACAGTAAAACCCTCCCACTTGGCTCTTAAAGTTCTTTATTTTTTTTAAAAAAAGGGGGGGGAGACTATCTGAGATATTATCAGATACGACTTCACAGATACAGAGATGCTTATTTAAAAAACCCTCTATGAATTAAATATGCTGTTTCATTATGGTAACGTTTTATTAAAAGTGAACGCTTCATTTTTACACTGTAGAGTGATAGTTACCTTTGGTAGAACTTTCTACTTTTTATGTGGGCAAGGACAAATCATCTGCTCTCTGCACCTCTGTTTTCTCCAGATGTAAAGCAAAACTTCTACATGCTTTTGGATATACTGGGCAGAAAAGATGGTTATAGAAATATATGCATCTGTTTCTATAATTGCTCTGCAGAGTATACCGTAAATACATCTGGCCAATTAATGGAGGGGGGTGTTTCCTGCATGTGGGATGTCCCAAAGACCTCCTTTAAGATCTGCCATCTTAAAATTAAGGTCTTGATATGAAGATTATCATGTTTTGCTTGTGTACATATGTCTTGAGACTTAAATGAGATATTACAGTGCGTAAATTCTCATGCTTGCCCCATTTTCTACCTCCGGGGGTCCTCTAGGTGGCAGTCGGAGGTATTTGCTGTAGAAATGAGACAGAGAAATTGAAAATGAAAGATATTTAATGGCAAGAAAAAATAAAAATAAAACACTGACGGTGGGTCACCTTAACTCTCCGTTCTCCATCTTTCATGGGTAAAGTACACAGTTCAGTCCTATTCTTATAAAATGTTGTAAAACTGGAGAGAAGAGAAAACGAGTTCGGAGAGGATTGTTTCTTGTATAAAATTCACTAGAGCCAAATGACAAAACATTGCTTCCACAGGTCATGTGTGGATGTGGGGTTTTTGTGTGGCCGCTTGCTTGTAAATCAGCATTTTAACAGGATGCTCTGTGAGCGAGGTGGAAGGTGCAGGAAGCAGAATGAGCACTGGACTCCAGCTTAGCCCAGCCCTGAACTCTGTGGCTTTGGCTGAGTCGGTCTATTTGCCTACGTCTCGGATTCCTCAGCTGTCAAGTGCTGGGGGTGGAGGGAGGGATGGGTAAGTGTCTTAAGTTCCTGATGGCTTTAACCCTGTGAGGACGACAGTGCCATTGACGTACAGGCACGCCCTCTCATCATGCCCACTAAAAGAAATCATCTTATTTGTATCTGAGAGAAACTATTCTATCCTACCCCAGAGCTCATCTTTTCAAAAATGCTCCTTCTGCCTTCATAGCCATGGGGCTCTTCCGCCTCTACTGTGCCTCCGTAACAGTGCCAAGCATTCTTAATATTTGTTATGTGGAGACCCCTTGGGGAGTCTGGCAAATACCATGAAACCCATCTCTAGAAAAATGTGCACATACCCAAGTGTGGTATTCAAGTCCAATGGCTCGGGTTAAATCGGCGGTAGTTGAGGTAGATCTGCCTTCTGTGTGATGTGCAAAGACTATTTATAGCGCCGACCTTTGCCCCTGAAGGAATGTAAGGGACATCAGGTGAGAGGGGCAGGACTCAGACACAGTCATTGGACTTCATCCTGAAAGAACAGTCTCCACCATACTTCCGCCATGCTCACTTCCTGAAATTACACTTCAAGTAGCAGTGCCTTATACTTTTGACCAAACTTGGACCTAGAGACGGTATGAAAATTCAGGAATTCTGTATCCATTCACTAGAAGATTTCAATCCCAATATAATATTCATTTTGTTTATTTGTTTGTATTTTTAAAAAACCTTTTAAAGAACTAGTTTCCTTTCCTTATCAGCATAATGATTGTATGTAACATATTTATAATAAACCATCAGAACCACTTCCTGGCTGAATGACCCTGAAAAAAGTGGCTTAACTTCTCTGGGCCTCAATTTCCTCATTTGTAAAATGTGACAAAGGATAGTGTCCAGGTGATGTGGTTACTGTGAGGACTAAATGATACTAAGTACAAGCAAGTTGCACATCCATAATAGGTTTGGTGTGTAAGTGTTATTGTGGTAGTTGTGGACGGAAGAAATTCTATTTTGGCAGGGAAATTTTTATTGGAAAGGTGGTATTTTTGAGTTAATCACTAATGGATGAAAACAAAAAAATGGAAGTTGGGGGCACCTGGGTGGCTCAGTTGGTTAAGCATCCAGCTCTTGATTTCGGCTCATGGTTTGTGGGATGGAGCCCCACATTGGGCTATGGGCTGACAGCTCCCTGTCTCTGCCCCTCCCCTGCTCATGCTTCCTCTCTCTCTCTCTCTCTCTCTGTCTCTCAAAATAAATAAATAAACATTTTTAAAAAATGGAAGTTGGAGGTTGAGGAGATGGAGTTTGGCATTCTAAGTGATGGGGGAAATGACAAGAAGTAAGAAAGTATAAGGTATGTTTGAACTATGAATAATAGATCTGTCTGGATCTTGGATTTGAAAAGCCAGGAAACAAGATGACACTGGTCACTTTCACTAAGCTCATAAAAATAAAAATTTTTTTAAAAAACCCACAACATGTATATTTTTAAGCTCCATCTGTTCTCTGAGTTTCACTTTCCCTGTCTAGGAAATGAGTAGGTTGGACTGGATGGTCATTAAGGTCCCTTCTATAGAATGTTCTTTGACTCCAAAAGAGAAAAAACAAAGCTTGCTCCTGACATCTTCTTTCATCCTCCAATACTCAGTGCAGTATATTCATTTTAAGGACTTTTTAGAAGTTCAGCCGTTACAGTTAATAAAGAAATAGACTGATTTCACCAAGTATTTTTTAAATGTTTTTAATGTTTTATTTATTTCTGAGAGAGAGAGAGAGAGAGAGAGAGAGAGAGAGAGAGACAGCATGAGCAGTGGAGGGTCAGAGAGAGAGGAAGACCCAGAATCTGAAACAGGCTCCAGGCTCTGAGCTAGCTGTCAGCACAGAGCCCGATGCGGGGCTCGAACCCATGAACTGTGAGATCATGACCCGTGCTGAAGTCGCAGGCTTAACCAACTGAGCCACCCAGGCGCCCCTGATTTCACCAAGTCTTGAAGCTTCAAGGTCTTAAAGCTACAGTGATTTAGCTTAGGATGATATTCTGGCCCCAGAGCTGCAAAGTGCACAATGTTTATGAAGCCCACGGCCAGAGCTCAGCATTCCTGTCAGGCCTTCAACCCGGGCTCCATCACCTTGTGCTTTGGGTGCTGTGGTGACTCAGTCTGAGATGTTTACTTCCTGGGAAAGGACTGCTGTGGGGGATTTCCTGTTCCTATGGTGTGCTCTTTCCACTCAACTAAGACCACCATGTCCACCAGGGTGCAGTGACTATTTGACCTGCAGACTGGTGACAATTCCATTCTCTGGCCCCTGGGCTTCCGTTATTACAAGTCATTAAATCTGCCATTCTTCTTGCTCAGACCAGAGGACAGAGGGTGAAGGAGAAAAAGGAGCCAAACTAGTTCGAGCCAGATTGTGGCAGCACACGCATGGCCAAAGGCAACGCTTGGATCTGGATGACCTGCTCACATCCCAGCCCTAAGCTAAGTGCAGCCTCTGGGTCAGGGCCATAGCTGGAGTCTTGTTTGATAAAGTCTTCTCCAGCCCAGCCCCTACTGTTGAGTCTCCTGGATAATCAGAGTTGTCAAATATTATTAGGTAGTATATTTACTTTTCGTAGCACTACTGGAAAGACATGCAACACTCCTCAAGGTATGTTCTTGCCCAAGAAGTTTAAAAGAAACTCCATAACAACACATGTCCAATGGTAAAGCATGGAGAGCTCCCCGGGGTAAGTCGACCCCCAAGCTCGCTCATCTCACCATAGGCAGAGATGAGAGGGAGTGCCATTTTATTTTACCACAACTTCAGCGAGTACCGTGCCTTCAATTCACTTCTCCAAACAGCGTTCAATTCCTTGTCCTTTGTCATGCACTATAGATGGGCCACACTACCCTTCTGGGTTTTTTTTTTTTAAAGATACAGCTCTGTGCTAATGGAACTCCTAATTCTTCTAGAATATGGAAGAGTCTAGTTATTATGCTAAAGCTCAGAATGTCTCTCGCTCGTCTCTTTCCTCCTATTCTTGGATAGCCAAGAAGTTCTTACCTGTCCTCTGTGGCTTTCTCTCTTCCAGTCACTCTTTCTAAGCCTTTGCTGCCAGTGAAGATGTCCCACCACATCCCTTCAAGCTATAATGTAGTAATCTAAGTTTGCACCATGTTAATGAAAACACAGTAGAGCGCTCAGGTCAACTGTGGAAAGAGATTGTCCTGAACAAGAAGAATGGTTGCACCATGTAAAATCTGTTTCTTTGAGGTTCATTTTCTCAGATCTGGAAGGCTCTAGCCTTCCCAGAGAGAACTGTGATGGGTTGAGCTGCGAGAGGTAGAAGCCAACAGATACACTAACATCTTAAGTCTCTTTCTAGCGTTAACAGCAGCAAAACTGTGTTGTCAACATAGAGAGGGAAGCTTCTCTTTCTGCTATAACAGAACCAAGGTATTAAATAAAATCTTACAGGATGGAAGGCTTAGACAGCCCTGTTTCACATGTTAATAAATTGAAATTTTACCTGAAAGAAATCATTCCTGGTCACTCTCACGTTAATGGTGTGCTTTTGATTTATATTTAGAATCAAAACAACCACCTTGATTCACAGATAGAGTCTATGAAGCAAATCCTGACTGGGAGATGAATGAAAACTGCACGGGTCACTTACATTGATCTTTGGTGCTTTCTCAATGAGGTCAAAATAGGCTAGATGCTGGCTGATAATGGAATGTTTATATCTACAGCCTGCTTTCTTCTTTCAAGACACTAGCTATTATACTAGAATTCTTAATAGGTGGCTTTAGGGATTTGGGGTCAATTTAATCTTTAAGAGCAGCCTGTCCAGCAAGCACTTAAGGAGCCCCTACCCAAATGATGAGCCTCTTCATTCCTCTTTCTATTTGGCTAGGAATTTGTTTCATACTTCAGAATTCCTATGCTTTCTTGGGTGCCTGGGTGGCTCAGTCCGTTAAGCGTTCAACTCTTGATTTCAGCTCAGGTCATGATCTCATGGTTTGTGGGACTGAACTCCATGTTGGGCTCTGCACTGACAGTACATGCTTGCTCTCTCCCTCTATCTCTGCCCCTCCCCTGCTCTTTTCTTTCTCTCTTGCTCAGAAATAAATATTAAAAATGTTTTCCATGTTTTTTAAAGTATAACACATGCTGAAAAGCTCTTAAATGATAAGTAGATAGCCCAATGAATGTTCACAAAGCAAACAGCCACGTAACCACTGCTGGGGTGAAACCAGGCACCCCAGAAGCCCTATTTAAGCTTCTCCGGCTTCCTCACAATGGTATTTATGCTTGAAAATAACCCAAGAATAGGCAAAACTATAGAAAACAATTCAGCATGTCATTCAAGATTTTAAATTCCGAATCCATAGCTTTCTTCTGGGGTAGTTTTCCACTTCAACGTATGTTTATTATGAGTATGTTCTCTGTGCCAGATGCCAGGGAGAAAATGGTGATAACACATGGTGTTGGTCTTGAGCAGTTTCCTTGCAGAATTCCTGTGAAGGATCAGATTATTTTGGTCCATTTCAGAGTCTCAGAGTTTGCTGGCATACACTACATGTCTAACACCCAGAAATTCCAGGGGTTCTCCATTAGACGAATGGTCTGTGAATAAAAAGAGAGGTCTTAATGCAACTCCTCACCCATCAAGTTGGAAGTTAACATATTCATTAGAAGTCTTTGAGAGCAAGTAATAGGAACCAACTCACACTAGCATAAGCAATAAGGAAAAAATAATAGATATATCTCGTGGAACCTAAGGATAAGAACTCAGCCACCATTCCGGGAGGCACTGGAACAAGGAATCAAAAAGCTTCATTCTTCTCTCTCCCTGAATACCAGCTGAGTCTGCTTCCTTGGTCCTCACGGTGAAATACAGCTAGTTCTCGGCTTATTCTCTCACTTGAAGTGTCTGCTACATTTAGAAAGTGCATTGCTGGCTCTCAGTCCAATTCCAGGTTCCAACCGCAGCTGAATCAGTGTCCGCTGCCACTTTAGTAGGCCAGTTCAACATGGATGCCAAGGATGGGGTGAGGATGGGCAAGGAGAGCTTACGACCTGACACATATCTCAAATTCGCTATGCCAATCTAATCCATGTGTCTAGGTCTAGCTAAACATAAAGAAAATACAGAAATAGCAAAATAAAAACTAAAGAAAAGCAAATGGGCAAGTGAGATGGATATATTTAGCCTCGCTTGATATGCCCTGTGTTTATCAGGGCTTCTGAAGTTTCTCCCCCTTTGGTCAAACCACTGTTGGCTTCCTGCTTCAGGTTGGAGGGCATCTCGAAGGCCGGGAAGCCCATATGAACAAAATCACTAGTTTTAGCCTCTGCATGTTCCATTTTTCCACATCCAACGTACTGGTTATAAAATTGTGGATTTTCTGATAAAACCACTCCCTGGAAAGAAGCATAGGATTATTCTCTCTTCTCCAACAGCTGCTTTTTCTTCTTGTAGATCCCTGTAGGTATAAGCTAAAGCTTCTTTCCTATAGGAAAAGCTTGGTCATAAGACAGAGATGCGTGTGGAAATGCCTTTTTCTAGACCCTCTTTTTACCCCTGCTATGGGAATTATTTAAACATGAAGACATTTCATGATGATTTGAAACTGACTACCCCCTCCATCTCCAAATGCTTCTGGATCACCTCCCCGGCTGTTTAAAAAGTTGTTGAGCCATTAACTGCTGCTGAGGCTGCTCTAAGCTCCCTTTGAAATGGGGGTTCCCCAGCTGTGGTACATAATATTAATGAGCAGTAAGTGACTGCCTGCTGCTTCCTGCACCAGGCCCTTCTGGGCTCTGACAAGTGCTGCTGCTGTATCCACGTGGCCTCCTGGCCCTTCGTGCCTCTGGAGTGATGGATGCCCCTGTAAGCAATTCTATTTCCACAGCTGATTAGATGCCTTTAAAACAGCCTTTTCCAAGAGCATGCAGGTTAGAGAAGCTCTTTGCTCAAGCAGCCCCACTGCCCTTAACAAAAAGTTATTCTCACCATCTGGCCCATTATACAGATGAGCAGCAGGGACAAGATCCAGTTCCCATAAAAGAGGGAAGAACTAGAACCCAGACCAGACATTTCTTACACCCCATTTGGAGCAGGAAGGAAGCGAAGAGTCCATATTCACTTTTCCAGGCCAAACACATGGCTAAATATTTCCAATGCAAATGAGCAACTATAGAAGGGTCATCCTCTTATGCATTTAATTTCTCATACCTCCCCTTCACTGAAGGAAAAAAAAATGTTTTGAGAATTATATAGGATCCTACGTTATACGTCATAGTTTGTTAAATGAGCAAGTTATTTTAATTGCTACAATAAAATGATCATCAGTATGATGCTGTCTTTTCATTTCAACAAAAGTAAATGGCTGATTTCCCCATACAGTAATACATGACTCAATTTTCGGTGCTTGATTAAGAGTTAAGTTGGATTCTTGCCCCTGATCAAGCATAACCTCGACTATTCCTCTCTTGGAAGGAAGCATTATGTGGGAATGGAAACATCACACCTAATACGTATATGGCCACCATGTGCCAGGCACTGCTATAGACAGTTTGTGTTGACCCAGGTAACCCTCACAACAATCCTCTGAGGTAGAGACCATCTGATGGCTCAAATAGCTGAGAAGATAACTGACTTGTCCAAGATCACACAGCTGTAAATAGCAGGTCCAAGATTCAAATCCAACAGTCAGGTTTTCAAACCGATAGCTTTTGTTTTTGTTTTTGTTTTTGTTTTTTAATCACTAGGCTAATCTCTATGTTGTATTTGTGTGTCATAGGGAACTCAGGGAATCCCATTACTAGTCGCCCAACAAACTAACAGAGCTAGGCAAACGGAACCTCCCCTCTCTGGGAATGATTCTGCCTCTGTCTCCTGAAAAGGAGCTAACTTTCCACCTGGCTCCCAGGACTGTTTCAAATTTGATACAGAATTTATTTTTCAATTTTGAAAACTAGTTGTAAATTTATAAGATTTCAACCTTTGTAATAGTTCTTTTTAAGTTTATTTATTTTGAGAGAGACAGAGACAGGGAAAGTGGGGGAGGGGCAGAGAGGAAGAGTGAGAGAAAGAATCCCAAGCAGGCTCCATGCTGCCAGCACAGAGCCCCACATGGGGCTCGAACTCATGAAACTGTGAGATCATGACCCGAGCCAAAACCAAGAGCCAGATGCTTAACCGACTGAGTCCCCCAGAAATACCTATAATAATGTTTTTTAATGTCCGTTCCATGGACCCAGTCCATCAGCATCCGAGAGGATGTTTGTTTCAAACATGGAGTCTCAGCTCCACCTAGACTTACAGAAATAGAATCCCTAGGAGTAGATCCCAGGAATCTGCATTTTTAGGAAGCACCCCAGTGATTCTTATGCAGAGTCGAGGTTGACAATCAATATAGAATCGCATCTGGAAGTTTCAGGAGCTCTGCATATCATCAGTTCAACTGCAGATGATTATAGAAAGCTTTCAAAGCCTCTCTGCATTCAATAGCTATTTCAGGGAGACTGTAATGTATAAGAAGTGGTCCCAATTGTTGTGTCTCCGTCTGTGTGAACCAGCTGGTTGAGAGAGCTTGAATAATTTCCCAAGGGACTTTAGCTAAGTGGACACTGGTATAATCTTTACCTATGAAAATACGGAAAAGACACCATTTCCTACCCTGGACCCAAAGTGACTCTTTCACAGTGTGTTCTGATCATCTTTCTTGCCTGCTGAAAACCCTTCCAAAGAGCTTTAACATCGACTTGCATATTCTAGTCATGTCCATCTCTCCAGCTTTTCCTTCAAACCTGCTCATCCATACTGCTCAATTCTCCCAGCGTGCTAAGCGCCGCAGCATCTTTAGGCCTGGCCCTGCGGCATATCATGCACTCCAACGTCTATTTGACTCTTGCTCTTCCTTCAGAGCTCAGCTTAAGTGGCACTTTCTCAGGGAAGCCTTCCCTGGCCTGACAGAAGAAGTCAGAACATCCAGTTATCTACCACTTCCACATCATTCCTGCATGGCACCTGCCGCAGGTTTTCAGTCTGCTTTTGACTGCGTGGTAACATTATTCACATCTGTCTCCACACGCTGGCTGGAAGCAAAGAACCATACTGCCTCGAGCATTTTGGTGTCTAGCAGAGTGTCTGCTACAAGATTAGGTAACTCATAATGTTAGAAAGAAAGTCTTGATTCTCAGTCGAAAATTTAACGTCCATTCTATAAACCAAGATTTCACACTTCTTATTTCTACCCCTATCATTAAATAGCCATGGAAATGGAAAGTCTACACCCCAAACTTCTTTACGTGTTCTAGGTCCCTTTACAGAGTATGTCAACAGCTCTATTCCTTATGCTATTTTTGAATTGCTCATAGTGTGGTTATATAGTCATGAGTTGTTAAAAGGAAAGTTAAGGAATGTGGAAATTTCTGATTTTGAAGAGCCACAAAGTAACTAATTATCTGTTTCCTCTTTTACTTCAAAGGCTGAAATGGATTCTTATCACAGAATAGGGAAGGGGGCACAGTGAGCCTATTGATGATTAGATGGGGTTTATTTCATTTTATTTTTATCGTCACTTTCAAATGTACCTTTGGTCAGCTATATAAACTATCAGGCTTATCTTTTCTGCGAATGTTCTCTATACGAAAACACAGTATCTGATTCCAACAGTAATTTGATCACAGTGATATTTGGTTTTAAGCTAATTTTGACATGAAATGATGAATTCTACGTGTTCCTAAATTCTAAATATGTGAAAAGCTAGAACTGCTCATCTTCTGCGATCTTTATAGCATTTTTCAAACTGTGGACATTTTAAAATGTCTTCTGGGTATTTGAACTAAAAAAAAATCACACCCTGCGTAATACATATACATCAAAACCCATCAATTGTAAGTGGATATTCTCCCCATGAGTTTCGTAAAAAAGCAAGTGCCAGGGGCCTCCAAAATTCTCTCTTGATTAAATATAGGATTCATTTTATGCATTTCAGTGGGAAAGAGCTAGAAAGATTCAGGCAGGCTAGTGAGCCAAGCAGTCCTGATAATTCTGGATCCCATCTCGTATAGTTTAGGCCCTACCTTTCTTATCATCACCTTCCAAAACTGAGAATCTCATGGTCATATGCTAAAACTCTGTGGGGAAATAATAGATAATATTAGCTACCAATTGTGTTTCACACCTATAGTATACTTACCACTTTTATATGAATTCCCTCAGGGCACACAATATGAGTAGGCCCATTTTACAAATAAGAGAGCTGAGACCGAGTATTTCACAGCCACACAGCCATTTAGCTATTTTGGAACCAGGATTCTGACTCAGTCAGCCTGGCGGCAAAGCACCCACTCGTATCGATTAAACTCGACTACCTCCCATACACACTTTATTTAAGAGCAGTGACTCAGGAAGCTTGGCCCTGCTGGCTTGCTTTCTCTATTTTCCCAAGGGGGTTGGGGGGTGCATTTTGTTTTGTTTTGAGAAGAGAAGCTGCAAGTGAGCCTTCCTTCTTTCTGAATATCTTTTCCCAAAACGATTTTCCTTCATCGAAGACCAGGAAGGACCCTGGTTCAGAAGGCAGAACACTAATGAGCTTCCCCCTTTTGTCTCCTCCCTGCCCACCTCCCCCCACCCCATCCCCCATCTCCGGACTCCGCAGTTAATAGCCAAGATACCAACCATCACGGCAGTCTGCAACTTGCACGGGGAGAAGCTGCAGGTATTTAAACAATCACATCCAGACATAGTGAATACACTCTTTCCTCCATTGTACAAGGAGCTCTTTAATCCTGACTGTGCCACCGTCTGCAAATGAAGGCATCGAGAGAACTATCTCCTAGTCATGGAATGCGTCACCGTTAAGACAAAAGCAATGTGTTCATGAAGACTTAAGAAAAATGTCACTACTGCAACATTAGGAATGTCCTGCACTTAATAGAATTATTTTTCTTCACCGCTACAGTTTGAAGAATGTAAATATGCACCTGAGTGGGGCTCTTTTATTTGTTTGTTTTTGAAATGACCATAAATATACAAATATAGGACACTGGGTGTTATCTTTTTTTTTTTTTAATTTTATTTTATTCGGGTATGTTTTGGGAGACAACTGTTTATAGAATTTTATTGTAGATAGGTATGAGAACAGAGCGGTACTTTACATGGTTACTTTTCCTGTTAATTGTTCAAATATAATTTAAGAAAATTCCACTTAATAGGCTTACCTATTTCTATGTTTTTAGATAGCTGATGCATGTGTAAATTTGTAGCTATCTTGGAAAGCACTGTGCATGTATGTAATAAGCATATAATATCTTAGAATATTATATATGACTATTACTTATACATGCACATGCACTGTGACCTAAAATCCCATACCTACTAGCAAAGGAGGTTCAGTCAGGCTCTCTTATAGTATTTACCTTCTGTGTTATATGTTACCTTTATGTTAGACAATCAGGATTTTGTTTTCCCAGCCAGAGTCTTCTACTATCGTCAATGGCAGGATGGTACCAATTCAGAAATACGTCTACAAAGGAATAAATATAATGCACAGCCTCTGTATAAGAACTCTGTTTCTATCAATGACATCAAAGCCTTGTCAGGATGGTAAATATCGGAGGGGGGGGAAGGTGAAATATTTGGAGCCATTTTCCTGTTTTAAGAATTCGGCCACAGATAATATTGTGGAGTCCAGGACTCTTTTGACCAAACAGTCACCATTTCCTATTTTTCACCAGGACACATAAAACACTTTTTTTCTCTTTGGATTTCAGGTGGGGAAAGAAACAGATTTTGGTGCTCACCGTGTTGTCAGCAGAGAAATGCAGTCTGTAGGTCTGACCACCAGCAGTTTTTTTCCTAATAAAATTAGAATCACAGAGGAAACCAGAACCCAGGGCCCCGATGCCATTTCATGTAGACATTTTTTCTCTATCCTGTTTTGTTTTGGTTTGATTTTTTGTGTTTTTAGGGGTTTTTTTTGGCAACGAAGAGGTAGAAAGAGCTTATACAAAGTAAAGACATAGTTCTTTATATTCATTCTCTTTGCTACGTGTGTTAGAAAAAACAGCAATAAAGAGGGAGGCAGGCTTTGATACGTCCTTCTAGCAAGGGGTCTCTGATTTCTCTCAACTCCAAAGTGCTCTGCTAAAAACACAGAGCAAGAACGCGACAGATAACAAAACCACACCAGAGTTATTCCATAGAACGGATACACCCCAAAGCCAAAACTATTTCCTATGCAGATTGCAACTAGATCATCTGTCTAGCCTGGGATTCTTTTATTTTAGCAACTTGTCAAAAACACAAAGTACAAGAGGTTTGGAGAATTAAGACTTCCTAGTAGAAGTCTCACCTCTCTACCTGCTCCTCAAGCAAACCGAGTACCAGAAAAGCATAAACCCCGAGCAGCTTGTTCTGCCTGGGCTCCAGATGCCCTATGCCTTCGATCTTAGCTGATTCAAAATTAAGAGTTTTTAAAAAAGGAAGTGGGAGCAGAGCTTCGTGTAAAAGACAATGACATTCACACTGTCCTGTGAGCATAGCCCAGCAGCCAGCTCCCGAGGACCCGCCCTTTTCTCCTCGTCAAACACACACACACACACACACACACACACACACACACACACACCTGCTCGGGAAAGTTTCCATCAGTGGAAACCTTGATTTCCCTTTAATCTCTGATGCTCTCCTGAAGTTACATGGTCTTGAGAGCATTCTCCGCGAGGCCACGGAACCCCTCGCTGATGATCAGACAGTAGTGCTAGTCTTTTCTCTAGAAAACAGAGCCTTTTTCCACCTCATGATTGATGAATTCTAAACCAATGGGGAAAAACAAAAAGGCTTTAAAATAATGACTCTCTTTCTCAACTACTGTTATATTCAATTAATTTAACTACATTGAACCAAATTACCTTCGGTGTCTAAGAAGACAGCTGCAGACTGCTTGTTATGTGGCTGTAGAGACTCAGTTCTTTTTGGTGTAAATGTCACTCCTGCTAGCTCTTTGTATAAAGAATTAATTCCAAGAGTCATATTTCCTTCTAATGGAAAGATTACTTTACTGATTGCTAGGAAAACAGGGTAATGGAAGGCGCTCAATTAAACCAAGCCGTTTCCAAATGCAGTGTATGTTTTATGATTGGCTTGTGATAGGCAAAGCTCAACGTGTCTACTTGGTGTTTCCCTTTGAGCTTTGAACTTATGTCAAACTTTGTTTTCATTGTTCTGTTGGCCTAGTGTTTTCCATCGTCTGCCTGTAATTCTTGCTCAGTTGCAAAGGGGATCATTTGTTTCCTCCAATTTACCTTAGAGGGTTTAAATTGGCTCTGTTGATGAAGTGGCTGAGAATTTTTTCCTCCCTTGTCCCATGGGTGATGTAGGAAAAGGATTGCTCCCCACATTTGCCTCAGGAGGTCCCGGATTTGAATGTTTGTCGTTTCTACTAGTGTAAGCATTTCACTGGGACGACATGAACCTTTTGAAGCCAGGGGACAGGAAGCAGCTAGCGACTGAACCGGAACAGAACGGTGGAAACCAGTACACGCTCAGCCCACTTCGGCTGAGAAAAGAGATTTCCATCTTTCGCCACAGTCACCAAATCTGTCTCTTAAAAGACCACACCGAGTCACATTTTCATGGTAACGACAAATGCCTTTAAAAGCTGCCTTTTGAACATCTCCTGTGACTACATCTCAAGGTGTTTTGAAGCTTTGGTAAGAACGCCTTTCCTTACCATATGCAATCTTTGTCCCTTCCCTACGAAGACTCACAAATATTCACCACACCTTCATGGTAAAATAGGCACTGGAAGAAAGAATCCATGATCTGTATGTTTCATTTCCTGCTTCGTAAATGACAATCACTGCTTGGCGCAGATATTGCACTGTAACCACTCAGGGATGTTTCATTAAAAAAATAAAACAAAAAAAAAAAAAAAGAAGGAGGGGCAAAAACAGGAAAATGACAACAAAACGTAAATGGCACAAATTAAATATGCCGATGAGAGAACCTCTCTGACAAGGCTTTCAAAATAGGAGGCAGTAACTTTTGTGTTGTTAACTGTTTGGACTTGTTGAAAAGTTGCACACAAATATGGACAACTTACTCTCATTTTCTGAAATCTGCTAAGAGCCAAATAATCCAGCCACCCTATTAATAGGAATATGTCTCTTCCAAGCAGACCCAAGCTTCCTCTACAAGTCTTAAGCAAGAAAAATAAGTAGTCTGAGTGGCATTACCTAAATCTGACAAGGGAGATAAAGCTGTGCGAATTCAAATTCCACTGTATCTGTGATCTGTGATTTTGGAGGGAATGTAGGAGGAGAAGGGATTCCAAATTTGGTTTAATATGTCATGCAAACTCCTACTGTCCATGACTTGGGTGATCTTTGTATCCCTTATTCTGTGGCTCTTTTTTCCCCAGAGACCAAAAGCTGAGGATAGAGGTATACTCTACAAACATACCCTTTCTGGATTTCCCTTGTTTAAATACTGGTCTTCAGGACTCTGAATTAAAGGACCACTGTGTAGGTATAATCAGAGAATGTGGTGGTCTCTTGGGTGAGTCAACTTCTTGGACGGACTCTGTGACACCCTAAATCACAGTGACCTCTGGACATTAATAAGAGGTGCCAGAGAGACATGAGTACATTTCCTATCATAGCTGCCTTGTTCGACATGCAACTTCACAGTGATCCAGCTGAATTCTCGAAAACCAGGCACATGGCTAGTCAACTCACGCTCGCTCTCTACAATCCCAAGTGTACCAGGCTTGAATGCAAAAGCGATTCTTCCGTCCCAAGGACAACCTGAAACTAAACCAGCTTTTTTCAGAAACATCAGTCAGATGCAAACGATGTCAGTTCTGTTCCATGTTCTTTGTTTCCATTTATTATGGAAGCAAGGGAAAATTCTACTGCTGTTGGAAATGAGAAGAAATAACTTTTTCCTGACTCTCTTTTCTCTGTAAACTTTCACTTCCAGTGAAGTTACTACAATTGGCAGTAAATTCAGGCAAGGAGGGTCTGTGTCCTGACAGAGCCGCCATTCAGTAAGAACAGCAATAACTTGAAAGTATGCATCTGTAGTGAAACTTTGCACAAAGCCCCCTGTATAAAGAAGACAAAAAAGCCCACCATCTGCTTTAGACGAAGTGGTATTTAATCCTCTGTTTCCAACTGCTAATAAAAGTGGCAACCTGATATGGGAAACCAAGTGGGCCTTTAGACACGAGTTGACCACCTATTTTTTGGAGGGGCAGGGGGGCCAGGTCTCAGGACCAGAGGCACAGGTTAGTCTAAAGCAAGGGTTAAACATTCAAAAGCCTAAAAGGGCCAGGGAGCTGATGCAAATGAGCGAAAGCAGTCCAGTGGCCAGCTGGCAAGGAAATGTCCCATCTGAAAAGGGACATCTGAGAGTCGGCTAAAGTACAAGTGTGGCTAAAGCGTCTGAATCTTATAAAACCTGTCTACTTATAAGTGATGTCAGTGGATTCGGAGCTTAATGCAGACCAAACAAATACATCTCTGTGCAGAAAAGGGTTCACAGTTTGCAACCTCTGGTTTAGCGCAAAGTTGAATCTAGGGGCCGGTTTCCTGGCAGCAAGTCTGGCCAGACAGGACTCAGAATGAATTAGAGTGGGGGGTGGGGGAGGGCAGAGCTCTTGTCCACTGATACCCAATTTGGTTTCCATATTTGACTATCACTCCCAGAGGACCTAGTAAGAGTTCCGTTGAAAACACAGGAGCCTAAAAATGAAAACAGTTCAATTTCATGATGGCATACAAAGGATATTTCTATTTATCTTGCCCAAACTCTTAGCTTCATAGAGCCAGGTGGTTAGATTTCTTGCCACTTTTTTCCTGAACATCAAATGCACGACTCTTCCGTTTTTGAGTCTCGGTGTGTCTCCTTTAAATGTGTGGCTTCACTATCTGTGACAAGTGTTCATTTTTCCCTTAGTCGTACCTGCAGAATTTAGCCTATAGTCATGATAACGTAGTCGTCCATGTTCTGAAGTGCGGGACCTCGGATTCCTATGCAGCAGGTGGAAGTTGTCTGTCTGTGCACTTTTTGCCTAAGCTGCTGAGATCCCTTCGAAGTGAATTGGCCATAGTAATCTTTGCCTCCTGCACGACCGTAAGCATGACCTCCAGCGGGTCAGCAAAAGCAGCTCAGTGATTGTTCTCATGGCCAAAACTAAAGCACAAGGTTACCAGAATTGGATAAGCCCCCGGTTGAGGGAGGCATGGGGTGTCTACACCCCACCCAGACAGCACGATCATCACATGAAACCATACTCTTCTGGCGGTGGCTGACGGAGGACATCTGCATGCCGCTGTCATGACACACATTAGGTATGTCTGGAAAGCTACAGACCCCACATCCAAGCACAGTCCTGTCTCCTCCATCTGAGGAACCACACACACAAGAATGAAAACCACACCCACAGAGAACTGAGTATGTATTGTAGAAATGTAGAGGAAAAATAAAAATATTTTTTCAAATGTAATTACTTTTAATATATGCTTGTGGAAGGTCTAATACAATGTATGCTGTCTCTGTAATTTTTGCTGTAAATAACCGGAGACAGTGAATACACTGATTTTTCTATGTCTCTGTTTAAGCTTAAGACTTTGTAACAATTTTTTTAGAGGGGGAAAACCAACAAAGAGCAAATATGTACTTGCTTCCTTTCTGCGTGTATGTACTTCTCAGAAACTGGTTGTAAACAGGTTAAGCATCTTGACGGGCCATTGGTGTTACGTGTACACTTCTTTTTGTAATGCAGCTGAGAAAAGGACAGGGCTGTCGATTAAATGTGCCCCAAAGAATTTGTACTGAAGATTGGCCTAAGACCTGCAAACGCTCTCTGAACTAGATGATGTGAACAAGGAAAGTTTAAAAAAACAAACAAACAAACAAACATTGCCTGAGTAAGTCATCTTTTCTTGTAGCAAATGGCTTTGTCCAAATCCTTTCTGCATGGACTAGCTGAAGGAACACAAACTCTGCTTTCTGATGAACAAAATATTTTTATACACGTTGATTTCTTATTCGTAGCCTGAGGTCAGATCACTCATTCGCTGAAGCCATAACTGACCTTCACCAAATAAATGTTGTAAAGAACCTGGGGGAGGGTGGGGGAGAGCCCAAGAGGGAGGAAGATCGAAGATGTCAGGAGCTCTAACAACACAGGCAGGAGGAAGTCCGATGAACCTGATGCTTTTCCTGCATCCCAAATATGACTTTAAAAGGCTAGTATTTTATGATGATCAATTTATAATAAAAAAAGATATTTAGATTTAAATGAGACTTTCCAATATTTTTTAAATCCCTGACAATGTTTCCCTGCTTTTAGGATTGAGAGAAATGATTTTCATATACTTCCAACATTCAGAGATTTAATATTGATGTTAGCTCCAACCTGCACATCTACAGTGAAGAACGACTCCAAGTCCTCCAGCGGGTAGGACCGGGGGCTGCCCGGGGCTAGGCTGTACCTACTGACCAGGATGGCACCTTGAGGGGCAGCCGTGAGGTACAGCTAGCATCTCTTGTTAGCATGCACACCACTGTTGGCAAGGCACAAGAGTTGCATTGCCAAACGTGTAAAATAAGAGTATTCACTCTACGAAGCGTCATAATTACACTTTTTTAAAAGAATAATGCCTCCCATAGTCACCATTGATTTTTCTGGAGCTTAATTACATTATTACCATATATTATTATTATTGGCCTATAGAGGCAAGAGGCAAACTACAAATAAACCCAGTGACATAGAGTTTTAAAATCTACAATTTTCTGATCTCTCTCTCCTTGTTTAATCCATAAGCCCTAATTTCTGTGTACGTGAGTAAAACTGCAGCCTGAGTCATTTAGGAAGTAAGCATTGAGTTGTTTTTTTTTTTTTTTATTATAAATATACTAGAATAAAACAGCACTCCCTAACAATTAAAAAGAGAGTTTTATATTACTTTAGAATGTAATAGGTTTTTGTCCTTATTTTATGTCCTGTAAATTATTAGTTGAATACTGTTAGCATTCCCTGATAATGCACACATGATTTCTGAATGTCTTCTGTAAATGACAATCAATGTTTATGAAGTTCCCTCCTTTAATGCTGAACAAAATTAAAAGAAGAAAAAGAAACAAATCTTGCCTAATCGTTTTCTTTCCCCTGACAGGGAACAAGGAGGGAATGAAAAAGACCAATCTGGCTTTGCAAACATGATCCCATGGGCTCTTACCTAGAGAGTTGCCCTTTTTCCAGGAAATCATGGGTAATTTTTTTCTGTCAATTCTTGTGTCCTCATGGACCTGGCCTGAGTTAGAAGTGCTCATTGAGAAAAGGCCCACACTTCACCATAGGTTGCAATTAAAATACGAGCCGTAATGGGGCATCTGAGTGGCCCATTTGGTTGAGCATCCAACTCTTGAGTTTGGTTCAGGTCATGATCCCAAGGTCATGGGATTGAGCCCATGCAGAGCATGGAGCCTACTTAAGATCCTCTCTCTCTCTCTCTCTCTCTCTCTCTCCCCCTCTAAGGTAAAAATAAATAAATAAGTAAATAAATACATAAATAAATGAAGTTTAAAAAAATAAGAGCAGCAGCTCTCAAAGATGATGGCTCTCCTTTTCTAGAACTTTCATGAACGAAAAGCCCCAGCTAGCAGAACCATAGCAATGCCTCTGCTACCACTTTGTTGGAACCTGTTGCAGAAGGTTTACAATAGACGTGACAGTCCCTACATCCGATGAAAGCTTTCAGATAATAATTAATGATTAAGTCTCTAGGTCTGATTTTTTCTAGCAAAGCAGGACCATGCTGCTCCCCCAGCAAATTCAATGCTCTGACATATGAATACCCTGAGTTTTCAGCAAGATACAGGAGAAAGTAATTGAGGATAATCACAGGCTCCCAGAGATGCTGAAAAAGGCAATTCTAAGAGACGCTGGTGATTTTTCAGGTGCTTGGAGTTTGTTGCATGCTCGCGTCCCTAGAGCTGAAATGCTCCAAGAATAAAAGCTTAAAGCAAGATTTAACAGATTTTAAAACTAAAAGCACTGACCCACACAACAAGATGAGTCTCAGAAAGCCTTCTGCAAAGTTCCTCCCAGCTTCCGTCTTTGGAAACAGTGGAAACCCGTGCAGTATGTTTCAAGCAATGTCTCTATTCCAGACATCCAGATTCCACGGGGCCCTGATCAGAGGACACAGAAACAGAACTGCACCAATCCTTCTGTTAGAGCGCCATTTCTGTCCCATGGTTGCTAATCAGGTCTTCAAGTGACTGGTCAGAGACAGCAAATATATTATCTCCACCTATCCCAGGCTCTTCCCAATTGCTACCAACAATTGATCAGAAAACTCTTCACTGTAAAATCATCCCCCCCCCAGAAACCTAGATTGAGGCAGCATTGAAACACAAAAGGAGGGGCGCCTGAGTGGCTTAGTCGGTTGAGCGTCCGGCTTTCGCTTAGGTCATGATCTCGTGGTTCGTGGGTCCGAGCCCCGCGTCGGGCTCTGTGCTGACTGCCAGCTCAGAGCCTGGAGCCTGTTTCGGAGTCTGTGACTCCCTCTCTCTCTCTGACCCTCCCCTGCTCACGCTGTCTCTCTCTCTCTCTCTCTCTCTCTCTCCTAGAAATAAAACATTAAAAAAAATTTTAAAAAAAACACACAAAAGGAAACTTAGCCCTTTTAAACTCTGGTTGGACCATATAGGATGACAGTTAACAACCTTTGACAGCATTATAAAAAAGTATGAAGTAAGCCATTTTTGTGTGCAAAACTTTGTTCCATCCATAGATTCTCTTCTCTATTAATAGTAAAAAGTGGCAACATGTCCCAATAACCACACCACACGAGTTTGCATGAGACGTTTCAGACAGCAAAGCAGTGGCCAGGGTTTGGCCCCATACTCTACATGGCAGCAGATCCTTGACCCAATTAGAGAAACAGAAGTGAAGCAGACCCCTAAGGCCATCTTGGTGGGAGGCAGGGGGTGTCTCATATGACCAAGCCACCAGGCTATACAAGTTTTCTCTTCCTGTTTTCTGAACTTGACCTTGGTAAGCATAACTGGTTGAATAAATACTACTATAAAATAAGATACTGTAGAATGGTTTACAGCTGTGTCTCATAGATCTTTAAATCTCCCAAGTTCATGGAGCAGGGCATGGCATTGTATAAGCACTCGATACATGTGTCCATTACATGTACTGAAGTCCATTTTCCTTTTGTAATTTTAGCTTCCTGACAATTTGCTGTCATTTTACTGGTTTCACCCTTGAGCAAATCACCCTCTTGCAGAGGCACCCGATTTAGACATGTTTTTTACCATAAGCGGTGAAAGTGGACATGGCAGTCCCTTGGCAAATGGCACCAGAAGAATGCTCTTTCCCCTCTTTTCTCCAAAGATTTAACCAAAAGCAGTAAGAGAAGGAGCCTGAGTGGCTACTAGAGGTTAGACATAACTTCCCAGATTTTCACAGAAGACTCAGCCAGGCAGGTAACAAAAAACCCCAGAGAAACCAGGGAGCCCAATTTATGAAACAAATTGGACATAATAGCCCGGGCTTGGGACCTCCTTCTCAAATCCCCCAGTCTGGTCTGATCAAATCACAAAGTCTCGGTCAAAAAGAAGAGAATCTGGAGAACAGATCACTTTTTTAGCAATTTCACTGCACCAGTAAGAAATTTTAGTGAAGTTACTGCTTTTTAAGCTATGGAAATTATTACAGTTGTAATCATGTGTTCCTGTGGCAGCAGTCAAAACTGTAAGCCACATCTCATCTTACACATCATCTTAGTCACGGGCTATTTTGCATGCGGTCAGGAGATGAGAAAAGCAAGAAAGGGCATGCGAGGTTCCACAGTAGGTTTGGATGGACCTGGCCTATCCCCATTCCACCAGTCAGATGTCATCCCCTAGCACCACACACCACTTGTATGGCCACAAGGAAAAGGAAATTAGCCCCGAAACAGATGTGAAAGGCATCCAAGAAAGTCTCTCATTTAATTTTCTTCCAGGTACTGCAACAAACATTTATTCAGCAAGTATTTCTGCTACTATATGCCAGGCACTGTTCAGTGGAAATAACAAATCACGAAATATGACGATATAGATTAGACTCTGCTCTTATGGACCAAGAAAGATGGATATACAAGATGACACAAACATAATATAAATAACTATAAAAGATAAATTTTATGATGACCATTCAATTGACTACAAAAACAGTTACAGGATGCTTCTGCAGATGGTCATTTATTCTCTATTTCACTCTACTCTTGAACTCATTATCAATCATCGTTCACCCATCACTGCCATTCTATTTAAAAAAAAAACACTGTTAATTATTTAATGAATTTCTTAATAGTGAGACAAAATCAGGGACACCTGGGTGGTTCAGTTGGTCCAGCATCCAACTTCAGCTCAGGTCATGGTCTCACAGTCAGTGAGTTCGAGCCCCATGTCAGGCTTTGTGCTAACAGCTCAGAGCCTGGACCCTACTTTGGATTCTGTCTCCCTCTCTCTCTGCCCCTCCCTACTCATGCTCTGTCTCTGTCTCTCAAAAATGAATAAACATTTAAAAAAAATAATTCAGCTGATAAAAACTAGGGAAGAAGTAATCAATAAACGGAGTGTCTTCTTCTTGTACAGTGTGCATTCCAATGATATTTTGTAGTTTCCCACCCACTCAATGAGATGACACTCAAAATTAATCTCAAGAAAATAAAGGTTTTTCTTTTTTTTTTACAAATAGTTTATTGTCAAATTAGTTTCTACATAACACTCAGTGCTCATCCCCAAAGTGCAATAAAGGTTTTTCTTGAACATCTGTATGAACCAATAATCCACACATCACACAACTTGTTCAAATGCAAAGGAAAGAGGTCAGAGAGGCATGAGAAAACCGTGGGGTAGAGGGATGAAATAAAGTTGTTTAAAGAATGCTACAGGAGGCATTTAAGAGGTAAGTGAATTAAGTGTGAATTCCGAGATTCAAATATGGCTGGCCAAACCCAACCCCTCCGTCATCCTTGCATGTACTTTTCCCAGATAACAAATGTCCCACTTCTCTATTCAAACATGAACTGAGAATTTATACTTTCTCACAGCCAGCTAAAAATATTTAACCAGCAGGATGGAGAACGGAATTAACAATCCCTTCCATCTGCCAAATGGCAGGGAAGTTTTACCTGAGCTGTAATCCATACTGATACTATTCAGTATCATCTAAAATGTGTTAACAGCTTCCTCCTTGGTACTTTCCATCCTCACCACACTTTACAAACCTAAAGCCCTGCAGCTCTCTAACATGTCGGGGGGGGGGGTGCAGGGAGGGTTGGGGAATGCCTTAAGGTGAGCAGTAGCTGACTGAGGGTTGGGGGTGGATAAGTGGGGGAAGCCAAATCAGGAAAGACTCTCCCAAAGTAAATAGTAACTCTCATGACCCTCAGTCTGCAGAAACTTGCCCTCCACCAGCCCCACATCCACATCATTGGTCAGGGAATTCTTGCTCATTACACAGTGAAATTCCCTGTGCACATAATAGGCAAGATAAAAACGTGACATGCACATGCAAATGGCTGCTTTTGTTTTGTTCTTAAAGCAGCTGAGCCCTAAGATGTTTCGAGTCTTGGAAGAAAAAGTCATAAAAATATTAATTTTAAAAATGATATCCCCCTGTAAAAAATACCCTGGTGTACATCTTAATTCTACATGATCCCACTAAAATAAAATCTCATCCTTACTGATTTTTTTAAATTAAAACTAATTATTCCAGAAGGTTAGTGAGGAGATAGGGGTTTTAAGTTTTCTTTCTCCAAATTCGCCTTTCGAAAATACCGTTCACCCCCTAAAACTAAGAATCAAATTCCTAAAAGTAATGTTATATGAACTTGTGGAGACTCAACCCCAGATAGTTAAATGGCATCATTCTATGGGAACTACTTCTCTATTTCTTAGATTTTAAATCTCTTATCAAGACAGATTTGAGATTGCAGCCAGGTTGCTCTTTCTAAGTCACATTTTGGAGAGAAGTCCTGGGCTATGTCTAGACAGTCCTGTCCTTTAACCTCACTCACACATTCCCCTTCACTCTGGCAAGAACAAATGCTTGCCCAATTGCCCTCAATGGACTGTGCAGTAAAATACTCTTTAAAAATAAGCTCTTCAACAAAAGAACCCAGACATTTGCTCAACATAACTAGTAAACTGTTTTTCCACACTAGTTTTTCCACATAGATTGTATTTGCTATTTTTATGCTTTTCCCCAGAGGTCAGGGGTAACAATTGCCAAAAGGCAAGGCATTGTGATCAACTGTAAAAAAACAAAAACAAAAACACATACATATATGAAAGTTAAGCAGGAAAGAAAGCTGACCTCAGGTCTCACATTCCAAAGTCGTATCTGTTTCCCTCACCCATTCAAAAAACACTGAGTGTTTACTATGTGTTAAGCATTATACCAGATCCAGAAGATAAAAAGATGGTTAGCATAGCCCCTGTCCTTGAGGTTTTTATAGCGTAGCAACGTAGGGTGGGTAGACCAGCTGACAGAAGCAGTGACACATTTCAAAAGTAATTAAACAGAGGATTCGGGTAACTGTAAAAAAGGAGTAATTGAATCTATTTGGGAATAGCTGCTGTAGGAGAAAATGGGAAGATCTAGAGAAACAGTGCCATTTGAACTGAGCCCTGAAGTATGACATGATGTTTGTCAGAAGACGGAATATTTCTAGTTGGGGGAAAAGAACATGCAAAGAGAGAGTGAGAAGTCTACAACATGGAGCACTGGTAGCTGCAATCCGAATATGACACCCCCCTCCCAACGCATTTCGTTTGGGTTATCCTTAATCAGTAAATTTCATATAAAATCGGAATCTCCAGATTCTTTTGTAAAACACAGAAGACCTAGCAACATTGTTCCCATATTCCCATTTGGAGAAATTGTCCCTTTAGACAAGACGTGCATTCTCTAGTTTTCCTCTTTACTCCTTTCCTAACCTGCCTGGCTCCTTAGACAATTGAATTGATGGTGAGCAATGATCAAAGATCAGTGGAAAAAAAGTCCAAAGTAGGCTGGTTACAAAAGATCTGGAACACCTAATGAGAGGCTTATTTTTATTTTTGTGGTTTGATTCAAGTTGTTATTTAAATTCTAGTTAACATATTGAGTAATATTGGTTTCAGAAGTAGAATTTAGTGATTCATCACTTACATGTAACACCCAGGGCTCATCATAACAAGTGTCCTCCTTAATGGCCATCACCATTTAGCCCATCTCCCAGCCACCTCCCTCCATCAATCCTCAGTTTGTTCTCTATAGTTAAGAGCCTCTTGTGGTTTGCTTCTCTTCCTTCATTCCCCTATGTTCATCTGTTTTGTTCTTAAATTCCCCATATGAGTGAAATTATATGGCGTTTGTCTTTGACTTATTTCACCTAGAATAATACATTCTAGCTCCATCCATGTCATTGCAAATGGCATAATTTTATTCTTTTTGATGGCTGAGTAATATTCCATTGTGTATGTATGTATACAAACACACACATGCACACACACACACACACATCACATTTTCTGTATCCATTCATCAATCGATGCACATTTGGGATCCTCATCATTTGGCTATTGTTGATAATGCTGCTGTAAACATCAGGGTGCATGTGTTCCTTCAAATCAGTATTTTTGTATCATTTGGGTAAATACCTAGTAGTGCAATTGCTGGGTCGTAGGATAGTTCTGTTTTTAACTTTCTGAGGAACCTCCACACTGTTTTCCACAGTGGCTGCACCAGTTTGCATTCCCATCTGCAGTGCAAAACCGGTCCTCTTTCCCCATATCCTCACCAACATCTGTTGTTTCCTATGTTGTTAACTTTAGCCATTCTTACAAGTGTGAGGTGCTATCTTACTGTGGTTTTGATCTGTATTTCCCTGATGAGGAGTGATGTTGAGCATCTTTTCTTGTGTTTATTAGCCATCTGGATGTCTTCTTTAGAAAAGTGTCTATGTCTTCTGCCCATTTCTTAATTGGATTATTTGTTTTTTGGGTGTTGAGTTGATAAGTTCTTTATAGATTTTGAATACCAACCCTTTATCAGATATGTCATTTGCAAATATCTTCTCAAATTCTGTAGGCCACTTTTACTTGTATTGATTTTTTTTTTCCTTTGCTGTGCAGAAGCTTTTTATCTTGATGAGGTCCCAATAGTTCATTTGTTTTTATTTTCTTTGTCTTTAGAGACCTGTCTAGTAAGAAGTTGCTAGGGCCAAGGTCAAAGACGTTACTTCCTCTATTCTCCTCTAGGATTTTGATGGTTTCCTATCTCACATTTAGGTCTTTCATCCGTTTTGAATTTATTTTTCTGTATAGTGTAAGAAAGTGGTCCAGTTTCATTCTTCTGCATGTTGCTGTCCAATTTTTCCAATGCCATTTGTTAAAGAGACTGTCTTTTTGCCATTGGATATTCTTTCTGTTTTGTCAAAGATTAGTTGGCCATATGGTGGTGGGTCTGTTTCTGGGTTTTCTATTCTGTTCCATTGATCTATGCATCTATTTTTGTGCCAGTACCATACTGTCTTGATCGCTACAACTTTGTAATATAGCTTGAAGTCCAGAAATGTGATGCTTCCAGCTTTGCTTTTCTTTTTCAAGATTGCTTTAGCTATTCAGGGACTTTTGTGATTCCATACAAACTTTAGGATTGTTTGCTCTAGCTCTATGAAAAATGCTGGTGATATTTTGATAAGGATTGTATTAAATGTTTAAATTGCTTTGGGTAGTATAGATATTTTAACAATATTTGTTCTTCCAATCCATGAGCATGGAATGTTTTTCCATTTCTTTGTATCCTTCCTCAATTTCTTTCACAAGTTTTCAGAGTACAGATCTTTTACCTCTTTGGTTTGGTTTATTCCTAGGTATCTTACAGTTGTTGGTGCAATTGTAAATGGGATCCATTCCTTGATTTATCTTTCTGCTGCTTCATTATTGGTGTATAAAAAATGCAACAGATTTCCATACATTTCCTGTGACTTTGCTGAATTCACGTATCAGTTCTAGAAATTTCTCAGTGGAGACTTTCAGGTTTTCTCCATAGAGTATCATGTCATTTGCAAAGAGTGAAAGTTTGACTTCTTCCTTGCTGATGTGGATGTATTTCTCTTTGTTGTCTGATTGCTGAGGCTATGACTTCTAGTGCTATGTTGAACAGCAATGGTAACAGTGACCTTGCTGCCATGTTCCTGACCATGGAAGAAAAGCTCTCAGTTTTCCTCATTGAGAATGATATTAGCAGTGGGTCTTTTGTAGATGGCCTGTATGATGTTGAGGTATGTTCCCTCTATCCCTGGTTTGCTGAGGATTCTTAACAAGAATGGATGCTGTATTTTGTCAAATGCATTTTCTGCATCTAATGACAGTATCTTATGGTACTTATCCTTTCTTTTATTAATGTAATGTGTCATGTTGATGGATTTGTGAATATTGAATCATCTGTGCAGCCCAGGAATAAATGCCATCTGATCATGGTGAATAACTCTTTTAATGTACGGTTGGATTCAATTTGCTAGTATCCTGTTGAGAATATTTGCATTCATCTTCATCAGGAACATTGGCCTATAATTTTCCTTTAGAGTGGGGTCTTTGTCTAGTTTTGGGATCAAGATAATGCTGGCTTCATAGATGAGTTTGGGTCTTCCTTCCTGTTTTATTTTTTGGAACAGTTTGAGAAGAATAGTTATTAACTCTTCTTTAAATGTTTGGTAAAATTCCCCTGGGAAGCCATGTGGCCTTGGACTTTTGTTTATTGGGAGAGTTTTGATTACGGATTCAATTTCTTTGCTGATGATTGGTCTATTAAAATTTTCTATTTCTTCCTGTTTCAGTTTTGGTAGTTTGTATGTTTCTAGAAATTTGTCCATTTCATCCAGATTGCTCAATTTAGTGGCATCTGATTTTTCATAATATTATAGTTGTCTGTAGTTCTGTCATATTAGTTATAATTTCTCCTCTTTCATTTGTGATTTTATTTATTTGGGTCCTTATTCTTTATTTTCCTTCTGCTGGCTTTAGGCTTTATTTTCTGTTCCTTTTCTAGCTCCTTTAGGTGTAAGATTGGGTTGTGTATTTGCTTCTTGATGTAGACCTGTAGTGCAATATATTTTCCCCTTATGACTGATTTCACTGCACCCCAAAGGTTCTGGACAGTCACATTTTTATTTTCACTTGCTTCTATGTATTTTTTTATTTCTTCTTTACTTTTCTGTCTAACCCATTCATCCTTTAGCAGGATGTTCTTTAACTTCCATGTTTTTATGGTCTTTCTAAATTTTTTCTTGCAGCTGAATTCCAGTTTCATTTGATATATGCATAATATTATCTCATTCTTTTTTAATTTGTTGAGGCCTGATTTGTCACCCAGTATGTGACCTATTCTGGCGAACGTTCCATGTGCACTCGAAAAGAATGTGGATTCTGCTGTTTTAGGATGAAATGTTCTGAATATATCTAATTCCCCCAATCTACTGTGTCATTCAAAGCAATTGTTTCCTTGTTGATTTTCTGCTGAGACGGTCTGACCATTGCTGTGAGTGTGTTAAAGTCCCCTGCTCTTCTTGTATTATTATCAATGAGTTTCTTTATGTTTGTTATTAATTGACTTGTATATTTAGGTGTTCAAGTTGGAGGCACAAATATTTATAATCATTAGATCTTCTTGTTGGATAAACTCCTTTAGTATGATATAGTGCCCTCTGTCTCTTGTGACAGTCTTTGGTTTAAAATCTAGTTTGTGTGTTATAAGTATGGCTACTCTGGCTCTCTTTTGACAGCCATTGCATGACAAATAGTTTCCATCCCCACGTTCAATCTGCAGGTGTCTTTAGTTCTACAATGAGTCTCTTGTAGGCAGCATATAGATGGGTCTAGTTGGTTTTTGTTTTAAATACAATATGATACCCTATGTCTTTTGATTGGAGCATTTACTCTATTTACATTCAGAGTGGTTATTGATATATATGAATTTAGTGCCACTGTACTACCTATGAAGTCAGTGTTTCTGGAGATGTTCTCTATTCCTATCTAGTTTTATTGCTTTTGGTTTTTCTTTCCCACTCAAAGAGCACCCTTTAACATTTCTTGCAGGGCTGTTTTAGTGGTCACAAACTCCTTTAGTTTTTCTTTGTCTAGGACACCCTTTCTCTCTCTTTCCATCAGCACAGAGCCCAAAGCAGGGCTCAAACCCATGAACTGTGAGATCATGACATGAGCCGAAGTCAGACACTCAACCAACTGAACCACCCAGGAGCCCCAAGCATTCTTTATTTCAGCCTGACTACTTTTTAGGTCTTTCATCACTGTGGTAAGAGACCTTCCCCTGCCCCCCCTCCCGGTGTCTTCTATGCTTTTCTGAAGACTGGCTTAGTATCCTCATGATTGTTGTTTTAAATTCTGATTCAGGTATATTACTTATATCTGTTTTGATTAGAAACCTAGTCATGACCTCTTCTCATTCTTTCTTTTGGGATGAATTCCTCCATCTTGACATTTT
Organism: Hyaena hyaena; assembly: GCF_003009895.1. Taxonomy (NCBI): domain Eukaryota; kingdom Metazoa; phylum Chordata; class Mammalia; order Carnivora; family Hyaenidae; genus Hyaena; species Hyaena hyaena. Next base: position 239,545 of record NW_024081917.1, read on the forward strand.
GTCTAGGTCTGTCTTCTGTGTGTTAGGATAATCCATTATGTTTCCTGCTCCTGAGAGTAATGACTATTTTAAGAAGAGGTCATATATTATCAGAGCCTGGACCTTCAGGAAGTGTTTTACTGTATGCAGTGTGCACTCTGCTGTTGTGTTCTGGCTGCTCTTTCCCTCAGGTCAGTCTTCTGAGAGTTTCTTCTTACCTGCAGTGGGGAGTGTTTGGACCTTGTCTAGTGCATGGCAAGTTTTAACTAGGTGTGTTTCGATCCACTTGTTAAAAAAGGTGAGATCCTATTTCCCCTAGAACTGAAGCTTTGAAGCACTCTTGAGTCAATGGGTGAGATGAGTACAGGGTGTTTGTGCTGGTCTTCCTGAGGAGGGACCTGCTGCTGCTCTGGCCCTCCGGCACAATTGCCCTAGATCAGAAGCACCAGCAGAGTGCCAGGGGATGGAGCTTGGTGTAAGCAAGGCTCAAGGCTCAAGGCTCAAGGCTCAATCCTCCACTGTGGGCATCGTGCCTCATCTGAAGTCCATTCCTGCTGATGGGAGAAGCGAAAAATGTCAGCCAGCACTCATTCCTGGAGAGGGGAATTTGCACCTGCTGCTGTTCAGGAAGCCCTCACAGAAGAGCAAAGAAACTCCCCTCATTTTTCCCAGGCATCCCTCAGACCCCTGCCTTCACCCTGTGTCCAAGCCACGTGCCCACTTGGGAGTGCAGTGCTCCTGTGTTTTATCTCAGGTGCACTGGCTGTGCTTCAAAACTCCAAATTTTAGGGACCCGGTAGAATTCAGACCCATTATTCATCTGGGGGAGGGTTTTGTGGCTGTTTGTCCCAGAAGGGTAACCACAGGACCATCCAGGGGTTTGAAGTTCATGGCAAAGCACAACAAAAAGCTGACATGCACGTTAGCTGCCCTCAGCAGCTGTCTCTGCTCATATGCTGATGCACAGGGCAGTTCAATGGTGCTGGCCAGCTCTTTTGCCCCCTGAGGGGCAGCACCACCTCTCCCAAATGCACTCAAAGAAGGGGAACTCTTGGTTCTCTCCCAGTGTGACCCAGGGCATCCTCAGACCACACTGTCCACTCCTGAGCCTCTGCCCTCCTTCTTCACCGGAGCACTGCCACGCCCACCCTTGCTCTACCCTGATGATGGCACAGACTTCTCAAGCTATAGACTTTGAGCTCCGCTGCTTGTAAAAGTTTGCAGTAATCAGCCTCTCATTTTTTTCAATGGTTTCTGTGAAAGCTTTTCTTATGCAATCCTTTGCATACTGCTTTCTCTCCTTCTCTCTCTGGCTCTCTCTCTCTGGCTCTCCCTCTCTCTCTCTCTCTCTCCCCTCACCGTGATCAGGACTCCCTCCCCTCTGCGGCACCTGTGATTCCTTTTTCCCCAAATCACGTCTCTGCACCTCTTACCATCCACAATGTGTCATCTTTTCTTCTTCTAGTTGTGCAGTTTGTTCTCTCAGTCCTCAGATCGATCTCTTGGGTGTTCAGAATAATTTGATATTTACCTAGCTGTGGTCCAGGGATCAGACAAGCATAGGGGCCCCTACTACTCTGCCTTCTTAACTCTTCCTCTCTCTGAGAAGCTTATTTTTAGCTCTCTGTTTCTATGCCTCTGCCTCACAGAACAGGTCACCCATAAGTTGGATCCAATAACTCATCTGTTTTTCCTTATAAATCTTTTTGTTGTTGTTTGTAATATTGGAAATGGTTGCCACTCCTCTACATTGGTGAATTGGGAAAAAATGTCTGTTATTTACAACCACAAATACCTACTCAGGAAGACAGTTTCTGTTAAATAGAAAACCCTCAGTTCTGCTAAGGGTTTTGGGATTTACAAGTTTTGTAGAAGAATACAGCGTTCCCATGGCTCTCCAAGACAAAAGAAGTACACAAGGAAAGAGGGGGGGAAAGACACCAAGAAAGGAGTCAGTGAGACCATGAAACTTGGTCACCGATGGGTCAAAGAATCAATGAGAAACTCTTAGTGGCAGAATGCCCCAAAGGATTTTTAAAGCAGGGATGGTAAATGTATGGTTTTAGGTTATTTGTGGGATGAACAATGTGGGATACACACATCCCACCCCCTGTTGATGTGGCTCCTGATTTTCAGCAATGTCAACCTCAAAATACTTATGTGACTTTGGGAATTTAGATTTGCAGAAATTCAGAGAAATATTTATAAAATATTTAGTTTTCTTTAATTAGGTATTAGACCAAGACATGGAATTGTGTCCTTTAAGCTAGATCTCAGGAAAGCCTTGGCCAATATTAAGTTTATAGAATTTAATCACTGATGAAATAATTTAAAACAAAATTATCTATTAAATTACTTCATGACTAATCTTAATATTTGATAATAATGTATTGTTTTTCTGTAAGGAACAACATAAGTCCCAGCAGCTCTGACACCTGAACACATCTGATGAGCACAAAGCAGAAGAAGACTCTCTGAGGCTCTCCAGTTACAAAATGGTTCATGGAACTCAACCTAGGAGAAACCAGAGGATATTTTCTCCAAGTTTCCACTAGTCTCATGGGGATCTAGTGCTCTTTTAGGCCAACACCCTTGTAGGCAAGGTCTATGTCAGCTTGCCTGATTGCCCTTTGTAATGAACACAACTCTACCTGCATTGGAATTCAATCACAAAGTCTCCCCCGCTGGTGAAACAGCTTTGGTCTATTATTCACCTCTTGGCTCCTGGTCCTTGCGCCCGATGGATGCAAATCCCCAAGCTTTCCATTCCAAATGGTGCCTATAGTAAAGCTTGGGTCTCACAGTAAATCATCAGCTCATAACCCTGCCTTCAGCTGGAATGAAAGGTGTCCTTGCATTTCCCAGTCTGGAGACTCTTGCTGAGACAACAAAGGCCCACCAGGTCGTTAGGGCTCAAGCAAGCATCTGCTCAGCTTTGTATCTGACCAAATGACCACAGGGATGCATGTATTCCACAGATGTGTTGTCAGGATCAACAGAAGAAAACAAAACAAAACAAAACAAAAAAAGTAAACCTACTGTCTGCCTTTAAAACGAAGTTTTATGTTGTAATTCATTTCTAAATAAGTAGTTCCCACAGATTCCGCTGGGTCCCTGGGCACAGGATTTCATATGCCTTTTGAAAAGGGCACAGATAATTGAAAAAGGAAATATGTGGTAAAGGTGGCCAAGTTAGGTATCAACTTGAATCAGCACATACTGACTGAGCACCCACTCTGATAATAGTGACGAACTATGGCAGAGTTCTTTATACCTTACAGCACTTTTCACATATATTCTTCATTTGAGCATCACAACAGCCCACTATGGGAAAAACAGGTGCTAAAAAGATCATCAATATTTGTAATCAGTACTTGCAAAGTTCAGGTATGGAATGCAAAATCATCCTTATATTCTAAACAATATCTAGAAAATCCCAAAGACTACTTTTCAAAAATCTATTCAAATTAAAAAGGTAATTTCATTTAGTGTCATGGATAATAAATATGCAAAAACCTAAATTTTAAATTATTATATCAATCAAAAATAAAACGGGAAAAAAATCTCATTCGCTACAGTATTATATACTATAAAGTTCAGTGAACAAGTTAACAATAAAAGTACAGAGCCCATATGAACAAACTTTCTCATAAAGCAGAAGACGACTCAGCACAATGTATTCCTAGGGGAAAAATGAGAAAAAAAAACAGAAAGCATAATACGTAGAAAATGTAATAAAATGACTCAAAAGGAAATTTATGGATAGTATCATTTATAACAGATGTGTTAAGTCTTCCTTTCAAAGATAGAGGCACAAATCAGGTTTTTGTAAAATGTTAAGTATGTCATCTTTTAAGGGATCCTCAAAACAAATTGTCACAAGACCATCGCAAATAAAGAAAATTAAAAAGACACCCTAGATAATTGCTAACAAAAAGATCATTTAAGTATGTACATGTAATAGGGGTGCCTGGATGGCTCAGTCGGTTGGGCGTCCGACTTCAGCTCAGGTCATGATCTCATGGTTCATGGGTTTGAGCCCCGCATCGAGCTCTGTGCTGACAGCTAACTCAGAGCCTGGAGGCTGCTTCAGATTCTGTGTCTCCCTCTCTCTCTGACCCTCCCCTGTTCACACTGTCTCTCTCTTTCTCTCTATCTCTCAGAAATAAATAAAACATTAAAAAAAATTTTTAAAGATATACCAATAATAGTCAGACAAAACAGAATTTAAGATCATTATAGTATGGACTATTCAGGATTTTTTTTAAGGTAAAGATCCACCTAAAGATTCAATAATCATTTACGTTTTTTGAGAGAGAAAAAAGAAAGAGATTGAGAGAGAATCCCAAGCAGGTTCCACACTCAGCACAGAGCTGAGGGGTCAATGAGGGGCTCAGTCCCACAACACTGGGATCATGAACTGAGTTGAAATCAAGAGTCTGACACTCAACTGACTGAGCCACCCAGGCACCCAACAGTCATCTACTTTTTAATGCATTTATCAATGTGGTTTTAAAATATATAAATCAAAATCCACTTGAGTTCCCAGGAGAAATTGAAAATGCTACAGTGGACAAAAATCACACAGATCTCAGATACTAGAAGATCAAATAAATTGTTTTTCAAGAAAATTTAGAGAGGATTTTAATAACATGGTTAACAACTTTGATCTAAGAGAAAAATATTTAACTCTGTACCCAATAAACAAAGAATGCACACTATGTTCAAACACATGGAACATTTGTAATAATGGACTGTGTATTGAGTCACAAAGAAACTCTCACTACTCACCACAATGGAAAAAAATTAGAAGTTAAATGACACAATATAAACAACACTATCACCATAAAAAAAAAAAGCACCTAGAAATTTAAAAATATACTTCTAAGTAATTTCTGGATAAAGAGGAAATCAAAACTTAAATTACAAATTATTTAGAAATAAAAGTAATCTGAGGTGCCTCAGTGGCTCAGTTAGGCATCCACCTCTTGGTTTCAGCTCAGGTCATGATCTCATGGTTCATGAGTTCAAGCCCCACTTTGGGCTCTGTGCTGTCAGCACAAAGTCTGCTTGAGATTCTCTCTCTCTCTCTCTCTCTCTCTCTGCCCATCTCCGACTCATGTTCTCTCTCTCTCTTTCAAGATAAATAAACTTATAAAAAAGAAATGAAAGTAATCGAAGCTCTAAAACCAATACTTATGGGATGTGATATGTATACGTGTGTGTGAACCAATAAATATGTAAGTGAATATATATTCTTATGTTTTAAAAAACAAAACTAAGCTTTCAGCTAAGAATAAAATAAACACAAAGTGGAAAGACACAATGTAGACAAAAGCAGAAATTAATCAAAATTAAGATTTATCAAGAAGATTTATCAAAAAGTTAACTCTGCAAAAAGCTATATAATAGACAAACTTCAAGAGAGACTTCTATTGCCACCCCATCTACAAGAAGAAGCACCCCCACTTCCCTTTCTACCCCCCTTATCATGCTTTATTACTCCCCACTGTATTTGCTGTATACATACTGGTGGGTAGTGAAGAATTAACCTCATCCATAAGGAGGTCTGGATTTTGCCCTTGGCTACTCGAGATGAACTACAGGTCCCTGGAATGTCCTGATAGGAGTGTCTTGGTCTAGATGTTTTGGTCATGAGATCTAACAAAATCTTACAATGTGATTTATGATGGGGGCTTTGGGTCATGCCACATCACTTCCAACTTCCAGGGGGATAGGAGACTAAAGGTAGTAGTCCAACCTCCAGGAGGGGCTAGAGACTAAAAGAGAGCAAGACAGGGTACATATGTGTTTGAGCCCAGTAAAAATTCTGGACATCAAGGGCTCAGGTGAACCTTCCGGCTTGGCAAGACTCTGTGTGAACTGTTACACACCATGGTCAGGAGGTAATGCCATCATGACTCCATGGAGAGAGACCAACCAGAATCTTCCATATGTACCTCTTTCATTGGCTGCTTCTAATTTGTATCTTTTCCCTGTAATAAACTATATCCATGAGTATAAAAGCCTTTAGCAAATTCTGTGAGACCCTCTAGTGAGTCATCAAATCTGAAGGTGGTTTTGTGAATACCCTAAACTTGTAATTGGTGGCAGAAGTGAGAATAGTCTTGTGGGAACTGCTCCTTCAGACCCTGGAGTTTAGCTAATTAGTCATTACCCAATTACCCAGAGTTAGCTAACTCTTCCTCCCACCCTATACCCCAAATTAGGCTGTCAGCTTCACAAGGTTTGGTTTACTGTCATATACCTAAAGCATATAACTATATCTTATACATAGAAATAGCATAATAAATATTTATTGAATTGATTAATTAATCCAAGAAGACAAAACAATTCACCTTCAAGGGACAAAATTGCATTGACTTTTGCAACAATAAATGCCAGAAGACAATAAAACACTATTTACTAGCTTTCAGAGAAAAATAATTATTATCCAAGATTCCCACTCCACCAATTTCTTGTTCCTGTGTGAAAATGAAAAAAAAAATCGTATTCAAATATGCAAGATTGCAGGAAAATACTAAATATATACTTTTTCTGGATAAAGCAGACACTTTCCAAAGACATTTATCAAAACCCTGAAGGATGAGCCAAACACAAAGAAAAGAGAAAATAATAGTTAATAGGGCTTGCTATATGCTAGGCAAGCACTAGCTTATAGTCATTCATTTAAATCTTTTTGTGCAAATCGATCAGGAACACGACAGGGATGCCCACTCTCACCACTGTTGTTTAACATAGTGCTGGAAGTCCTAGCATCAGCCATCAGACAACAAAAGGAAATCAAAGGCATCAGAATTGGCAAAGAGGAAGTCAAACTTTCACTCTTCGCAGATGACATGATACTCTACATCGAAAACCCGACAGACTCCACCAGAAGCCTACTAGAACTGATCCAAGAATTCAGCCAAGTTGCAGGGTACAAAATCAACGTACAGAAATCGGTTGCATTTTTATACACCAATAATGAAGCAACAGAAAGAGAAATCAAGAAACTGATCCCATTCACAATTGCACAAAAAACCATAAAATACCTCGGAATAAACCTAACCAAGGATACAAGAGATCTGTATGATGAAAACTATAGAAAACTTATGAAGGAAATTGAAGAAGACACAAAGAAATGGAAAAACATTCCATGCTCATGGATAGGAAGAATAAATATAGTTAAGATGTCATTACTACCTAAAGCACTCTACACATTCAATGCAATTCCAATCAAAATTGCACCAGCATACTTCTCAAAACTAGAACAAACTATCCAAAAATTTGTATGGAACCACAAAAGACCCCGAATAGCCAAAGTAATACTGAAAAATAAAACCAAAACGGGAGGTATCACCATCCCAGACTTCAGCCTCTACTACAAAGCTGTCATCCTCAAGACAGTATGGTATTGGCACAAAAACAGACACATAGACCAATGGAACAGAATTGAGAACTCAGAAGTGGACCCAAAAGTATACAGCCAACTGATCTTTGACAAAGCAGGAAAGAATATCCAATGGAAAAAAGACAGCCTTTTTAACAGATGGTGTTGGGAGAACTGGACAGCAACATGCAGAAGAATGAAACTAGATCATTTTCTCACACCATGCACAAAAATCAACTCAAAATGGATAAAGGACCTGAACGTGAGACAGGAAACTATCAACACCCTAGAGGAGAAAGCAGGAAACAACCTCCTTGACCTCCACCGCAGCAACTTCTTACTTGACACATCCCCAAAAGCAAGGGAATCAAGAGCAAAAATAAACTGTTGGGACCTCATCAAGATTAAAAGCTTCTGCACAGCCAAGGAAACAACCCAGAAAATTAATAGGCAACCAACGGAATGGGAAAAGATAGTTGCAAATGACATATCAGATAAAGGGTTAATATCCAGAATCTATAAGGAACTCACCAAACTACACGCCCGAAAAACAAACAACCCAGTGAAGAAATGGGCAGAAGACATGAACAGACACTTCTCCAAAGAGGACATCCAGATGGCCAACAGACACATGAAACGATGCTCAGCATCCCTCCTCATCAGGGAAATACAAATCAAAACCACACTGAGATACCACCTCACGCCAGTCAGAGTGGCTAAAATGAGCAAATCAGAGAACTCTAGATGCTGGCGAGGATGTGGAGAAACGGGCACCCTCCTACACTGTTGGTGGGAATGTAAACTGGTACAGCCCCTCTGGAAAACAGTGTGGAGGTTCCTCAGGAAACTAACAATAGAACTCCCTTATGACCCAGCAATAGCACTGCTAGGAATTTACCCAAGGGATACAGAAATGCTGAGGCATAGGAGCACATGTACCCCAATGTTCATAGCAGCACTCTCCACAATAGCTAAAACATGGAAAGAGCCTAAGTGTCCATCAACAGATGAATGGATCAAGAAGATGTGGTTTATCTATACCATGGAATACTACATGGCAATGAGAAACAATGAAATCTGGCCATGTGTAGCAACATGGATGGACCTTGAGGGTGTTATGCTGAGCGAAATAAGTCAGGCAGAGAAGGACAAATATCATATGTTTGCACGTATAGGAGGATTAGGAGGAACTTGACGGAGGAACAAGGGGGAGAAGAAGGGCGGAAATGGTGGGGGAAAGGGAGAGAGGCAAACCATGAGAGACTCTTGAATGCTGACAAAAACTGAGGACTGATGGATGTGGGGGGGAGGGGGGATGGGCATGGAGGAGGGCACTTGTGGGGATGAGCACTGGGTGTTATGTGGAAACTAATTTGACAATAAACTATTTGTAAAAAAAAAAAAAAAAAAATCTTTTTGTGCAAATCAATGAGGTAGCTACTACTATTATTCTCCATTTCCAGTGAGGGGCCTGAGACATAGAGAGGTTCACTTTTCTACTCAAAATCATACAGTCAATGAGAAGTGGTACCAGGATTTGAACTGCAGCATTATGGGATCAAATTTGAAACTTGCTGACCTTACACTACACTGCCTTTAATAAAGCTTTAAACATAATCACAAAAATTAATTGATGAATCTAAACACCTACTCCAATTATTATAAAATTGAACACTAAAAAAAAGAGTTTTTGTTTCAAATCATACAATGCAGAATTCCAGAAAAAAAAATGATGAAGATTAAAAAGTGGAGAATACATCTTTAAAGCAAAGATACTAAATTTGTTGCCTATAAAGAATTAAAATTAAGTGTTTTGATTGATATTGATAAATATAGACTCAAAAATGTTCTTTTAAAAAAAATGCTTTTACATTTATTTATTTTTGAGAGACAGAGAAAGAGAGAGCACCAGTGAGGGAGAGGCAGAGAAAGAATGGGACACAGAATCCGAAGCAGTCTCCAGGCTCTGAGCCCAATGTGGGGCTCAAACTCACAAACCGTAAGATCATGACCTGAGCCAAAGATGGACACGTAACTGACTGAGCCATCCAGGCACCCCAAGAATGTTATAAAAAAAAAAAAAAAAAAAGCTTTAATGTAATCACTGATAACTAGCTATGGTTCAAATCAAGCTTCCATGGAAGACATCTAAAAATGCTGAAGAGCTGGCAGATCAGGAGATTCAGGGCAGAAGGACCCTTGGCCCAGGATTCCTGGAACATGGAGAACAGCCTGCCCTGTCTCTCCTCTGCCTTGACTTCCTAAGGAGAAAAGACTCAAAAAAATAAATCACTTAAAGTTCTGGTCGCAGATGGTGATATAGGAGTCTCCAGAAGTCCCTTCCTTGCATGGACATGCCAAATGCACTACTAACTATACACGAGCAAACAGTTTCTTTTGAAACAAATCCGAAAAGTAGCCGAGCAACACCCATGCATCAAAATGGCGGCTGACTGCTATTCTCCCCAGAGACTGAGGAGACCAGTGGATGCCTTCTCTGCCTTCTCCCTCTATCCTAGTCACTAGTATTTACCTAGAAGGAGCTTAAACACACATTTGGACCCCAGTATTTGCAGCTTCTGACCAAAGGATTTGGGGGAGGGGGGCAAATCAAGAGTTTAGGCATTAAGCCGTTTTAGATGTCTGCTAGAGTCCAAGCCTGGCAGGTAGTGTCAAGCAAGCATTTAAAATAGAGCACTGATGTTCCAGGGTGTTTTTATGTTTGAATGTGTGTTGCGTGTGTTCATTTTACATACATGGGATCACATTTTCCACACTGTTCTAACTACACTTACATTTACTTACAGATGCAAAATGAATGAATGAAAACAATCAGTGTACATTTACAGAGATGACTGGATAGAGTTTTAATAATTGGAATCTCTAAGTGGTAAGATAGTAGATTACTTATACAGTCTTTTTGGGTTCTTTGCTGCACTGTTTGAGGCGTTTTTTTGCTTGTTTGTTTGTTACAATGAGCATTGGATTGTTCTTCCATATACAATAACATTATTTTCAAAAGACATTAGAGGAAATTTGTTTTTTTGGTTTTCTTTTTTTAATTTTTAATGTTTATTTATATTTGCGGGGGGGGGGGGGAGACAGAGTGTGAGCAGGGGAGGGGCAGAGGGAGAGGGAGACACAGAATCCGAAGCAGGCTCCAGGCTCCAAGCTGCCAGCACAGAGCCAGACACGGGGCCAGAACTCCCCAACTGCAAGATCATGACCTGAGGCAAAGTCAATTGCTCAACCAACTGAGCCACTGAGGTGCTCCTAGAGGAAATTTGTTTAACATATAATAAAACCTGAAGGTTAATATGTTCTCTGACACAGAAAGTGTACAAGATCTAAACCTCAGCCCTTCTCTTCAGTTTCTGTTTCAGCTAGAATGAGTATACACTGATGTGAGTTTTAAACATTGCAAATTACGCATTTTCAGATTATGACTGGACCGGGTGCCCTCTTTTGACAAGACTAAGTTAAGCCTGAGCCAGTCTGTGGAGTAGGTAGGTATACAGCATTGTGTATGTAAGTTTCTATGTGTGTGTGTCAACAATCTGCATCAGGGTTTGCAGGTGCCTTCCACCCGGTGCGATAAGACTCTTTGCTAAAGAACCCTGCCTTTTAACGAGTTTACCATTAAAAAAAAATTGGGACACTGCCTAGTTCCACAGTGTTAAATGAAAATAACATTCAGAGTTGAGTTAATCTGATTGCGTGGGATCTATTTTCCCCCTCGCTGCAAATCAGAGGAGTTTTCAGCTAACAAGAATGGTGCCCTACTTGAACGGGCAGCGGGTGCTGCTGCTAGGCAGAGCAGCACTTAGCCTGGCATTACCATCCCCAGGTTCACGGCAATGAAACTCCGGGAGTGGCAAAGTCAAATCAGTTCAATTGTCTGATTGTTCATACTCATAAAGTGGGGAAGCTAGCAGGGGTCCGGCATAAAACTTGGGAGTTCGGCAGTGCAGCTCCTTTAAGGTAATTCATTGCCCTCTGCAGTAGCTTAAATCAGAAGGGCCAGCACGGTCACAGAAAATGCAGCTCCCCACACTGCTTGAGAGCAATATCGCAGATAGCCGGCTGCTCTGCCAGATGTCAAAGGTGCACTAAAAGCACTTGTTTTTGATCTACCCCATTCCCGAGAAGTACAATGGATGGGCCTTTAAGTACAGCCATAAAAAAAAGATTGTGATTAATGAGGCAGCACAACTTAATAAACCAAGCTGACTCCCGCTTCTTTCTCCTAGGCATTTTCACTGTCCACAAAGCAGTTCTTTTACTTAGCAGCAGGGACATGTAAAATGTTAATCATCAATCTGTGGGCCATTAAAGAAGTTGCTTTCCCTTTCTCAACTTGAAACCAAGGGGGAAAGATAATAGGTTTGGTTAACAGAGCTGTGCACATAATGGGGATGTGCGGAGGAAAGCTTTGATAGAGTCAGCGTGGGAGCCCTGAGCGCTAATCCACCCTGCTCTTGGGACCACGAGTTCAAGTCCTTGGTGGGGCTGGAAGGCTCAGTGTGGAGGCTAGGGTGAGTGTCTTGATCTCACTGGACACAGAGGAGGGAACTGTACTGGAGTGGGGTGAAAAATAAGATCAGAAGGCATGGGTGCTCTCTGTGTCAGAAGGGAGGGACAAAGATATTGCTCATACATCTGGATTCTTTCCTCCCAGAAAAGGTGGCCAAACTAGCCTTCCCAGGTAGGCAAGCAGCTGTGAGGGGAGGTCCACACAGTAGACCCCTCCCTTGCCCAGAGATTGACAGAGTTTTCCGCTAATTCTCCAAAATCTAACGAAATACTTCCTCCGCAGGAGCCAAAGATACCTCAGAGACACACAACTTGAAAACTTACTCTCAGGGAGCCTGGGTGGCTCGGTGGTTGGGCGGCTGACTTCAGCTCAGGTCATGATCTCACAGTTCGTGGGTTTGAGCCCCATGTCGGGCTCTGTGCTGACATCTAGCTCAGAGCCTGGAGCCTGTTTCAGATCCTGTCTCCCTCTCTCTCTGACCCTCCCCTGCTCACTCTGTATCTCTCTCTCAGAAATAAAGCATTAAAAAAATAATAAAAGAAAACTTACTTATGATATAAGAATTGCTTTCGACAGGGGCAGGAGTCAGAGACATAAGGGTCAAGTGCATGACCCACAAATGTTTGAGACAGTCGATCAGTTAATACTGCTAGGAAAAGAGCAACTACTGGAAGGCAGCACCAGGTGAGGGCATTTCTGAAACGGCCACAGCTGGGAAAGTTGATGCTAAAGTTAAGAACATCACAGAATCTTTTCTCATTCCTTTCAGTGAACTCATGGTCTTGTCTTGTCTTGCTAAAGAATGCTCAGACTGCCCTGTGGCTAGAGCGTGTATCAGGAGATTCCTCCCACTGCTAGAGTGCGGAGCTGATGACCCCAATTTGGAAGACCAATGGTCCATGGTATTTTGGGAAACCCTACCTGGTCAGCAGAAATGTTACTTCCCTACTAAAGGCTTCCCCCCTCCGTTTTCATTACTTCCTCTAAAAATGAAACAGGGCAAGGCCATTTTTTCATGGTTTAAAATCATGGGCACCTACAGTTCTTTATGTGTTTTGCTCAGGAAGTTTCTCCTGAATCCCCAAGTGAAGACCCTGAGGTACAATGAAATTGGTCTCCTACTAGACCAGTAGGTCCTCTTCATCTCAGGAATACCAACTGGGCTCAGATATGCCACACTCACTTCTCAGACCAGGAGGAGATGCCAACAACCTTGAAAAGAAGACTTTGGCCAAAGAAATCTTTGGCAGCTTATGCCAGGGCCATGATGTTCATTGTTTTATGAGATTTCTTAGAGCAAGAGGATGGGTTTATGGGACAGCTGTGCTGAGTCAGTAAAAGCGGGCTTTCTTCCTTGCTCGCTTTCTCCCCGCACATCTCACTTAAATTACTGTATAGTTATCAAGGAATAGATCTTAGTCAAATGAGCCTGAACACTTTCTTCAAGACCTTTCACTTATCAAGGTGACCATATCATTTCCCATCCTCAACCTCCAATCTCTCCTCCACAAAGCAATCACAGCGGTTGGTCCAAAACATTGATGCTCCTTTTCCCCAGCATGCCCTCTGCTGGACATGCCCTTCTCCAGTTTTCTCATTCCTCAGTGCAAGCTTGAGCCCCTCCAGGAAGCCTCTCCTTGTTATGCGCATTAAGCGCCCACAGGAGAGCCCCTGAATGTGTACTTGCTCTCTCTCTCTCTCAACCCTGGGCTATGACAATTGATTTGGGTCTGTGTGTTCCTCATGAGGTACACACCTAGTAAAGCACCTTGTGTACAGTAAAACCTGTCATTGTGGGATGCTCCAGACTTCCTATACAGAACAAGTATGGAGAGGGAAATATTTTATGCTGTAGATCAGTAAAATGGCAGTATTTTTAAAAATTGCACTTGACATAGATTGATCAGATTCTATCAGCCAGATCAAAGACAATAATGGTGTTAATGGTGATATGAAGCGGAGTTGGAAGGGGTTGTTGGGATGACCAATTAAAGCCCTTCCCAAAAAACCCTTAGAGCCATTTCTACTGGTTGTAATCGCTCGCCAAACTACAAGGTGCTTATGGGCGGGGTCTACAGCATATTCAGTGTCCTACTTCTAAGGCCAAGCAGTTTATAGTCAGTGGATAATTAATAAGTGTTTGCTCAATTAATTAACCCAGTATTGACTATGTTGAGAACAGTTCCTAACTTCCCTAGCCCTCATGCTAAAACTTAACTCCTTCGAATTACATGAAAGGCATTTTAACAAACTGCCCCAAACATTCTCCTGTTTGAAAGGAGAATAAATAGACATTTGTTTCTTGCTTACTTAACAGTCGAGGGTCCAGGCTGACAGTGGTTCTTCCATGTTTAACAGATGGATCCCAAGATCGCCCTTTGGTATCCACAGCCCAGTTGCTGGGAGGGGAGAAGAACACTGAGGAGAACACAAGAGGGGTTTTATGGGCCATCCTTAGAAGCAAAACACACCTTTTTGTTCATACCATTGGCTAGAACTCAGCCAATCACAGAATCATGCCTACTTGCACCTCCTACCACTGCCTACTTTATTCCATGATGTGCCCTAGGAATAGCCACCCAACTACTCATCAGCTCCCAAGCATCTCCTCTGGCTAACATTCTCTTCTCCAGGTAAAACTATTATCATTCTCTGTGAAGCCCTCCCTTCCTTCCTGAGGAAGGGTGTCCCTCCTTCACTTGACTCCAAAAGCATTTTGCAAATGCCTCAGATGTAGCTTGAGGTATAGTGAGGTTTTTAAACATGTCTGTCTTCTCACGGACCTGTAAGTACCCACATTGCTAATCTTGGCACAGTGAGTAAATCTTAGTTAAATCAATGAATCAATGACTCAACCAATAAAGTAATTGAGCAGCCACTATGGGGAGGGGGAATGAGAAGGTCACAAAAGATAACATCTAGTCCAGTCTATCTATGCACTATCAGCCATGGTTCTTAAGCAGCTTAAAAAAGAGTAGAACCATAAATTTTCATAATAGTACTCTAGAAATGGGTTCACTTTTAAAATTTGATAAAATGAAATATTTTATTAAAATGTTTCAATTCCCCACTCACTGCCCTTCAAGAAATGATCCAAGATGACTCTTAAAAATTATTTCCAAGCTTATGCACCCAAGCTTTGAAGTCAAAGCACCCTTTAAGGTCTTCTCCTTTGTGGAAAAGTTAGGTGATAATTAACTTTCTTCATAAAATGTAGTCAATTCCCATCTCTTATGTATATCCAAGATTCCACCTCCATCTTAGCTCTTGCCGTGATGAAAATTTACAGTGATCATGGCCATTCAGTGTAAGAAATGAATTAACATTCTCCACAGGACCCTCATTTGTATAGTATATTAATAGGCTCTCTATGTAAATTTCTACTCTTACCTCACTGCTTATATGCCTGCTAGCTGGTTGTAGGCAATTGAGAAATGAGGGCAAGATATGTTTGATTTCACATGATGTCGCTTAGAGGGATGGTAAAGGGGAAAATGGGTGGGGTTCAAGCAGTGAAAGGAAAGTTACAATGGATATATTTTGTAGCCGTTACCAAATTAGCAGTACTCAATGAAGTCTACTTTCATTCTAATTACATTTTGCTTCTTGTGTCAGATAGATCTTGCCATTATAAATGAATAATGGGAAAATAAAAGAATATATCTGATGATATTTGGAAGACACCTGGTGCAAGATATTGAAAGTTAGTCAAAGATGTGCTCTTTTCCTAAATAAAGAGAACTTTTTATTAAAGATTTCTGAAGAAAGGGTCACCTCGGTGGCTCAGCCTGTTAAAAATCTGACTCTTGATTTCGGCTCAGGTCATGATCTCATGTTTGGTGAAATCAAACCCCATTGTGGGGCTCTGTGTTGACAGTGTGGAGCCTGTTTGGGATTCTCTCTCTGCTCTCTCTCTGTCCCTCCCATGTTCACAGTCTCTCATTAAATAAACATTTTTTTAAAAATGTTAAGTCACCACATTTTGGTGTCTACTGTTGTTGCTTAGTCTTCCCTAATATAGGACTCCTTCAACTTTCGCATTTTATGATCAATCTCATGAACTATCATAGCACTCTTCTGTTTAAAAAGAGAAGCAGATGGGGGAGGCTATGTATGTGTTGAAGCAAGGAGTGTGTGGGAAATCTCTGTATCTTTTCGTTCAATTTTTCTGTGAACCCAAAATTGTTCTAAAAAAATTAAAGTCAATCTTTTAAAAAGAGAGAAGTAGCTTTAGGCTCACCAATCTGGAGTTGGAGGTTGTTTTGATGATGAAATAAAAGTATCTTAAATAATAATTAATAATTTTTCAACATGTCTATTTTTGCCAGACACTGTCCTAAGTGCTCTAGGTATGTTATCCCTAATCTTCTGAACAGTTCTATTTGATAGAGATTAGGTTGCAGAGATATTCTCCACAATACTCAGGTACAAGAAATGGCACATTTTCCTTATTTTTCTAAATCTATATAGAAGTCCCCTCACTCTAAAATGATAGGGGTCTGTTGGGATGAGCACTGGGTGTTATATGTAAACCAACTTGGCAATAAACAATAAATAAATAAATAAATAATGAGTCCATCTTAGTCATATTTTGCAATATAAAACATATAATAACAAAGGTAGTTTACTGGGCACTTGGAAAATAGGGAAGGGATTCTAACCCTTAGGCCATCAGGCCCATGGTGCCAGCCCATGTGATTCATTGACAGGCAGGAGGCTCCATTTGATCCATGACTAGCATGGATATGTATTGCTCCCTGTGACTTCTCAGGCCATAGCTCTTAGTCACTCCTCCCGATATCCATGAACTAGCCCTTTCACAAGCCCTATACCTCTTAGCAAAAACACCACCAACTTTCTTATCTCTAGGAATGAATCCTTCTTTTCTTTCCAGGGGTACATTTCCTCTGCTTCATTACCTCCAAGTTCCAGCCCTCATCAATTTTCCAGAAATCTTAGGGAAGTGTTGGCCTATTGGGACTTTGCAACTTCTTCAGTGAGCCATTAATACCCTGAGGCAAGTGCATCCACCTAGTTCTTGGAATGGAAAATAGCAAGAAGAAACACAAGTCAGTATATGAACAGATAATCCTGCCATATTCAGATGATGAAATGGCTTCAGAGAGGTTCAACAAGTTGCCCAAGGTCACAAACTACTCAGTGGTAAAGCTTCAGTTCAAACCTAAGTCCATCTGGCTCCAAAGCCTAGAGAATTTACGACCATTCCCTATAACCCATTTGGGAAAACTCAAGGTATGCTACAGATCTAAGATGCTTTTTATGATAATAGGAAATAATCACAAATCATCCTTAATAAATGAAATATTTGACTGATTCACCGAAATCCATGTGTTAGAAAATCTTTTCACTTGATATCTTCGATGGTTACCCAAGCTTGGTATTCAAATAACTACTTTCCACTTATACAAATACACATACACACATATACACATACAAATAAGTGAAGAGAATTGTTAATATCATTAATCTGCAATATCATTTTGCAACTAGAATTCTGAAATCACGTATCTCATGAATTATTATGGTAAAGCACAATTAAATCTTATTTGACTCATCTTAATGACAGTCACATAAATATTTCCAAGTTAAAAACTTAGTCCCAGAAACCTCTCAATATTTTCCAAGAAAATAGAGAAACATTTTAAAACAACAAGAGACCACTATTTGCCTTAACACAAATTCGGCAATTATTAAGATAAATGATGGTGACTTAGAAGGCCTGAGTTCTAGTCCCTCTTCTGAAAATAGTTATATTAACTTTGGGCTAAACACAGTCTCTTTGGATCTCATTATTTCATCTATCTTTGTAGCTCTCGCACTTTCTAATTCTACATTTCTGGAAAAATTGGTACCTTGCTTATAAAATTAATGATGTTTGTTGGTCCACATTTGCAGTCAGGGAAGGGAAGGGGAGGGGAAAGAAGGGGTGGAAGAGAAGCGAAGGGAGCAGAAGAAAATATTTCCATATTTTCCATAAGAAATTTACATAAGAAATTATGGTCCATATTTCTAAAGGCTAATCTAAGAGTCAACTGAAATTCTGCTGCACCCTTTGGAATCAGTCTAGAGTTTTATAGACTTTGGTATTGCACTTCCCCTAGCAGGCCCACCCCTTTGGAGAAGATGGGTTGAAACAGGATGTCTTAGTCAGACACCATTAAATAATTGATTTATCTAACACTCTTTGTTCTAATTCCATGCACTTCAAGCAACCCTCTGATTATAATCCATCTTCCAGAGCCTCCCAGGACACAGTGTGATGGTCAGGCGGATTAAGTTTTTGTACTTTGCATAGATTTGACTTTTCACTATAATTTGATAAACCGGGATGCCACTAGATGCTATCCAATAGTTGCTGTGTTCACCAAAAAATATCTAACTGTCTAGGAAGGCAAACAAAACAAAAAGGAGCACAGTAGAGGCAGAAAATTTCACTGGCATACACAACACCAGACTTAAAAGAACCCACTCATCATCTTGCACTTACATTGTGATGATGTCAAAAAGGAGTGACTCACATAATGTATGAATGGCCATTAACTGTGCAGGAAAGATTCCCTTGACATGGACAGATGCAGAAGATAGAAGGTAACATTTCACAGAGGCCACTTTGGAATTTCTCATCTGATAGCCTAAGTCAGATCCTGACTTTCAAATCTGCATTACAGCCTATTCAGGAATGTGTGCTCTAGCAATTCTTTTGTTTTGTTTTGTTTTGTTTCAGGTGTAGAATTTAGTGATTCATCACTTACATACAACACCCAGTGCTCATCACAAATGCCCTTCTTAATATCCATCACCTATTTAACCCATTTCCCCACTAATCTCCCCACTCCAGTAACCTTCAGTTTGTTCTCTATAGTTAAGATTCTTTCATGGTTTGCCTTTATTTTCCATGCTATGTTCATCTGTTTTGTTTCCTTTTTTTTTTTTTTTAAATGTTTATTTTTGAGAGAGTGAGAGCATGCACTCGAGCTGGGGAGGGGCAGAGAGAGAAGGGGACAAAGGATCTCAAGCAGGCCCTGAGCTGACAGCAGAGAGCCTGATGTGGGGCTCAAACTCACAAAGCATGAGATCATGATCTGAGCTAAAGTCGGACACTTAATTGACTAAGTCACCCACGTGCCCCATCTGTTTTGTTTCTTAAATTCTGCAAATGAGTGAAATCATATGGTATTTGCCTTTCTCTAACTTATTTCACTTAGTATAATACACTCTAGCTCCACCCACATCATTGCAAATGGCAAGATTTCATTCTTTTTAATGCCTGAGTGATATTCCATTGTATATACATACCACATCTTCTTTGTCCATTCATTAGTCGATGCACATTTGGGCTCTTTCCACAATTTGGCTATTGTTGATAACATACTTTAAACGTCAGGGTGCATGTATCTCTTCAAATTGGTATTTTTGTATCCTTTGGGTAAATAATTGGTAGCACCTTGCTGGGTCATAGGGTATTTTTACCTTTTTTGAGGAACCTCCATACTGTTTTCCAGAGAGGCTGCACCAGTTTGCATTCTCACCACCAGTGCAAGAGGGTTCCCCTTTCTCCACATCCTTGCTAACATCTGTTGTTTCCTGTGTTAACTTTAGCCATTCTGACAGGTGTAAGGTGGTATCTCATCGTGGTTTTGATTTGTATTTCCCAGATGATGAGTGATGTCGAGCATTGTTTATGTGTCTGTAGGTCATCTAGATGCCTTGTTTGGAAAAATATCTATTCATGTCTTCTGCTCATCTCTTCACTGGATTGTTTTGTGGGTATTGAGTTTGATAAGTTCTTTACAGATTCTGGATACTAATCCTTGATATGTCATTTACAAATATCTTCTCCCATTCTACAGGCAATGTTTTACTTTTGTTGATTGTTTCCTTTGCTTTGCAGAAGCTTTTTATGTTGATGAGGCGCCAGTAGTTCATTTTTGCTTTTGTTTCCATTGCCTCAGGAGATGTGTAAGAAGTTCAGCTCAGATTAGGAGACTGAGGGCAGTCCCTACTATACCTGCTCAGGCACCAAATAGGTGGTGCTGAGGTCAAGGAGGTTGCTGCATGTGTTCTCCTCTAAGATTTTGATGGTTTCCTATCTCACATTTAGGTCTTTCATCCATTTTGAATTTATTTTTGCATATGATGTAAGAAAGTGGTCCAGTTTTCTTAACGCCATTTATTGAAGAGACTATCTTTTTTCCCTTGGATATTGTTTCTCACTTTGTCAAAGATTAGTTGGCCAACATTGTTTCTGGGTTTTCTATTCTGTTCTATTGATCTATGTGTCTATTTTTGTGCCAGTACCATACTGTCTTGATCAATACAGCTTTGTAATATAACTTGAGGTCCGAAGTTGTGATGCCTCCAGCTGCATTTTCTTTTTCAAGATTTCTTTGACTATTCAGGGTCTTTTATGGTCCCATACAAGTTTTAGGATTGTTTGTTCTAGCTCTGTGAAAAATGCTGGTGGCATTTTGACAGGGATTATATTAAATGTGTAGATTGTTTTGGGTAGTATAGACATTTTTAACAATATGTGTTCTTCTAATCCATGAGCATGGAATGATTTTCCTTTTCTTTGTTTCATCTTCAATTTCTTTCATTGTTTTTTTAGTTTTCAGGCATGTTCTAGTAATTCTAAGTGTGCTGGCTAGTATTGCCTAGTCTTCTCTATTATTGATTTGATCTAGCTTTAACTCCTAGCTCCCCCTTGGGAAGCTGATGTAATCAAGTCACTTATAACCAGCATTTTCAAATCTTTATAATGGGCACAGTCATCATGTTGGGGTTCAGATAAGTGAAATTGCACATAGTATACTTTTAGCATAATGCCTTACACATAATGAGTGCTCAATACATGTCTCCTATAGTAATAATATTAAAAAGTTATTTTAATTGTTATTACTGCTGGGTAATGATTATCAGTGTATTGTAAACTCCCTATTTGTCCTGGAGACCCTTGAAGACAGAAATGGGTCTTATCTAATAAGTCTAACCTTAGTGTCAGGGCATAAGATACGGTAAGGCTCCACAAATATTTCTTGAGTAGGATATACACTGAACAGTGGTACGAAACTAAGCAGTGTACCTCCCCTCCCCCCTCCATCCCCTAAGATATCCCCAGAAGCCCTTTAACAGTGAGCATCCCGTCTCAGGAAGCCCAGCCCATGTTTGTCTTCATCTGCAGCATTCATGTGAACTTCCAGAACACACCACCTTCTACTCCCTCAGTAAAACAATTCACTGGTCCTACCACCATCCATGAGAACTCTCTATCCTCACCCCTAGCAGAGGAATGCATCCAACAATCATCCCTCCTCCTCCTCTTCCTCTTTGTTGTTACCAGCCTTTCTGCTCCCCAAGTCCTTATCTACAAAATTTCAAAGGTAAGTAAGAAATTTTAAAATATGGCAACAAACTGTAATAGTTTTCTAAGGCTGCCATAACAAAGTAGCACAGACTGGGTGGCTTAAACAAAAGGAATGAATTCCCTCACAGTTCTGGAGGCTGGAAGTCCAGGAGGAAGGTATTGGCATGTCTAGTTTCCTCTGAGGCATCTCTCCTCGGTTTGCAGATGGCCACCTTCTCTCTGTGTCTTCACGTGATCTTTCCTGAGTGTGTCCATGCCCTAATCTCCTCTCCTCATAAGGACATCAGTAATACGAGATCAGGGCTCACCCTAATGACCTTATTTAACCTAATTACCTCTTTAAAGAGCTTATCTCCAAATACAGTCACATTCTGAGGTACTAGGGGTTAGGATTTCAACACATGAATTTGGTGTGGGTGGGAGTGTGAAGGAAGGGAAGCCATATTTCAGCCTATAACACGTACTAAGAATTTGAGCATCCCAAGGCTGTAATTGTTACTTGGTGACCAATAGGGAAACAGAGAAAAAGATTCATTAGAAGCCCAAAATGCAACCGCATGATACCAACAATGATTCCCGCAAATACATCCAAGGAAAGGCAATTGTTATGTCCACATTTGGACAGTCATTAGTCACAAGGTTTTTACCATAATGCTTGTAAGGACTCTGTGATACTAATATAGCAAATGGAATTTCTAAAGTTTCACGATGCAAAAAAAAATTCCTGGGAGAAGATGAGAATTCTAAAGGAGGTTAAAGTTGATCCTTGAACAATGCAGAGGGATTAGGGGAGCCTGCCCCCCTCATAGTTGAAAATCCATGCATAACTTTTAACTCTCCCAAAACTTCACCACTAATAGCCTACTGTTGACTACAAGTCTTACCAATCACATAAACAGTGCTTAGGATATATTTTGTATGTTATATGTATGATGAACTCTATTCTCACAGCAAAGGAAACTCTAGAATAGAATAAGTTATTAAGAAAATCAAGGACAATATATCTACAGCACAGTGCTATAAACAACGTGCATATAAGTGGACCTGTGCAGTTCAAGCTCGTGTTGTTCAATAGTCAACTGTAGTTGCTAAAAGATGCTGCCACGCTAAAGGCCAGAATTTTATTATTAAACAGTCCCATACTGGCAAAATCTAATCACTGTTAATCAAAATTTTTGTAAACCATCAAGCTTTACAAGTATCAAGACTCTAAACCTGCTCTCTTTTTATTCCCAAAAACGTCACCCACAATGGTGCCCAATTTGAGCTTTACTTTTCTCGGAAGTTTTCTTGGGCAGAAGATGGCAAAAGAAACTAGCTGCATAAAACTAAATTCATCGAAAAGCAAAATAAACAGGAGACACTGTCAAATGGGAACCTTCCTGATTTTGAACAATTTAATTAAGCTTCAAAACAATAAGGGAGCAATGAGCTTTTTCCCCCTGGAAAGGGAGAAATAGCAAAGACCAGTTTTGTGTTTATACTGAAACAGGTCCACTGAGCATCCTCTGTAAACATTAAATAATGGTCACATAATATCAAAAATGAAAACCCCTTATTATTTATTGAACTGGATCCCATGCTCACAAGAAGCCTGTTAAATGAGATTCTCAAAGGGCTTTATAAACGCTCTCTCATTATTGTTCACCTTGTTTTAAAAAAAAAAGGTAAGTACCTCATCTCCATTTCAGAGTTGGGGTTAAGAGAAAGGTTGAACAACCTTTTGTTCATCAAAAGGTCTAGAAAGACCTGTACATCACGGTCTAGAAAGAAAAGTCACAAAGTAATAACTGTGCTTAAAAAAAAAAAAAAACAAGTGTGGTTTCCAGAACGCTTTCTATTCTATGTACCCACCCATGTGACTGGAGATTTGAAATGCTATTTAAGCCTCATTTTCCTTCAGAAGCTAACCTCTGTGGAATAAAAGACTGTTAAGGGGGGAAAAATCTTTTCTGTCATTTGACTTTAACTTATGATAAATTAGCTTCAACTAGTTTCTTAGAAAATTGCCCAAGAAATGACTACAGAAAATTAAATACCAAGACTTCAAAGAGGCGAACACACAGCCTTCAAATTCCGACCTCAGAGAATAATCCTCCCTTTCTCATGCTTTGGAGAGATGTGAGTAAAGAAATCGTACTAGGGCATGGTAATGAACCATCTTTCAAATGACTTTTCTATCAATCTTCTTTTCAAAGGGTAATAAAGTGATGATTATTTCTAGGCAGTTTCTGGGAACTTATCATCTCATTTCAATTGTCACCAGTAAGAAGGACTGTACTCTGGTATCACAACGATGATAAGGGCAAGAACTGGTGGAAAATTCAATAGACAAGGTGTAGGTGGTTAAAAGCTATTTCCTGGAAAATTAAAACAGAGAGAGATCAAAAGAATTGTGTTGGGTCTTAAGGAATTGGTAATCATTCCCTTCTAGATTAAAAATGCAAATCTGATGCATTACCTAGTGAATGAAATCCATTATCATTTGCAGGCTTTATTATTTCCCTCAACAAATAATGTCAAAAGCTCACAATGTGCCACGTTTAGTGCTAGATGCTGGTGACCAGTGGAGAAAGACAACAAACCATGACAGGGGCATCTGTGTCATGACTTCTAGAACCCTAGTGGTCTATCTCATCTAAAACAGTGCCAACAACAAGAAAGAAAATACAGTTGTGTTTTAGACATTCAGTGAATGGTTGTTTGGGAAGTCTTAGTCCCCTAGAACTTGTTTTGCAAAGCCATGGAAAATAATAACAGGGTGAGGACCCCCAAAACTAAATGTGATCTTATTCCCCCAGAGCTGTCAGAGGTTTGAAGATGTCATGGAGCAGAAGTCCCTCCAGGAACATAAAGCCTCACGGGAAGGAATACATGTACCCAGGGTGCCTCAGGAAGGATTCCCAGGGACCCAGTGCCTCTTCGATCCCCTGACTCAGATCCCATCTGTGACACGGGCTTTGTGCTCATGCAAGAAGTGCGCAGTTCATTTTTCCTCAGTGGTTCCTAAAACCGACCCTAGCTAGGTCTTCTTATTCTCCCCAGTTCTCTTCTACAAGTCAGAACCTACACCCACTATCAGATGAAGCACAGGACACATCACTGGATCCAACATTCCCCCAGATGTCTTTTTCTTTTCTTTTCTTTTCTTTTTTTAGTATTAATCAGAAATCCAAACTTGGTACCAAAGGAAAAACAACAACAAAAACAAAAACAACAAAAACAAAAAAAACAGAAAGAAACATGACACCAAAAGCTTTTTAAGGGCAAAGAAATGCTCTGTTCATTACATCCTTATCACTCACACAGTACAGAGAAGGCATTTAGTAAATATCTATTGAATAAAACTGACCGAATGAATGAATGGATCCACCCTCCTGTGGTCATGAAATCCCTCAGAAGTCATGACTGTCACATCGATATTTGCATGCAAGCAGTGCTACAGTGATCCTTGTCCAGCACTTCATCTTTTTAATATATTATCCTGGTGATTTTTCTGAAAAGAAAAAAAGAAAAGGAAGAGAAGGGAAGGGAAGGAAAAAAAAAAAGGGAAAGGAAGAGAAGAAAAGGGAAGGGAAAAAAGGGAAGGGAAGAGCACAACACAGAAGTCTGAAATCAAAATGCATTTGTTTGCAAGCTCCATTCCAGGTAACATATGTTTGACGAATCAATTAATGCCTTTAGTTTGGCTCTTGGACAGGAAAACTGCCTCTTTCCACAGTTGAACACAGCGCTGAGGTACCAATAGATCCCTTACCGATTTGCAGAACAGGATAAAGCAAGTAAGCACTGAAAAAAGCATGAACATTTTACCCCCATTGCCAATCAAGAAACCACCCAAATCTCCTTCCTGCCCACTGCCACCCTCAAGACCAAAGTTAAATGGGCATAAATTAGTCTTTGGCAAGTCACGCAAGAGTCGTGTGTTGTGTCTACGACCCTTGGCAAACGGAATGTGTAGCTCTCCACCCCTGAATGCCTGGGCAACATCTCCCCTGAACGATAACCTAGAAATGCAGGCATCTCAGTTAAAAAGCAAACCAGCTAATGTAAGGGCTAAAGATAAAGAGGAGCTGACATTTTCCAAACTCTCCACTCCCTCCTTGTGTGAAGAGCCCCCGCTTGTTCTGATGTGGGGTGACTCTGACCAGGACAAAAGAGTGATCCCCCAAAGTTCTGTGCAGTGCTATGTCCTGGAAGCCTTCCCTTGAGCCTCCGAAACTGATAACATGTTCTCAGGCCATACTTAAAATGTACACTATGGCCCAAAGCAAACCCCTTCGAAGCACATTTTCGCTCAGAAACATCATCTTTCCCCCGAGAAGCTAACAGAGAAACTTAGCCCGTAATATTATATATATAAAGCTTTGGAAAAGGGAGCTATGTTTTAGAGATTGGCTTAGCCAACTCTAACTGATAGGACTCCTGAGCTTAAGGGAAAGGAAAATATTTCTTGGCAATTTCTACTTCCTCATATCCTCATTCCCCTTTAAGAAACAAATGAAAAAGGATGCAGGAGCATTGGTTTTTTTCCTTTCTTCCCGAGGAAGCTGAAGTGCCCGAGTATCGTGCGATTCACTGACAGAACCTCAGATCCATCTAGATTTCACCCAGGATACTAACTTTAACTGGAGAGACTGTGCGGGAGTGTGCAAAGGTCTATGCAAATACACGCCTTGCATTGTGTTCCTTGCGGCTGCTATGCAGAGCCCTACGCTTCGAGGAAAGGAGAGAGGAGAAGTCAAATGCCTTTTTTATGTACACGTCTCTACAGAAACGCAACGTGTGGGTGAGGTCATGAAACGCGGTGGGGGCTAGAGACGGCATGCACAGTGCAGCGAGGAAACAAATTAAGTCCATCTCCCCGGTCCTTCAGAGCCCACCATCCTGCCCCAAGGGTTCTGAGCAGCCAGCGAACGCCACGAGGTATGAAGGAGCACTGTCCCCAGGAGCTCGTCCGGCGTCTCCTTCCCAACGACGGGACGCTGAGCGCGTGCAAGGCGCTGTACACCCAGGTCAGCATCCCGGGCAGCCCGGCCGTCTACACCAATGAGGTCTCGAGGGAGGGCGACACGTGTCTCCAGGAGGGCCGCAGGGTAAGGCCGTCCTGACGGAGGCTCCGGCGTCACGGATGTTGCTCCGGTCGATCTTTGTTCCCGAAGAGACCCCCGAAGGCAGGGCGAGGGCTGGTCTCTGGCCCCTGCTCCCCCCTCTTCACAGCCGTGTGAGGTCTTCCGGAGCATTACTACCCCCTTCCTTTGCTGGAGGCCCCTCAGCTGGTTCTCTTTGGGTAACAAGTCCCGAAGCGGAATTTAGCCTTCCAGGGGAATAGTCATTTCTTTTTAAATCTGCAAGGAAAACAATTAAGGCCGTTATGGGCGGGCTCGAGAAGGAACTGAATTTTAGGTCTGGCCAAGTGCTCAGAAAGGACCCTACTTCCTCAGGTTATACGTTTGTGAAATGCGAAGCCTCCACCGTGTCCAAACTCCCCCCTTCCCACTGTGTCCGTGGGTCAGTCTGACTCCCCAGTGCTGTTGCAGGTTTGTATTCCCTGGGGCAGGCCAGGAAAGCTTCCGTTGCTGGATTCAAGACGCGGCTCCCTACAAGGCCCGGCCCGGCTAGGGGGGAGTGAGGCCAACCTGGAAAACAGGGCATTCTCACTGCTGAATGGTGTGGAGATTTGAGATTTCAGTGGTCAGTGCTCTGCGACAAAGCTGTCCCTAGGTTTGGCACTGCCTAGGAAGGCTTCATCCAGTTGTCGGATCCTATGCTCCCTAAAGCCTCCTCCTCGCATTTGAAAAGGAAATTATCAAAAGAAAACACTGATGGGGTAGGACCTTTGGGGAGAAGCTTAGAGAGGATGGAGGGCTTTTGATGTTTATGTGGCATTTAGTGCTGTATTAAGATTTAAAAAAATTTTTTTAATAGTTTGTTTATTTTTGAGACAGAGAGAGACAAAGCATGCGGGGGGGGGGGGGGGGGGGGGGGGGGGGGGGGGGGGCAGAGATAGAGGGAGACACAGAATCCCAAACAGGCTCCAGGCTCTGAGCTGCCAGCACAGAACCCGACTCAGGGATCGAATCCATGAATTGTGACATCATGACCTGAGCCGAAGTCGGACGCTTAACTGACTGTGCCACCCAGGAGCCTCTGATTAAGATTAACATTAGGAGCACCTGGGTGGCTCAGTTGGTTGAGCGGCCGACTTCGACTCAGGTCATGATCTCATGGCTCGTGGGTTCGAACCCTGCATCAGACTCTGTGCTGCCAGATCAGAGCCTAGAGCCTGCTTTGGATTCTTTGTCTCCCTCTCTCTCTGCTCCTCCCCGATCATGCTCTCTCTCACTCTCACTCTCAAAAATAGATAAACATTAAAAAAATTTTTTTAAAGGTTAACCTTAAACATGTATTCCTTACATTTCTTTTTAATGTTACATGGGGATTACCTGGACACAAAATTAATATACATTTTAGTTTCTTGATCACTAGCACTTATTGAACATATCCATATATTACTTTGATCCTCATATCAATTTTATGAGCTCTGTGCTATTATACTCAGATTATGGATGAGCAAATCGAGGCCCAAGGTCACATGGCTAGTAAAAAGCATTACTGGGATATAATAAGCTCAGCCTATCTGGCTCTGAATTCTATGCTCTTATATACTATCCTAAATTCCTTTTCCTTAAAAAAAAAAAAAAAAGACGTAAATCATAATCAAGGACAAAGAAAAATCCCTTGTAATTCTGTTTTCCTAAGATTTTTTAATATTCATATTACCAAATGTCTGAATACATGAGGGTACCCCTTATTTCCACTTAAATGTGTTAACTAAGGTTTTGAAAGAAAACAAGTATTAAGTCTAGAAAGGGAAGAATTGCTGAATTACTCAAAACCCACCACTGTGGGGGTTTAAAAAAAAAATCTCAACTGTGATCGTGTGGAAGAGCCAATGGGACTCAAGAATCGGAAGCGGTGAATTACATCTCTGGTCTCCTGTTTTTCCAGCCGATCAGATGCAATCCCTGTGTCTGCCAGAGAGAGGAGGCCAGTGGGCAGTGAGAACTGATCTCTTTGCTCAAGTTGGCCATGTGGTTGTGCGACGGAATCCTGAGCAGCTACAAGATGAGAGTGAGAGACCTCTCTCTGCTGTTCCAGTCTGATCTCCCCCCTCCCCAACCATCCATCACCCCTGGCTGCCAGGCTATTTCCCACTGGAACTGGAAGCCTGATCCCAATCCCAGTCTTCTGCCATGCCGTGCCCGCACGAGCTTCTCAACTTCCCACCTCTATCTCCAATGAGATTAGAAGTTGCCCTTCTTTGTTATAACTTTACACCTACTCCACCCTAAGCTATGATGGATGATGATGATCTTTTACCGATTTCTAGCTCAAGGCATGATCATTTATTCTAAGGCAGGAAGGGCTACTCGGATTAAAATCTGTGAGATGCCAGTCTAAGGACAAGTTCAGCAGGACCTAAGGAAAATAGTGAACAAGCTGAGACAGACATGAAGCATCCTTTCTGAGATCAAAGAGAAGAATTCGATAGAGCTAGGACTGCCCATCTGGAGGACACAGACTTCCCGCTGGTTGCTTTTATGTTAAGAACATTTCTCTATGGAGACTGTATCAGTTTCAGAGAAAAGGGTGCCATATTATCAAATCAGAGTTTTAAAAATATACATGGCAATATCTGTTTAAGGTGGCAGGTGCTTGTAGTTGAAAAGCACTATTTTAAGTGATAGCTGTTATTTCCCTAGGTACTCCAGGGTCCCAAGCGTCCAATGAGTAAATAAGGATTGAAATCCTGTGGACACCACACAGGACTCAAAGAGGGAGGGGTGGGGGGAGACCTGCCTTGGTTCAATTTTACCCCAATTAAGTCGGTAAACCTTTCCCCTGGGAGACTGTGACAAGTATTGGGCCCAATGTTGTTTTTATCACATTTTGGCAGAACCTGAAGTAAATCCCCCGTCCTTTTAATCCCTTCAGAGACTTGAAAAATTTGCAGTCAGAAAGTCAGGCCTCGACTGTGAATGAGATAAAAATGTGATTAAGATTTTCGACTCCATCCCAGGTTACAATGGATGTTGTTCTAGGAGAGATTTACTGAGAGAGAAATGGAATTGTGCGAGGCATACCCGGGAGTTTGAGCTTCCGGCAGCAGGAGTTGCATCGATGTTTTGCAATGAAGTTCCTAATTGCATCTTCCCCTAAATTGGCTGGTCCAAACACCATTCCTCTTGATCTAGAGGAAATATCAGAATATCAATGAGATCAGAGCGAAGGAAAAGGGCTCAGCTAGGATTCTCTGAGATACCGAACAGTATCCCGTAGTAACCCAGTAAACTTGAAGGAGCCAACAAAGAACAGAGCACTTTGGGGAAGCAACAATGTTAGGTTTGAAAATTTAAAATTCAAATGCACTTACATCTTTGTACCCAACTCCAAGACCTACTGTGAAACTCATTTCAACGCTAATCTGATAGAGGAAGAGTGAATTTTCTATGTACCGCATTAAAACAAAATACAGTGAGACCCTTTTTAATGCATATGGGGTGAGAGAGAGTGACATTCATGACCAAATGTTCTACTCGAATACCCGAAAGGTGAGGTACAAAGTAAAATAAACGTGCTATGGGAACACGCCTTCTGAAAGGATCCATAAACATTTTTTCAAACCCAAATGCTTTTCTGAAAATAATTGATATCCTCAAAACTACCCGCCTGACAAGACTTGACTTCCAGTACTCACAGCTCTTTACACAGTTGGATTTTATCCTGCAAACTGTGGTGGCTGGGCTCTCCGTGGAAAGACAAGACCACAAGGAGACATTGACTTTGTGGGAGTAAACTATGTACGCTAAGTGTAGGTGACAAAATTATAAACAGAACCAGCATGTATGAAGTGCATTTTGAATACTCCCTAATAATAGATCCCTAGCAGATTCTAGCATACAAGTTCGTCCATGATACATAAGATCACCCACAATGACTTCTTTGGGCTGATGCGCTACACGTCACGAAACCGAGAACACCAGAAGCACATCCAAAGAGACTTTATGAAAGCTAATAGTTTATTTTAATGACAGGCAGAGTGGAAACAGCACATTTTAAAATCTGAACTCAATTACCACCCTTAAATACCACGCCTGAAGAAACATGGAAAGCAAACTATCACAAAAAGAAACAATAAACACCGCTTCTGAGGAATGTGGTTTTTCAAAAAGGGACGTGGTGTAAAACTGGACTTTTTTCCCATCTGAGTATTGAAACATTTATCTCAATTTCCACTTCCTTTTGGCAGAACAACAGGGGCCACTCTGAAGATGAGCCAAGCTCAGAATGAGGGCTGATGTCGGTCTGATCTCAGATTGCCTCGTTGCTGTGAGGCTAGAGTGGAGGAAATCTCTCGGGAAGACAACGTGAACAGACACCGGGATTAACTTTCCTGGTCACTCAATCCCACTCACAAAGTGCGGCTCTGGTGGTATTTACCCGG
The DNA here is from genome assembly GCF_003009895.1 of Hyaena hyaena. Taxonomy (NCBI): domain Eukaryota; kingdom Metazoa; phylum Chordata; class Mammalia; order Carnivora; family Hyaenidae; genus Hyaena; species Hyaena hyaena. The sequence continues at coordinate 270,344 of NW_024081917.1, forward strand.
CTGCATGAGCTACCTCTTGTTAACTATTCCTCTTTCAGTACATGTGGTGAAACTGAATGTGTGTGCATGTAGGGCGGGGGGCGGGGGGGGAGGAGAATCTCTCGATGTTTCGTACCAAATCTCTTAGGGTGCCAAGAGAGTGAAAAATGAAAGTGTTATTTCGGCCATTCCTCATATATTCTGTCTAGCATGGCCCCGTTGGGAATACTTCACTCCTGCATTCCCTATTGCCATGTCTTTCCTCCCAGGAAAGCAGAACACCCCCCCACCCCCAAACCTTAGTCTGTGACATTGACTCTCAGATAAAAGCTTTAAGCTAAACAATTTCCCTAGATGAGCTTTGTGTAAGTTAACACAAAAGAATCAGAGTTACTCTAAAATGTCTGTGTGAGGGGTTTGGCCACTCCCAGTGCAGGGGAGAGGGGAAGGGGGTCACAGAAACCTTCACGTGCCTCTATTGCACGTACAATCCTACAGACAGCCTTGTGGTCTCGGCAAAGTTTAAAAACAACAACAACCACCACAGAACCCTGTTTTCCAGATCTTTCACAGCCCAGCAAAAGCAAGTGGTAGTTTGGTTCCACAAGTGAGGGAACACCCATTAGTGCCATGTGCACACAGATTTATAGTAAAAAACATCTAATAACCACCATCACCATTTTGGATTTGTCAAATGACCCAAGCCATCAAGACAGGGAGTGGAAAACAATCCCAAACTGCCAATAACTGAGGCAGCCTCCAGAGAGGCTCAGTGACTCCGGAAAGCACACCAAGTGGCCAGACAGGCTTCGGGGAAGAAGACCCATGACTGTGTCTTCAAGTGCACAAGTTTTGCAAAAGATCAGAGACAAGAGGGACTACAGATTATATCGGAAGCCGTACCACAAAAAACCTTCTTTGGTAGAGGATTTTTTCCCTTTCATTGGCCCCTCAATCTCAGAGGCAAGTTAAACATCTTCACTAGGCTTTAGCTTCCTCATTTGGGAACGGGTACAGAGGATGCCTACTTCCAAGGTTGTTGTGAAGGGTAAAGCAAATGTCATGTGAAGGCACTTGCTTAAACTGGCACTTCTCCAACTTCGAGTCACACCAAATCACCTGCAGAGATCGTCAAAGTTCAGATTCAGATTTGGTAGCTCTAGGGAGAGTCCTGAGGGTTTGCCTGTCTGACCGTCTCCCGGGGGTGCTGCTATCATTGGTCTGTGGCAGGGGTAGCACACAAGGCGCTCAAAAACGTGTGCCTCATTGAACCAATCACATGTGACCTGCCACTACTCTGAGAACACAGTTACCTTCACCAGGAAAACCAACTGCACCCAAAATGAGCTATGGTGATCCTGTATGGATCCTATCAATTTCCAAAGTTCCAACCTTCAAGTCGTAAACAATAGAGTTTGCCGTAAGACAAGAGGTTCCCACCCTTGGTTGCCCAGCAGAATCACACAGGGAACTTATCAAAAAATACAAATTCAGGGGTCGCCTGGGTGGCTCAGTCAGTTGAGCGTCCAACTTCAGCTCAGGTAATGATCTCACGGTTTGTGGGTTCGAGCCCTGCGTCGGACTCCATGCTGACAGAGCCTGGAGCCTGTTTCGGATTCTGTGTCTCCCTCTCTCTCTGACCCTCCCCTGCTCACACTGTCCCTCTCAGAAATAAATTTAAAAAAATACAAAACCAGGGCTCCAACCCCAGAAATTTCTATTAGATACTCATTCTAAGAAGCATTTTTTTTTTTTTTTTTTTAGTTTCTTAGGTGACCTTAATAGAAATTGAGACCCTGTGGCCTACAGAATGCAATTAAATACTCAACTGTCAAGTGGGATAATATAAGCTTCTTAAATTCTAAAAGTTGGAAATATTCAGGTCGTATTAAGTGATATTTATCAAGGTCAAAATGTAATAGATGATGAAGTATACATAAACTTGGTTCATTCTTTACACAAAAAGTTTTTCACTTCAAAATTATGAAGGAAGTACTACTTACAGTACAAGGTTCCTACTCTAAACCCTTGGGCACATGGCGCTACGGAAGAAATAATATCCTAAAACAATATCTGTGAAAATAAAAATAAAGCTTTTATCTGTACCCTAAGGGTTACAATATGAATCCTAAGCTCAAATGTCATAGAAATTGTATGCATAGGAGCATATGGGTCACTTTTATCTTCTCTAACTTACTTAGTCTGAAGAAACAGCTAATACACTTTTAGATGAACCTCTTGGCATAGATGACTACACATGAGAATATATTTAGAGTGAATCATTGAGGAAAAGAATAGAGCATTAAAGCAATAAATGTTTACAATATGAGTGCTGTGGGAGAGAGGCAAGAATTTCAGATTTTATCGTCTGAAGATTGCCCACATATATAATTTCATATATGTTTTCTACAACCCAGGGGCCAAGTACAGACATTGCGGACAACCGAGAAGTAAAGATACCATATGCTGGCAACAGTTCTCAAAGTGTGGTCTCCAGGCCAGCAGCATCAGAATCATCTGGAAACTTGTTACTTTATTTGACCTCACCCCCCAAACCCACTGAATCACAACCAGCTCTCCTGGTGACTGTGATGGAAGTTCATGTTTGGGAAGCACTGTTGTCTACCATATTGCTCAGTCCTTAGCTGGCACCATTACCATTAAGAGAAGAATATAACTTCAGACCCTCTGCCAAGCTTTCCCTAAAGCCCACTTCTGGGATCAAATGCCCGTGGAAATTCAAAGGACAGGCAGATGACTCATTCTTCTCTGGAATTTAAGCCGCATCCCTGAATTCAGTCAGACAATCTGATGCTTCGTAGTTAAGCCCTGTTTGCTTGGCCTCTTGGAGATTTGCTGTGACTGAAAAGCACACTTTATGCCTTTCCTTTCCTAGGTATGTGATGGAAGACATAAGGTGCAGTGACTCCACTGAGAAGACAACAAAGAAATCTTTGCTTCTCCTATGACATTAATGGTTTTGATGCCAAAGCCTGTAGAAGCTGAACCTACCCATATATCTCTTTTGTTTGGGCCACCAGAAAACTCAGAGTTAAATTTGCAACAAGATCCTGGTTACTGCATTGGTCTTTATACTTTCCATTTATGTGCATCAACTCCAAATTTCATCTTATTTCCAGATGTTCTTTTTGTTCTCATTTCTTAACCTATGCAGTTTTTAAAAAATATCCTATTGTAGGGGTACCTGGGTGGCTCAGTTGGTTAAGCGTCCGACTTCAGCTCAGGTCATGATCTCCCGGTTCGTGGGTTCGAGCCCCGCGTCAGGCTCTGTGCTGACGGCTAGCTCAGAGCCTGGAGCCTGCTTCGGATTCTTTGTCTCCCTCTCTCTCTGCCCCTCCCCTGCTCACGCTGCCTCCCTCTCTCTCTCTCTCTCAGAAATAAATAAGACATTAAAAGAAATATATCCTATTGTATTGGACAGAGGTAGATATAGATATATAGATATCCAGCTTATAAGCTGTCTCAAAATCTTTCTAGGATCTAGGCAAGACATATCAATGTTTAAAAATTACTTTTATAAAACCACATACAATGTGTTGAGTGCAATTTTCAAAACGATAACATCATAAATTAACTTACTGTTTGTCTTCAGGTTTTATAACAGATGGGTCAGTCAAATTTTCTCCAACACCTCCAAAGGAAAATGAAAATGCATTTAGCAAATGGGGATTTCAGTTCCTCAAAAACCCAAGAAAATAATAACCAAAATCTTAATTTCTTTCCTTAAACTTGCATTCACCCTGTAGTAAATTCAACATTATGTGAATTAAATGTACTATAAAAATTGTCCAGGTGTGCTGGAAAATTTTAGTAAATTCACTGTTTCCCACACCCCCTCTGTTACGCTATTATAAACTTTGAGACTTCAAATGAATGTCTCAGTGGTGTGTTCACAGTTACTGATGGTGGCATCCATCATTCATTTACCGTTTGTCCATACTAGACATTCTAATTATATTTTCTCTAAGTCTCAGCTACTTATAAAAGGGAAAGTATTTCGCATCCTCATAGCCCCATTTTGCCAAGGAGTACATTGATGTTTGAGAAGATGAAGCAATTCGTCAGAGGCTGCACAGTTCACGAGTGATGATAACAGGATTCTAGCTGAGCTAAAGCCTGTCTCCCTCACGTGAGGCTCCAGAGGTGGGGTCCGTCCCCGCACAGCAGGGCGCAAGGTGTTGTGTGGTTCTGCAGATACAAACTCTGTTCCATCAAAGATACTCATTGAATACTGTATATACAGCGTTTATAAACAGTAGATAATACATGCTCCCAAATTCTTGATCTGGATGCTGGTTACACTTGTGTTTTGGTTGTGAAAACTCTTTGAGAGGTATGCTTATGCCGTGTGCACTTCACTGAAATGGTTTTCTTCAGTAAAATTTACCCACCATGTCAGGCTCTGTGCTGACAGCCCAGAGCCTGGAACCTGCTTCAGATTCTGTGTCTGCCTCTGTCTGTCCCTCCCTGGCTCATGCTCTGTCTCTCTTTCTCTCCCAAAATAAAAAATAAACATTTAAAAAAAAATTTTTTTTAACGGATGAGGGTGGAGATGTTTCCGAGAGCAGTAAGGTTTCCTAGGCAGGCTGATTAGACAGAAAAGCACCATTTCGGTGTAACCCAACCATTTCTGAAATCAGCCTCTAGTCTGCCCTGGTCCTCTTTGCTTGGGAGAGACCAACTTTGTGGGAAAATTATTTAAAAATCATACGAAATGTATACCATTATTATGTATTTCTATTTGGCAAAAAAAAAAATGTCATGTTTTCTAACCACTATTTGAAAAATATTTTTTTTGTCATGCTTGGTATGTTTTACCATATGCTAAATCTTTCACAAGAAAATGCAATCCTTATAGTTTATAGGTCTTCCCCCAAGAAACCGACTTCCTTCGGAAAATAACCTGTTTAGGGAGTTTTCAAGCATTTTTGTGTCAGGACCCTCTTTGCCAGTCTGGAGAAATAAAGGGATCCCCTTTTCAGAATAATGTTTTAAAATGCATAATTTAAATGCATAAGATTACAAAGGAAACCAATGATATTGAAATACAGTCATCAAAATATTTGTTTAAATTGTACTGTAATACATGTGCTTCTTTATTAACACATTAAATAACAGAATCCAGTGCAAGTCTATAACTACCATAACACCAAGTAATACATATAAACAGTGTTTTGAGGTATCTGCCAACATCATAAAGTGCTATGTTAATATCAGGAATCGCTACTGCCAACAGTCATAGATACTGCTAATATCATAGTGATTTGTGGTCTCCATTATAATCGAAGGAAATGATGAGTTTCAGTTGTAGGGTAGTGCAAATAATGGTGTAATTTGTTTTCTCAAAGTTCACAGACCCTTTGAATTTTTTTTTTTCAAATGTTTTATTTATTTCTGAGAGAGAAAGAGACAGACAGCACGAGCAGGGGAGGGTCAGAGAGAGAGGGAGATACAGAATCTGAAGCAGGCTCCAGGCTCTGAGCTGGCTGTCAGCACAGAGCCCGACGCCAGGCTTGAACTCACCAACTGTGAGATCGTGACCTGGGCCGAAGTTGGATGCTTAACCAACTGAACCACCCAGGCGCCCCTCCTCTGAATCTTCTTTAAGAACTTCTGGCTTAGAATCTTTTTGTACACTGATTTTTTTATAGGAAAAGTAACAGTAAGGCTAAAACTGAGGCTCAAGGGGAAGTGTGTAAACTGTGATTTGCTCGGCCTTTGTTCTTCTTATAGAAAACGTCATAGGAAGATACGGGCTATTTATACCTTTTCTCATTATATGTACAAGAAGGAACGTTCTAGAGAGACTCTGCTTTTCTAATGACGCAGTAAATAAGCAGAACAACCGACAGAAAGTGCGCGTACCATCAACAGAGACTAAAGGCTACAGATCCTTTTCATGTTTAAGCTTAGACCTAACTTTAAGCTTGAACCTCTCCAGCCAGCAATGATGAAAGCTTTAGGCAGATGGCTGAGGAAGCTGTAAATTTAAGCTGGGAATATGCAGAGTACCTAAAGAGGTCAAACAGATTGGGGAAAAGGAGGTTTATAGGGGAGAAAACATCTTAGCAAGATCACATCCGCTCCAGTTTACTCTAAGTCTTGTTTCATGTTAGGCAGGAGTCGGAGGGCCTGGGTCCCACTCATAGGCTCTGTCGCCTTCTAGTTAGGTGACCTGGACTCCTTCTCTGATCTCTCTGAATCTCAGTGTTCTCATCTGAAAGTGTGCAGAATAATGGGCCTTATCTTATACACTTACTGAGGATTCAATGAACTATTGTATACGAGGTGCTTAGCAAAGTGTCTGACCCAGAGGAAGCTAAAACATGTCAACTGCTATTTTTATTGTCTGTATTCTATCAAGACCTCTTGTGAAGTAAAACTGTATTTTCTTAACACTGGTAAAATCATTTACCTAATGATCTCGTTTACCTAATGAATAAATCCCACTAGAAGAATGAGGGTGGAGTTTCTACATTTATATCCCTAAACCCAATCTGATGGTTCAAGGTGTAACTACTAAATACGTTCTTTGGGGCCCTCCAATGGCAGAAGGAACATTCTATTGAGTGAGAAAATATAGAAGAAAACTAGACATTTCAACATCCAAAAATCCCAATCACACCTGTTTACTGAACTGTAATAGGGCAAAAATGCCTGTGTGTAGGTAGTATGCAGTATGGCCTTGGCCTTGCAAGAAACCCAGACACATACATTCTGATCCCAACCATGCTGGGATATACTGGTGAACTTCTAAATCTTGGAAATAAGTTACCTTCCTTGTAATAGCAGGGTTCATGATGGCAATGTTAATACAAATGCTGACTTACTCTGGAAAGTGCTTTGTTGACTAAAAATCCAGTATTTCCAAAGTTCTTTGAAAAATATAATGAGGTTTTAAAAAAAAAAAAAAAAAAAGAATGCTCTAGACCACCGTAATTTGAAGTGTCATTGTTTTTCATTGCCACTGCTGGGGATTCAATGTTGGATTTCTCATGTAATGATGATGACCCAGGCCCTCATGTGTACGATTTTTACATGGAAAGAAACTGATGAAACTACAGTATAATTACTAGTGATCAGAAATTGGTCAAGCCTTGGGGCACCTGGGTGGTTAAGTCAGTTGGGCGTCTGACTTCGGTTCAGGTCATGCTCTCACGGTTCAGGAGTTCTAGCCCCACATTGGGCTCTCTGCTGTGAAGCCTGTCAGCGCAGAGCCAGCTTTGGATCTTCTGTCTCCCTCTCTCTTTCCCTCCTCCACTTGCACTCTTCCCAAAATACATAAAGAAAAAGAAATACAAAAGGGAAGGGAAGGGAAGGGGAGGGGAGGGGAGGGGAGGGGAGGGGAGGAAAAAGAGGAAAGGAAAGGGGAGGGGAGGGGAGGGGAGGGGAGGGGAGGGAAGGAAAAAGAAACTGGTCAAGTCTTTCCTTAAAGCTTAGCATCCAGGCCCAGTGTGGCACTCCTTTGGAAGAAGCAGAAAAGAGAAGAAAATGAAAAAGAAAAACTGCCAGAGTGTTTCTCATTCCTTCTTTCCCCCAAAGCAATAGGGAGCCACAGCAAGCTGATGAAGATTCACTTCCATTTTAAAGAGCCAAACACAGATGTGGGGCACGTGGTGGCTGAGTCGGTTAAGTGTCCGACTCTTGATTTTCGGCTCAGGTCACGATTTCATGGTTGGTGAGACGTTGGGCTTTGTGCTAACAGCACAGAGCCTGCTTAGGATTCTCTCTCTCTCTACCATGTGTACTCACACACACATTCTATCAAAAATAAACAATAAACAAACAAATAAATAAATAAATATGAAGAGCCACACAGAGATTACTACTAACAACAATAAATAACATTCCTGAGGACTCACTCTGTGTCAAGAACTTGCCTTATTTCAGCTCCTTAACATAATGGGTTAACAATGAGGTAAGTGTATAATATTATCCTCCCCACTACAAATGAGGAAAGTGGGACACAGGGTGGTTGCCCCTGGTCACACAGCTAATTCATGGGGGAGCCAGGAGTCAGACCCCAGCACTGCAAACCCAGGGCTCTTCCTCCAAACTGTTGCTAGTAGGCCTCTCAATCTCTACCCACTACCATCTGAACAAAGTGGTTCCATTGCCTCTCCAAAGACCAGAAATACCCATGAACCAAATCTGAAACTGAACCAAAAACCATTAAGGGATTTTAAGAATGCATATATCCTCCCCATTTTTCCTTTCCAACTTGGTATAGATTAAATATGATAATGCGTCAAGTCTTTAGCCAAGTGCCTGAGAGAAAAAAAGGTACTTGGTAAATGTCAGCTGGTAGTAGTAGTAATGTAACTGTTTATAGTTAATATCATAGGGCTCATGTTCTTCCATAAATTCGGGCCTACCCAACTGACCAAAACTCTCCCAATAAGTATCTCAATTTCTTCATGCTCCTTCTATGATGTCCATTCTCCTCCTCTTTGAAGGTCAGTGTTTTGACATAGTTTATTTGTAGTGGCCTATTTCTGCAATTCACATAATTGCCCAGCAAAAGAATAAAGTTAATTCCATTTTTCCCCCAAGACTATCAACGCAGCATTTGTTCTGTTTAATGTCACTTTGGATTACTTAGAGACATAAAAATCCCCAAACATAAACATCATTAAAGAAAAACCTATTCAAGTGGAATACAAAAACACACTAAAGAGTCATCATTAATTCCTTAAAGTTTTTCTTTGGTTGTTGTTTTTTTTTTGTTGTTTGTTTGTTTTTGATTTTGCTTTTTAAACAACTCCACCCAAAACTCAAAGCACAGACACTCAATACAGATGAAAACAATCAACATCTCCCCAACATGAGCCACAAAAGCAGATGCCTTGGGCATCAGCATGCTGAGTTTACATGGATCATGTATTTGCTGGTTTAAAAGCTGAATCATCCTGACTGTTTTAACTTTTTTTTATATTGCTTCCTAAAATATTGTGTTTGAGGGTTAGACATATAACTCAACTCCGCAAACAGCACAGATCTGAAAAGACAGTAGGACTTTTGTGTACTTTAAAAAGTCTTTACACATCCTTGAGCACATGGTACAAATTTCAATCAAAGTTTATTGGACATTGCTCACAATGCCTTGGGATTGTTTATCTTGACTGTGCCCAGCCTCCAAGCCTGACTTTCGGTGCAGAATCCCAGCACTCGAGAAGTGGGAAAGTCAGAAAGGACAAGGAATAAGCCCAGTCTATTTAAATGAACCATAACATAGTTACAGCCTATGAAACTCGTAAAGAACAAAAAGACAGTACAGTGAGAAGGAAAGAACATAGCCGGTCAAAACAGCTTTGGTCTGCATGCTGGCACCCTCTTCAGGAGCTGTGCAACTTTGGGAGAGTTATTTAAACTTTCTGGGTCTATCAGTTCACGATCTCACAGTTCATGAGTTCGAGTCCCATGTTGGGCTCTGCGCTAGCAGTGCAGAGCCTGCTTGGGATTCTCTTTCCCTCTCTCTGCCTCTCCCCACTCACGCTATCTCTAACTCTCTCAAAATAGATAAATAAAAACTTCAAATTTATAAACTTTCTGGGCCTAATATTCCCCATAATATCTACCTTGAGGTGGTGCTTCCGGGATTAAATCAGATAACTTCTATGAAAGCTCCTGGACTAGATCCCTTATTTAAGGGCGCCTGGATGACTCAGTCGGTTAAGCGTCTGACTTTGGCTCAGGTCACGATCTCGCCGTTCCTGGGTTCGAGCCCTGCATCGGGTTCTGTGCTGGCAGCTCAGAGCCTAGAGACTGCTTCGGATTCCATGTCTCCTTCTCTCTCTGCCCCTCCCCCACTCATGCTCTGTCTCTGTCTCAAAAATAAATAAACTATAAAAAAATTTAAAAAACCAAAGCACCAGTGAGTGAGCCCAAAGACTCAACTTTGACCGTAATACATATATTGTTCTGTGTCTGCAAGGAAAGGCTGCTGGAGACACTGTTTTGTGCTGCAGGATTATAAGTCACACGTGAGGCTGACAGTAGAGAAACGCACTGATCAGAGGCTTCCATTAACTATGAGTGTACTGTGTTGCCTCTCTCAGACTGAGTTTGTGCTTTCATGAACTGCCATATCAAGGTATACAGCAAAGAGAGCAAGCTAAATTATAAACTGCCAAAGCGTGGAGCTCAAAATCACAAAAACTGCCCAGAAATTACTTTCCTATGTGTATAATCATATGTCTAAGTGTTACAATGAATGTTAAGTCCCAGCCATAAAGCCATAAAACTAGAAAACCTGGTACAAAAATCATTCCCCATTTAGATCAAAGTTTCAGATGCATTTAAATTTTAGGCAGCTAATCATTGGCCCAGAGCTTTTTCTTGAGCTAAATGGGGAGCAACATAGTAGGGGCTCATGACCATCTCTGTAAAATGTCTCTGAAATAAACAGCCCCACCTCTCTTCAAAACCAGGTAGAGCAACTCAATACATTATCCATCCTGGTTCTTGCAAGATTTCTTGGTACACCGGCCTGGTTCCTCACCCTTTGGACAGTTTCAGAAATAATTGATACCTTCAGAAAATTGATATCATCTTTCAGTTTTCAAATTAAGGGGGAAAAGCATCCCCTATCAGGGAATGTCTCCACTGAAAGACCTTAGCTATGGCTCTGAGCCAAGAAAGAGCCAGGGCCGAAGGCAGCTGACAAGGACATGGAGAAGCAATCCCTGGTCAAAGTTTCCTGAACTGCGCCTCACGCTAGTTTGGTCAAGTTCTAGGCCATCAATCACCTTGCAAATCTAAAACCAGCAGCTCTGCCCGGGTGTACTCATAGGTCCAGTGAGAGAAGGCCAACAACAGCTCTTCCAAGGTGCTGCTGGGGATGATTTCATCACCATTGTTATTGTTGTACTTCCGGAACTCTCCCGTCATATACTTCTCAATGGTCAACCACTGGTTGGCCGAATGGCAGTAGATTAAGAAAACTTCCAGAAACCTGTGAGGGAGAAAAGGAGGCCACTGAGTCCCCATGAAGCAGCAAAGGTGGGACTTAACATTACCAATAAGTCAGCAGGAGGGAAGATATCTACCTCTCGTCCGACGCGGCCTCAGTGAACATGCCCTCACCTTTCTACGGCAGGGACAGAACGGAAAGATTGGGATTTTTTCCCATGATGACTTACTTACCTCCCTTCTTTTTGAGGAAACCCTCCAACTCCTTTATGAGTACTGGACTCAACTTTTTTCTTGTCATGCTCTATGAAGTTCCTTATAAGTGAAACAATAAAACTCGACCATAATCCCTAGGACTGAATTATGATCCATCTTGCTAATGGAAGCATCTTGAGACACTCAAGCAAAAGTAACAAGAGTTCATTCTTAAAAAGTTCCCCAATTTCTCTAAGATATTAGGGTAAGAAACTGCTTAAAATAGAAATGTTCTTCTTCCATCATGCTCCTGGACCTTAGTAACTACATCTAGGGCCTGCCTGTTTCACATAATGGAGAAGTTAGTCATGGCATCTGTCTGAACTTCTGTTTTCCACTCACATAACTTCAGTTTAAGCCAAGATATTCCTGGGACCCCTAACTCTCTATTTACCAGTCTCTGGAACTATGGAAGGAAGAACCTAAAGACAAGATTGTGGAGAACTACCCTGTGGGTGTGGCACTTCTCATGACCAGTAGGGCTGAGAAGAAATTGAGAAAAATTCCTATTTAAAATGAAGAACCAGGGCACCCCATTCCCTATACTCACCTTGGCGTGTAGGGAATGGTTTGTGGTTTCACTTGGTTGAAGGTATAGATAAGTTTTTGAGCAGCTCTTTGTTGTTGAATTTCCTACAAAATTGGGGACATTGATAAAAATATTAGTTTGTTATATGCATGCTAATCAATGATCAGAGAAGCACATGAGGCCTCCCCAGTGTGATTTTTAGCCTCATCCAGCTCTGACCACACTCCATTCCAAAAAGAAAAGCTCTACAAAACAGAAATAATGGAATACCACCACTTCTGGAACAGAACAGGCTATCCTCTGGGTTGGAGATAATGGCCTCCAATCAGGAAGTAGCCAGAACGCCTCTCTTTGATCTAGCCATCTGGGCTCTAGGACTCAGACTTACCCTGAGGCAAAGATGAAGCACAGTACTCTCCTGGAAGATTTTGTGCCATGACTGCACAACCTCAGGTAGAAAGGACTTCACGATGAAAACCTGGCCTGGCTTGAGAACGTCATCCTCGGACCAAGTGCTGACGACTCTCATGGCTTTGCGGAGCCCGCCGCCCATCTCCTCTCGGGACAGCACCTGGATCATGGCAGCTCTCCCTCGCTGGGACCAAGAAGACATACTTTTCCCAAGATTCAAAGGAGAACTCTCCTCCAGCCTGTAGACAGTTACTTCTTCTCCAGCTGCAAGAAGAAGTACAGGTGAGAAGTTCAGTGATACCTCATGTCTGACACAGACAGCGTGCAGATAAGAACTCAGAATCAGTTCCGTTTCCCAATGATCAGAAAAGAATGGGAATTTCACCTCTGCAGAAAGAGGTACAGAATAGAGGTGTGGATTTTGGCCATGCTATTGTCTCATAATAATGAGGGGTGGGGAGAGGGAGGGGGGAGGAAGGGACAAAACATCAGATAATATTTAAGAATTAAATTGTTCTTATTATAAACTATAACTAGACAAAAACAAAATCAAGTAGTAGAGCTATGCTTCTTTTATTAAATACAAATACTTCCAAAGAGATAGTTTAATCCTGTGTTTTCATTATCATCCCCTATAAAGCCTTATTAGATTATTTTTTCCTAATTCCCCCTTCTGTGACATTTTAATACTAAAAGGACACTGTATGTATGTACATGTACTATATGTGTGTGTATGTATATATATGTGTGTATGTATATATATGTGTGTATGTATATATATACATATATATACAGCATGTAAATACAATATATACATAGAAATATAGATACATATATGTAGATATATAGATATATAAAGATATATAGATTGTATAAAGAAACGGATATAGATATGGATACAGATATAGATACCTGTGCTTTATACATGAAAAGAAGTTTGTGCTCTCTTACCGGTGATATTACCCCTCACTGCGAATTCACGGTTTAAACACAGCTTGAGTTAGCATCAGCGTCATATCCCAGAGCCTCTCCCTCCTTCCTTTGTGCCCTTAGACAAGTTACTGGAAACCTCACTTTCCTTATCAGTAAAATGAGGGTGAAAATAATGCTCACCTCACTGGGTTGTTGTTAAGAATAAATATGTTAATTTGACTAACATCAACTAGAACCTCAGATACCAACTCAATCCCACTTAATAGATTTTACACACAAAATGCTCTCTAACTGCTAGATAACTCCCACTTTTAGGCTGTCAAACAGGGATCAATTCAGCCTAGACTCCACCTAATACAGTGTATATGCTTCATAACAAAATTAACACATTCTAGACACAACTTCTGTCCAGCCTGTGTTTCATTTTCTCCTTATACCTCTGCTTTAAATGCCTTTTGTTTGTTTTGGTTTTGCTAACACTATACTGATTTACCAAGAACAGAATCTATTTACTCACTCTTGCATTGAATTGTTTACTAAAAAAAAATATGTCTAGGTAACTCTTATTCAATACTCAATGCATAATTCAAATATTTATTCTTGGTACCCAGATAAATGCCACTGAAGGTCTCTATTTAGAGTTCTAAATACTTAGATACTTAGAGGATTTAGAGCAGAGCAAAACCAGCCATGGAGCCATGAGGAAGGAGAAGGCTTTTGCATCCACGATCAGAAGCCACCTGATCTGTCCCCACATGAAGAGAATTAAGATCTAGGACAGAGTTGTTATATCGTCAATCTAGTAGTCTTGGCTTAATGCCGGCTTGTTTTTCCTTACTGCTCCAGCCTTTAAAAGTGACATTGACTCTCTGAGCTAAGAGCAATTAGTTTACATGAAAGAAAGCAAACAAAAAAACAATATACAAAGCATTTCTCTTCAGATGCCTGTTAGTTTTTACCGTATTGACATTTCTCTCTTTCTTCTGCGTTTATTACACATGGTTGGTTGGTTCTTTTCTTTCCTACTTCCAGCCTTAAATCAGTGAATGCCAGGTGCAACATTATGGCTTTTTTCCCGACTGCTGCTCGTTATTGGTCTCATCCCTACAGCATTAGATTCTGACCCAAGCTGCTGGCTGGGCAGTTAACAAGAATTTCCATTTTAGGAAAGTAATCTCACTAAACCGCAACCACTGGCAAAACAAAATCTTCAACTGAAACGGTGCAACATGGTTTCTCCTTCGATTTACTCGGATGTTATGCCTCTGCCCCGGCACAGCCTCAAGAAGGTAGAAATGGCACTCACCAAACAGTTGGATTGGTGTAAATGGTATAGTCTGAGAAAGCCTCATTAAATTGTTCCTTTCAATGGCTGCAAACAAAAAGAGATTTACTATTTTAAGTATGCGTCAGTGGACTGAATGCACAGTGAGACGCCCCCCACATCAATCTATTCATATAATATGAAAATGGTCACTTCAACCTCTTATCTTTGCCTTCATCAAAAATATTATCCATAATCCAGCTTTAAAAAGAAACTATGCCTTAAACAGAAAGGAGACCCCAGTCTTACAAACTACAGGCGATGGCATCACATCATCTGAGGTAGGGCTATCACTCCCAGTCTCCTGAATACCAAATCACAGAGTAATCCACACATCTGTGGAACTTTCTTTTTTTAAAGAGCATTCTGCATTCTTCGTTTTCTGGTTTGTCTTTTCCAGAGCAAATCTAATGCACAGTGGACTGTGGGGACATCTACTGTTGACTTTGCACAGTTCACCTCCTTTTCCCAGAGAGAACTGAAGACCGATTTTAATTAGAAGCAAGTGATCTGCATTTTTCTGTTAAGAGCCGTATCCTAACAGATCAGAGTCAATATGAGTTACGGTATTCTTCACCAGACTTTCTAGAGTTGACAGCTACAGTCAAAATATTGGATTATTGCTGCTGAGCTGAAAGAGCCAGTTATAAGAGCCTAAGGATGTGGAGTCTGAAATATACTGAAACACTATTCACTACAGAGGAGAATTTAGGAAAAGGCAGTCTATTAGTGGACCTTGAACACATGACCTTGATATAATAATAATGGTAACTGTCACAGCGATAAACTCTCACTGATGTGCTGAGCTGTGTGAAATACTGTGTAAAAGCCTTGCCCGTGTATCATCTCATGCAATGCCGAGAGCAATGACACACAGAAGATCAACCAATGGCACAAATCCAGTTGGTTGTTACATTGCTTTGCATTTCAAAGTGTTTCCCTCTTAATTCTTACAGCCCTTTGGCAGATCATTCTTCAGGAAGGGCAAGTACAATTACTCCCACTCTGAAAGAAAGACAACCGAAGCACTGTAAAGCAATGTTGCTTATGAGAGTCAAGACCCTTGACATCTTGTTTAATAACATCCTTGTAAGGTGTCTTTGTTGAACTTACTCTGTGGGGTTGGCATTCATTCAGTGCTTATGTTCACTGAGAGCCAAGGAGGGGATAAAGTCCTCCTCTAAACAACTAGTTTCAGACTCTATCCAAGGTATGGAGATCTCTGCCTTCAGGCTTATAAGGAATTTTTAAATCTCAAGTCATCCTTCTTCACCATTTGGAACTTGCCAACACGGAAAAAAAAATTTGTTTTTAATTCCACGTTCTCTTAAATCCTAACCACTTGTTTTCCCAAGTAAATGGCAAGATGAGAAATCTGAATGGTCTTCTCATGAGAGTGAACAACATCTTGTTGGGAGTCATATCAATCCTTCAAAATTCATCAATACTCCTGTTTACAAGTGCAGAATCACAGACGCTTAGCTCAGTTGATATGTCTATGTGCACATGCATCCTACCTGAATAATGACGGTGGGGCTCTTGAGGGCTTTTGAAGGAGGCTGAGATTTCTGAAATTGTAGAGAAGATTGGCATTTTAATTACTTGGCTGGAGATAAATACATGCTTATGAATATATTGCCTTCAAAGTTATTATTGAACAAGTTAATCAGAATGGCTTCTCAGTCTTTGAGAAAGATTGCCTAATATCCCTTAACCACATTATTGGCCATGGTATCCTGACAGCTTCCAATCATCAATGTAATATCTCCAAACATGTTTATATAGGGAATTGAAGAAAGACAGGTAATATTAGCCTCAAAGATGTATTTCCTCTGAACCAATTACACCTCTGGGTTGCGGAAGGCACTCAGCTGCCCATCACACTTCATGACATCCCCAAAGCACAATTCTCTGAGCTCCCACCAAGATGCCGTACCCATATAAAGACATTATTAATACCAAGTTATTAGCAGTCCACTTCGCTGACCTAAAATGACAACAAACTGATGAAAACAAATTAAGAGGCATAGACCAGAAACAAAGAAGTGGGTGGAGAATATGATGCCAAGGGACTTATTTGTTGGGAACACCTTCTGCACACCTAACTGGTTCTCTTCTACCTTCTCAAGTCCTAAATTGCAAGGCTCTCGAGAAATCCGTTGCAACAGCTTTGCCATTTCATAAAATTAAAATTAAAGTGGAGAACTTTAGTCTCAGGGTGGTAACTTCTTTATACCTAGTAGAGTAAGCAGCATAATGAGCCCAATTTCACAGATCTCTCTGGCTTCTTGTTGCCGGATAAGGAAAGGAACAAAAATCCCTTCCTTTGGGGGTGCGTCATAAAAAGTAAGATCAGCAAAAAAAGACTCTTTCTTTCTCAGTTCTTTCAGTGATAAAAATTAAAAAGTATTCGGCTCCCACTATAGGTTGTGCTAGGCAAGACAGGTGTGAATAAGTTATGGCTCCTGCCCTAGAAAAAAGAGAATGTGAAATATTGAGAGCAAAAGACATGTAAACTATAGTCACAACGCAACACTGCTGGCTAAGTAATGTAATCAAGGTGTATAGAGGCTAATGGAACCTTCATAGGCAAGAAATGTGATACTCTTTTTTTTTTTTTTGAGAGAGAGAGAGAGAGAGAGAGAGAATGCAAGTGGAGGAAAGGGGAAGAGAGAGAAAGAGAGCAAATTACGCTTAGCACAGAGCCTGATACGGGCTTGATCCCACGGCCCTGAGACCATGACCTGAGCCAAAATCAAAAGTCACTCAACTGACTGAGCCACTCAGGAGCTCCTCAATGTGATATTCTTTTTTAAATTTAACTTTTAAGTTTATTTTGAGAGGGAGAGAGCACACGTGAGCATTGGGGGGACAAAGAGAGAGGGAGAGAGAAAGAATCCCAAGCAGGCTCCACACTGTCAGAATGGGGCCCATGCGGGGCTCAAACTCACAAACCATGAGATAATGACCTGGGCTGAAACCAAGTTGGACGCTTAACCAACTGGGCCACCCAGGTGCCCCAATATGATATTCTTAAAGAGGATGGGCATCTGAATCTGATAAAGGTGAGTTTCAGTTCTGGCTCCACCATTTCTGGAACTGTGAGAATTTGTTCACATTCATTCAACACATATTTATTCCACATCTGCTGTGTGCTTGAGAGAAGGAGCAGTAAAAACAAAAACAAAACAGGTAAAATCTCTGGCTACATTCTAGTAAAAGGAAAATAAACAAACAAGTAAATATATAGTGCATAGATTATTACATATATATCAAGCTACAGGGTTAGAAAGTATGGGAGACAGGGAGGCTATAATTTTAAGGGTGGCAAAGGCAAGGGTTCTGTGATAAAGTAAAATCCGAGCAGAGACTGGAAGGGAGAGAGGGAGAGTCATATGGCAAAATGAAAAGTATTCCAGGCCGAGGGGACAGCAAGTGCAAATGCCTTGAGGCAGGACCATAGCGAGCAGGGCCAGAGTGGACTGTGCTGAGAGGAAAGGGGGTTAGAGAGTTGGAGGAGGGGCGGCGGATCAGCAGGGCCTTGTAGCACATGTTTGGACTGCGCTTTTACAGAGTGAGATGAGATGCATTTGGAGCAGGAGAGTGACTTGATCTGAACTTTGGTTTAAAAGGGTTATTCTGGGAGCGCCTGGGTGGCTCAGTCGGTTGAGCGACCGACTTTCGCTTAGGTCACGATCTCGCAATTCGTGGGTTCGAGCCCCGCGTCGGGCTCTGTGCTGACTGCCAGCTCAGAGCCTGGAGCCTGTTTCAGTCTGTGACTCCCTCTCTCTCTGACCCTCCCCTGTTCGCGCTGTCTCTCTCTCTCTCTCCTAGAAATAAATAAATAAATAAATAAATAAATAAATAAATAAATAAACAAACAAAAAAAATAAATAAAAAAAATAAAAGGGTTATTCTGGCTGCACTCTGGAAAGAGACTGTCAGAGAGTAATAGTTTGCAGGCCATCGTGGAATCCAGGAAAAAGATGAAAGAGCGGTATGTGGGGGTAGCAAAGTGATCAGATTCTTGATACGCTCTGAAGGATGGGTTGGAAGTGGGGATGTGGGAAAGCGGGAGTCAAGTACGATGGCAAGACATTGGCCTCAGCAACTGGAAGGATGCAGCTGCCCTTCCTGAGATGGAGGAGGGAGGAAGGGGTGCATCTTGCCGGAGATGTCTTCTAGACACTCAAGTGGAGAGGTGCAGAGGTAGGTGGTCGTGTCCTGCATGGCAGAAACGTTGAATGAAAGAATGAACATGAACCTGGAAATCCGGATGAGGGCCAGGCTGTCAACAGCACTGGGGAGGACTAAGGAATTTGCAGCCAGTCCTGTCGGTCATGGGAAACCACTGGAAGCTGTGGCATAATTGACGACACATCTTCCAGAAGGTAACTCCAGCGTGCGCACAGGAAAGAGCAAAGGGAGAGAAGCCAACCAGGTTGCTAACATAAAATAAAGGGCAAAACTTTTTTACTTAGGAAAATAAATGTTGGAGACTCTATGGCAGAAGCAGTGGGGTAGAGCAAAACAGACACCTTCTAAGGATCAGGGGTGGGGGTAATATGGAGTTAGAAGGCAAAGGTGATGGCTAAGAGGAGTGGGCTGGGAAGGGCATTATACATGAGTAAGAGTCCCAGTTTGGGCAAAGGAGGAGTAAGTGATCAGAGATGCCAGTCAACAAAGTAATACAATTAACAGCCTGGGAAGAACAGCCTCAATCAAACTTCAAAAATGGATAAAATGGGTCAACATCAAATGCTGCAAGCTCCATGAAGACTATAAAAAAGGTTCTGTGACTTAGCATTAGAGCACAGCTCCAGTAGAGTGGTGGAGACAGGCACCATGCAGAGCAGATGTTAAGGCTTTCTCATTAATTTCGAGGTGGATAGGAGTGGCAGTTTGAAAACTCGGTAACATCGAGGAAACACTGTTTCTTTTGTGCAGAAAATGACGTAGATATGTATGTAGGTGGAGGAGAAGGAGTCAACTGCACAGGAGCTACTGAAAACCAGAGAGAGTGGGATGGAACGCGGCCGTGGAACAGAGGGAACCCAACCTGCATCCAGAGGTCAGGAACATAGAAAGGAGCTCGTTGACTGTGGTGAAGTTTGAGAACAGCCTTGAGGGTGGTTTTGCTAGGGAGTGGTCTCCCATGACATGGCCCTACACAGCCACTTGGGGCACAGAGCCCTCCAGAAAGCATATAGGAAAGGGTATCCACATATAAGATGAATGACTCTTAAAGAGCTATATGTAAAAGCTCATGAATTGATGGTAAGAATTGTCAAGCAGGTGAAATGAGTGCAGTGGCAACACTCTCACTCACAGAGGAAACTGGAAAATCACTGTCAAAGAGGCAATTCAAAGAAAATTCTACATCATCCATCAATCCTGATTTATGTGGAGAAAGACAATTAACTTTATGCATTTCTACTGAACTTTCAACTTTGTACAGTAGACAAACTCATAAATAGAACTCAAGGAACCATAAAGACTTTACCATTATAAAATGAAAAAAAAAATAACATGTTTAAATATAAACACTTACTGTCCACTCCACTTGAACTCCTCAACCTGTTTGAAAAATTAAAATTGTTTAGATCATGCTTTAAATTTTTCAATGACCAGAAAAAGTAAAAGTATGTGCAACAGTAACAATACAGAGTCTATATGTGTGTGTATATATACATATTCTTTGAAAGAAGTGCCATTTGACCCCTATCACTAACAACAGAGAAATGGTTTACAGCCCTGCAATTATTTTCATAGAAAAATGAACAATGCGTTTGTGTGTGATTCATTTACTGCATTCGCCCTAAGCTAACCAAAAAGCAGTTGTTGGGCTTTATTTTCAATTAGCTCTATGATTACACAACATATATAAGATTTAACTGTGTGCGTGTTGTCCTGGATCAATTAAACTAAAGGGTTCCTAAACTATGCAAAGCAGATGCCTACAAATGAGTCTGTGAATGTCTCCGGACAAGCCTACAAATCAGTTTCATTAGCCCACGTGGCCCCTAAATGTTCACCGGCTGAAATTAACTCTCTGTAAATTGTTACTTGCCCTGCTCAAGTGCACAAGTGGCCACAGGCAAGTCTGAATAAATGCATTCAAAGAATATCTCCAGTACTGAAGGTCCTTAGGGAAGAAAGTACAATTACAATTATTGTTTAATTTCATGCTGCAATAACCCACTACTCTGCATGAGCACAAACTACGGACCCTCTGGGAGGAGAAAGTCACGTGCACTTTAAGTCTAGAGGTGGGCTTGCACGCAGAGACCTTGATGGCAGTTCCAGACAAAAGGCCATCCCAAATAGAGCTGCTGCAAACTGCAAGTCACATTCCACCTGCTTGGTATCCACTGGCGTGCGTTCATTCGGTGGTTTAGAATTCTGTTCCCACCGCTGTATGGACAATTTGATGATACAACTAGCTAAGTCCAGAAAACACTACAAACGAAATAGAATAATTTTGCTTGGCTGGTTTTCAGACTTTATTTCTCTGAATAAATAAAATTCCAGGAAAATACTCATGCCTACAACCATTTGACTTCTCTATCTCCTCTCTTTCTCTCTCAATCCCTGTCTTCCCTTTGCTCTGTCTCAATCCTCCTCAAATTGTTACTGGCTTGATAGACACTTAGGATGAGACACCAAAAATAAAGATAAACCTCATAAACTAAAATTAACAATCTGGAAAACATCTAAAGAGAAAACTATCAGGTCTTCAGTCTTTTTCTTTAGGCCAGACAGATTTGTCCTTACTCTTTAATACCAATTTCACAATCTTATCTGTCAGAAAAGTTAGGATACTCATTATTCTGTGTGTGCTTTCTTTTGACACTGAAAAGAAAAATGTCTAATCTGCTGGGGTAATATGTTTCATTATATTCTGAGAAGGCACTGAGGTGAGATCTTATTGCCAGGAATGGGAAGACTTGGAGAATAAGTAATTTTCATTCTTGCTAACAAGAGAAAAATATTGTCATTGCAAACACGTTTTTCCCCCTCTTTTTCTGACCCAATTAAACGTTGGTTCCCAATCAGGTTAGAATACTAGAAGCCAAAGGTGCTTTTAAAACATACATTTAGAAATACTCACAGGAAGCTCCTATTGCAGTTGGTGCTCCTGGAGTTCCACAAAGAATTTTTGCTCAGATCCTGAGCAGAAGGGAAAGGTCATTATACATTCACCCAACATTCTCCCACCCCAAGCTTCAAGTGATACATTTGCAAGGCACATGCCTCCGAGGGTTCCTCTAGCTCTGTATTTCTCTTTTACCGGATGCACAAAACTCAAGTTAAAAAGATGCGTAATGTTAGCACAATATCTGAATAACTCAATGTGTTGACAGACTTAAATAAAAGAAATAATTTTTACGGGGACATCATAGAGAAAACGTAATGTATAAAGGTTTTCGCAGAATGAGAGTGAACAGTCAATGACGGAGAAGAAGGAATAAAGGTCAAAGTTGACAAGAAACATCAATCATTACATCATTATGTCTTATATCAGGATATTATTGTTTCAGTTGATGATTATTTAGAATAGCATTACCTTGAACTTATCATTCTATTTTCTATTTAGATTCAACTATTACTTCTTGAAGTCTAGTACACTCTAGTACAAGTCATTACTCTAGGCATTTCCACTGGTGTTATTTTTGTTATCCACTGTCAATAATCTCATAAGAATGGCATTAATCCCATTTTAGAGACATAGCTAAAAAGCTCAGAGGTTAATTAATACACACACACACACACACACACACACACACATATACATGGCAGACAATGCTTGCCTCCAATCACCTACCTCCAAGCAGATTACATTCACGAGGTTATTAGCATACATTCATACAGGTAATGTGGATACAGTTCCCAAGTTCATAGAAATGATGTGCAAACCAAGACCAAAATTAGATTTGTTGCATGAGCCTAACTAGATTACGCTTCCCACTCCCACATGGTCGATGGCAGTAAAACAGAAACATATTTGCAGATGTGAGAAACACAAGAGGTTCCTTAACCCCGCAATGGCCAAATCCCTCCCAACACATCTGCAAAAATGTTTGCTCGGCCTGTTTGACTAACCACACTCAGTGAAGAACTTACTACTTCCAGAAATAAACCATTCCATCCTTAGAAAGCTCCAATTGCTAAAAATTGCCCCTCAGAGTGGGCTGAAATCTGCCTCCAGTACCTTCTATATGTTGACTCTAGCTCCACCTCTTAAAGCGTATTGAAAATACCTTATTTTTCTTCCACATGGCAACGTTCATGTATTGCAAAACAGTTTCCAAAATTCCTGAATTATTTATCTTTCGTGTTAAAAACACCCAGGATGAATTACTGGGTGGACAGATAAATTACATGGAGAAGAAGGAAAGAATGGCAGGGGTTGGGGGCAGAGTGAAAAAACTGAGCGTACATTCAAAACAAAGATTTAAACGTAATACCAATAAAAAGTAGAAGGCAGTGATGTGACATAAAGGTAAAACAGACACAGTCAAGGAATTAGAGAAGCGTGTGCATACATTTTTTTAAATATCAAATAAGATGTTTTTACCTCTTGAGACTGCTTTAGATAATCACTGACTTGTATAGCATGCCGTTCAATTTCTTTAGTTTTCATTTTCTGATATATAGGGGGTTCTAGACCTTGTTAAAAGGAAGAAAAAAAGAGAGAATACATGAAAATGTGTTACATTCAAATCACATCCTTAAATAGAAAGATCTGAACATAGAACATTCATCTAAATTTGAACATTTTTTTTTCTGTTTAGCAAGTGTTACCAAGATTCTTTTGTCCCTTTTATCTCAAATGGTTGAAAGCTACATATTCTACAGTATTTCTATTTGTCAGTAGTTTCTTTTGCATTTATAATAATGTATGTTATCGAAGTCAAGATCTGAATGATCCATGACTTGTCCTCCTAGAAAATAGCACCTTTCACAATTATTTTTAAACTCACCTTCTCCTGCACCCTATTGTCCATGCTTTATTTAAAACACATGAAATTTTCATTCCAAATTGTTAGGACTCCTTGCTTAACAACTGTATCAAACATCATAGTAGACTACTTTAAAAAAATAAAAAACAAAAACAAAAGATAGAAAAGAATGCCAGCAGATAGGTTTAATTATCAGCTCTTTCTTAAAAACACATTACAAGGATCATTATTGTCATTATATTTTATACTGGTGCCTGCAGAGTCACTGGCTTTTACTAGGTACCCAATAATAATTTAATTATCAGATTGGACTAATGCTGAGAATAATGCTTGGGAGTTCCTGGCTAAACGTAGGAGACAACACTTGTAATTTTCTTCCCTAATGATTTTATGCTGAAAATAAACACACACACACACACATGCACGCACGCACGCAGGCACACACACGAAGTGCAAAAAAGCCTATTGGAAAAAATAATTGTAAAATGTCATATATTTTTGTAATATCATAAAATTATGATCAATATGGTTTCAATGAGAGTACAGTATTAAAATTAAATACCTATAGGAAAAGTTAAACATAGACCTCTTTCTCATAGCTAAATTCCTCAGAACTTTTCTTTCTGTATTTAATTAAAGAGAACTTGTACTTAAAGAGAACTGACAGGGTATCACCCAACCCTCAAACTTTTTTTTGAAAATTCTTTTTCAATTAATGCTTAACACGGACACATTTCAAAAAAAAAATAAGATTCTTAATTCAGATTAACTGAGTCTGAATAAATCTCCCTAGATTAACTAGGCACATGGACTCAGCCTATTTCCCTACATCTTCTCTCCCTTTCTGATCACTGGACTTGAAATTCTTTTCCAGAACTCTACTGCTACCTGCATCTTTCTCTAGTTGAAATTCAATAGAAATAACTTGAATAACTTGGGGAGGGGGTGAGTGGCATGGGTGAGGGTGATCCCAAGGTACAGACTTCCAGTTGTAATATAAGTAAGCCCTGGGGAGGTAGTATATATCATGCTGACTGTAGTTAACAACACTGTATTGTATATTTGAAAGTTTCTAAGAAGAGATATTTAAAAGTTCTCATTACAAGAGAAAAAACTGTAACTACGTAAAGTGACCAATGTGATTTCCACTTGCTGTAGTAATTATTTCACAATATATACATATACCAAATCATTACATTGTACACCTAAAACTAATACAATGTTACATGTGTCAATTACACCTCAATAAAAAAGAACTTGAATAATTTAAGAAAGATATATTATAATTTAAATAGTGGTTACAATATTTATAAAAAATACAATATATAATATAAATATTTATAAATAAAATAAATACATTTGCAATTGGTCCTAGAATCATATCTTTAGTATGGTATTTGATTTATTCAATATTGTAGGTTCTTATAAACTGTGTGACTTAAAGCAAGCCAATTAAGCTTTTGAGTCCTATATGTAGATTAAGGGGGTTCTGAAGAATTTAATTTCTTTCTTTTTTTATTTTTTATAAATAATTTATTGTCAAGGTGTTTTAATTTCTAAGATCTCTTTCAGCTTAGAGTCCACCTGATTTTCTGATTTAGCAGACAACTGAGTATTTTAAAATATAAACCAGGGTTTCTCAACCTTGACACTGACGTTTCGGGCTGGATGATTCCTTGTCAGGAGCAGAGACTGTCCCATGCACTGTAGGATTTTTAGCAGCATCCCTGGCCTCTACCCACGAGATGTCAAGAGTACCTGCATCTTCCTTAGTTGTGACAACCAAAAGTATCTTTAGACATTGTCAAATGTCCCAGGGAAGAGAGGTAGGAGGTGTAGAAAATAGCCTCACGGTTGAAAACAACTGACCATAGGGCAAAGCAAGGTTTAAAAGAAGCATAATAACATAAATTTCAAGACAGTGTCTAGTTGTACCTTAAGTTTAGTATATCAAGTAATTTTAAGCTTATACGAGTCCTGGATCACATAGTTCCTTTTGTCTAAAAATTAGGAAAAGGGAGTGTGAGGAAGATGGTGGCAGAGTAGGGGACCCTAGGCTCGCCTCTTCCCACAGATACAACTAGATAACTACCAAATCATCCTAAAGACCCCAGAAATTGACCTGAAGACTGTCAGAATAAACTCCACAGCTAAAGGTAAAAAAGATGTCACATCAAAGAAGATATTTGCACACCCGTGTTTATAACAGCATTATTCACAGTAGCTGAGAGGTGGGAACAACCCAAATGTCCATTGATGGATGAATGAATAAACAAAATATGGATATCAACTACATTCCGTCTCACCGTGGCAGCCATGGAGGTGCCCCACGGAGATCCTGGGAGCCCCGTGTTGAACATGATAGAGCTACACCATGGAACCTGGTCCCTGCATCCCTACATGGAAGGCTGCCTGTCATATATTTACATAGGGCTTTGCCTACAAAGGAATAAACCTCAAATGTGTGATAGAATTAGTAAGGGTCTCTTACTGTGTAATGCAAGAAGTTCAAAGTTCTGATCATCACTACCAATTCTGTTCATAATCTGCCCTGATTCTGCCTGTCCAGCCTTATTTCACATTCTCTGCCGACCTCAGTTTTCACTTGTAGCTTGTTGATCCATCTTTTCTCCTTCACAAACACCATTAAGAGATACTTGCCCATGGAAGAAAGGCTATATGTCAGCAGTTATAAGTACCAACAACTCATCCCACCGAATACATGTAAGGGTCCATATCAATGGCTCATGAACCTTAAGAATTTATAATATGAGACAACCTCCCCACTCCACACATCAGACTAAAGTACAGTCTCTGAGCCAGGTTTAACAGCTCTGGATATGAGACTATCTAAACCTTGATTTTTCTTTTCTGGACCCCAACAACTATTCCATTAAATGAATGAAAATTCTGTCCTTTTCATAAAAGTAAAAATGGAAAAGAACTATCCACCTAAATGGGCGTTGCCACCCTCTCATTCTCTCATCTCCACTTGGAAGAACAGCAGGGACCACCAGTGGTCTGGGGGTAGAGGGAGAAAACTCTCCCAGAGTTTTTAAGATCTGAGAGTCTAGACTGTTACGTACTTATCTGACTATATTTGGACACCGTGAGCCAGTTCTTGCTGCACTCCTCTCCTTCTGAGATGTTATTTTCTCCCAGCTCTGAATTCAACTGGTCATTTTGGGAGCAGGTGTCGACCATTATGACCTGGAGAGGAAGATACTTGTTAGAACATAGTGACGTTAATCTGAAAACATTTTGAGTCATTAATGTGACTCACAGAGATACTATGGTGAGCAGCGGTGGTTGTTAACATTGGCTTCACATTTTAGAATCACCTGGAAATCTCTGGAAACTCCCATCAGCCATTCTGGCAGGATACAAGTACCCATGTAATTACTATTTGTGCTCATGAGTGAGAACCAGGGTGGGGGAAGCAGCTGTCAAAACTGAGTGTACGTCAGAATCACTCAAGCCTATGCTAAACCACAGATCACTGGGTCCTACCTCCAAGATCTGTGATTCAGTAGGTCTAGAGGGACAAAGAATTTGAATATCTAATGAGCTTCCAGGTAATGCTAATACTGCTAATAGGAGACCACACTTTGAGAACCACTGGCACAGAGCAAAAAATAATAAAATAAAACAAAAAAACAAACCAAACCAAACCAAACAAAATAAAATAAGGCTTGGATCCAAAAAGAGCTTGTGTTGGAATTCTAGATTTGTCACTTAGCAGTTTTGTGAACTTGAAGGGGCTCCTGGCTGGCTCAGTCAGTAGAGAGTCCATGATGTAAACTTGGGCAAATGTCTGGGAGTCCCATTCCCTTTGTCATTAAAATAACAGGTAGCCAACAATAGTGGCTGCCATATGTACTAACTAGGGACAGGGAAAAGATGAGATAAATTGACCAAATACAAAGAAAGAAACAAATGCAAGTTATTAGTACCTGATCTCAGTTGCAATTTCTAGTTAAATTCTAGCCATTTTAACCATTGCAAAACATAAATCTACTGAATTCATATTTCATAAGATTCCAAAAACTCATAGCATTTTCCCTGAGAGTCATCTTTAGCAAGCTAAATCTTTCCCTGCAAAAGGTAATTTTACATAATTGTCTTAATACTCACCTCTTTGCTTCAGCTTCTCATTCTAAAAAGAGCTGAGGTGCTTTTAAAAATGCATCCAGATTATTATATGGAAAAATTAGCAGAACATTAAGATCAGGAAAGGTGAAGTCCTATGGAATGCTAACTGAAAGGAAGGGTTTCAAATAATAAATAAAAAGATTCACTATGGGCGCCTGGGTGGCTCAGTCGGTTAAGTGTCCGACTTCGGCTCAGGTCATGATCTCATGGTCGAGTCCCGCATCGGGCTCTGTGCTGACAGCTAGCTCAGAGCCTGGAGCCTGCTTCAGATTCTGTGTCTCCCTCCCTCTCTGAACCTCCCCTCCTCATGCTGTCTCTCTCTCTCTCTCTCTCTCAGAAATAAATTAAAAAACATTAAAAAAAAAAAAGATTCACTAAATGAAAATGTGAACATAACATGTTGGAGTTTATGGGATATAGCTAAAACAATGATTAGAGGGGATTTTATAGCACTAAGTGCCTGTATTAAGAGATAGTTTCAAATCAGTGACCAAACCTTCTTTCTTAACAAACTAGAGGGAGCAGGGGCACCTGGGTGGCTTAGTCGGTTAAGCGTCCGACTTTCACTTAGGTCATGATCTCGCAGTTCGTGGGTTCGAATCCCGTGTCGGGCTCTGTGCTGACTGCCAGCTCAGAGCCTGGAGCCTGTTTCGGTCTGTAACTCCCTCTCTCTCTGACCCTCCCCTGATCACACTGTCTCTCTCTCTCTCTCTCTCTCTCTCTCTCTCTCTCTCTCCTAGAAATAAATAAAACATTAAAAAAAAAAACTAGGGGGAGCAGAAAAAGCAAATTAAACCCAAAGTAAACAGAACAAAAGACATAATAAAGAGCAAAAATCAGTGGAATGTATTCAGAGAAAATCAATGAAACCAAGAACTGGTTCTTTGAAAAGATCAATAAAGCAGATAAACCAGTAGCCAGACTAATCATGAAACAGAGAAAGAAAACACAAATTTCAAACATGAGGAATGAGAGAAGTGATGTCACTACAGATCCTATAGACAATAAGGGGATAATAAAAGAATATTATAATACTATATGCCAATAAATGCAACAACTTAGATGAAATGGACAAATTCCTTGAAAGATACAAACAAATAAAGCACATTCAAGATGAATCAGATAACCTCAATAGCCCTCTATTACATAAATTGAATTTGTAGCTAAAAGCTTTCCCACAAGTTAATTCTACCAAATAATAAAAGTTGAAATTGTATCAATTCTATACAAACTCACCTAGAAAACTGAAGAGAGAATACTTCTCAACTCAGTCAGTAAGCCCAGCACCACCCTGATACCGAAACCAAAGACATTGCAAGAAAAGAGATCTGGAGACAAATATTCCTCAAGAATACGGATGACAAAAAAATCTTATTAATATTTTAGCAAGATTAATATAGCATACAAAAAAAGATAATACATCATGATCAAGCAGGGTTCATCCCAGCCAGGTTGATTTAACATTCTAAATAGTAATTCTACATTATAAAATTAATTAATATAATTAATCAGACTAACATAATAAGAAGGCAAAGCCATCTGTTTATATAAATAGGTGCAGAAAAAGCATTTGACAAATGCTAAGATCTAATAACGTAATAAAGTAAAAATTCTCAGAAAACAAAGTGTAGAATGGAAGTTTTTTAACTTGATAAAGGGCATCTACATAAAAAGCTACAGCTAACATTGTTACTTACTAATAAAAGCCAAATGTTTTCCCCCTAAGAGCAGAGACAAGGAATGGAATCTGCTTTTGCCACTTTTATTCAGTTTATAACTAGAGATTCTAGCCAATGAAATAAGGCAAGAAAAATAAATAAAACACTTCCTGATTTGAAAGAAAAGTAAAACTATCTTCATTTGTAGATAACATGACCATTTATATAGAAAATTATGCAGAAGCAACAAATTTACTCAGACAAATTAATAACCTTAGCAAGATTATAAGATAAAATCAATATTTTAAAAGTATACTTCTATATACCACCAACAAAGAATCAGAAATTAATTTGTGTATAATTGCAATAATAAAATAAAAATATTAAGTGCTTAAGGATACATTTAAAAAAAATATGTGCAAGAGCTGTATGCCAAAAACTACAAAGCACTGCTGAGAGAGATTAAGGAATATCTAAATAAATAGACATATCACATTCTTAGATCAGAAAAGTCATTACTGTTAAGATGTCAATTCTCCCCAAGATGATTGACAGCAATTCTACTCACCCCAAGAGGCTTCTTTGTAAAAACTGTCAAGCTTATTCTAAGTACATGTGGAAATGCAAAGAAACTAGAATAGCCAAAAAAAAAAAAAAAAAAACCTTTGAAAAGGAAGAAAAACTTCAGCAGACCTATACTACGTGATTTCAATATAAAAATTTAATATAAAATTGCAGTATTCAATATAATGTAATATCATCATAAAGATAGACATATAGATAAATGGAATAGAATATATCCAGAAATAGATCTACACATATTATGGATACACATGGCCAATTAATTTTTGACAAAGGTGTCAAGACAACTCAATAGGAAAAATATAATCCTTTTACCAGAAAATAGTAAAAAATTTAATATTTGTATTCAAGTAAGGGCATGAAGAAGAAACAAAGAAAGAGGGGGAGGAAAAAAGAAAAAAGAGAGGAACCTCAATCCTTACCTAATATCACACACAAAAATTAACTCAAAGTGAGTCTAGACCTTCATATAAGAGGAAAAACTATGAAACTTCTAGAAGAAAACATGAGAGAAAATCTTAGTGATCTTGGGTTTTGCAAGGTTTCTTAAATATGATATGAAAAGCATAGACTATGAAAAAAACAACCAAGGGACTTCATCAAAATAAAAACTGTATGTGCTTCAAGTACACTTATGAAAAGTAAAAGGCAAGCCACCAAGAGAAAATATTTATAATACATATATCCAACAACAGGATTATATCTAGAAAAAACCCTGACAACTTAATAAGACAACCCCCTTTTTTTTTTTTTTAGTGAACTCTATGCCCAATGTGGGGCTTGAACTCATGACCCCAAGATCAAGGTTGCATGTTCTACTGACTGAGCCAGCCAGGTGCCCCTCAACAATCCAATGTTTAAAACAGGTAACCAAAAAAGATATATGGATGTCAAATAAACATGTGAAAAGATACCTTACAGCGCTAGTCACCACAGAAATGCAAATGAAATCACTGTGAGATACCACTGCACACCCACTACGATGGCTAAAATTAAAAAGACGGAGCATACTAAGGATTGGTGAGAATGTGCACCACTCATAAACTACTCCTCATAAACCGGTGGGAATGCAAAATGGTACAGTCACTTCGAAAAGCAGTTTGGAAGTCTCTTCTAAAATTAAACAAATACTTACCATATGACTCTGACATTCCACTCCTAAATATTTACCAAAGAGAAACTGAAACATATGTCCGCACAAAGACTTGTGCACAAATGTTCATAACAGCTTTGTTTGGAATAGCCAAAAACTGAAAATAACACAAGTGTCCTTCAGCATGTGAGCTGATAAATGAGCTGCGGCATTTCCACTCTGATGACTCCTAAATCTGCACTCCCTCCACTACAGTGCTATTTTCTAGCATGCCTGGCACTTTACAACAAGAGAAACCAAAAAAAGATAGGCTACTACCTCCACTGCCAACAACATGAAAGACACTTACTGGCACCTGTAGTCCTTGTGTTTTCTTCTTTTTCTTTGACGACCTCTTATCCTTGATTAGCATTTTTGTCTTCATCCATGCTGACTGCCCGATCTCTGAGGATCTTGAAAGATCTACAAAGGAAAGCATTTGCATGAAAAAGTTTAAGAAGATTGCGCAGGGGGCCATTTGGCTTTACAGATGACTGAGAATGGGGAGAACGAGAATATAGTCAAAGATGATCAACTTTTAAAAAAATAATAGCAATGCATAGAATTTAGTAGTTCATTTTTTTAAACAAAAATACAATCATTTCTTACTTTTCATCTTACAGATCTTCAGCTTCTCCTCCTTGTGGAATCTCAAACTCCGAGTGAAGGGCCTATCTCTGCGGAAAGGATTGATCCAGAAGGATGTGTCTGGCTGCAGCCATGGACCCCCCTCTGAGCCATCACTGCTCTGGGCCAAACTTGATGAGTTATCAGATAGGGATCTGGCCCGGACCTGCCTCTGGCACTGGTCATTCTCATCACTGCTACAAGCAGAGGCCAAGCAGGTCTGCCATTTTTTCTTGATGCTAAACACACCAGTTTCATCACCTTCTGAAAATGCCCAGTTCACGTATCCACCTCCAGTTGGTGTGCTCTCCGCTTTGGAAGGGAGGGAGGTCGCTTTCATGGGTGCAGGTGTGCAAATCAAAGTGGGTAGAACTTGTTCCCCCTCGTCTTCTCTGGTTGGTGTGTGGGCAATTGACTCGTACTGTTCCTCGGCCTCAGCCACTGAGCCCTGCGCTGAGACAGCTGGGGTCTGCCAAGTCAGAGGGACAGGGACCTTGTTCTCGGTGACCTGTTCTGTTGCCAGCACATCTATACCTGCTTCCATGGACGGTCTGAACAGGGTCAAGTCAGTTTCCTCAGAAAAAGGAACCTGCTTCAGATAAGAAGGGACCAGAAGAAACTGGCCATACTTTGGGTGTGTTTGCTTGTGAAGGGACAGCCCAGAAGCAACTATACTAGTCTCTGTCTCTTGCTTTTCCTGCTCATCTCTTACATTTGAAGCCTTTCTCTGACTGTCTGTAATCTCAAGAAGGGGTCCCCTGTGCACTCTCAGGGTGTGCTGGCCCCTGGCCAGGCTCCGCAGCAAAGAAGGAGGCATGCTATAATACTGATACTGCTTCTCCCCAGAGATCTCCATGCTGCCTAAAACCCCTGCACAGATGACATTGCTCCAGCTGTGGGGAAGTCTTCTGCAAGGAGGATGCCTTGTGCTGGCCAGGAGAGCCTCATCCTCCTGTAAGGTGTCAACAGCGGAGAGGACTTTTAGGGTATCCACTGTCAGGGCAGAGAGGTCCTGTAGGTGTCCCACTTGGCTGTCCAAGGACAGTAGAGAGTCCTTTATAAAGGACACTTTTTCATTCATTTCTTTCAGTTGGAAGTACATCTCCGTAACCCTGATGGTAAAGGAAGGGAGAAAAGAAACGCATTAAGCTAACAAGAACTTGCCTTGCTCTCTTCTCATCCCACTCCCATCCGTAGGAGGCTCTTCAGCCTAAGTTGCTTCCCCAAGTGAGGTCAATCTTCTGCCTTCTCATCCCAGCTGATCTCACCCCCTCCTATAATTCCCACTATCACCCCAATGGGGAAACACTACAGATCTGTATTTCTAGCCCTTATTTCTAACATTTCAAAACCACATTTCCAGCTAGTTATCCCTCCTATTGTTCTATCCATCAGCTCGATTGTATTCATTAATATATTCATTCATTTGCATGACAAACATCTGACTATCTCCTACTGACAAGTGCTATGTTACTTTGGATTGACAAGAAAGATCTTGAGGAAGAAGCCAGAATGAGAGGAACAGAATTCATAATCAAATATGTAATTAGAAAAAAAAGTATATATCTTAAACAAAAAAATCCCAGTCAAAAGTTCAAATAGGCTTGCCAAGCTTCAAACGAAACCCATGTTGAGGGGCGCCTGGGTGGCTTAGTTGGTTAAGCGTCTGACTTTTGCTTAGGTCATGATCTCACGGTTCGTGGGTTCGAGCCCCACGTCGGGCTCTGTGCTGACTGCCAGCTTAGAGCCTGGAGCCTGTTTCAGTCTGTGACTCCCTCTCTCTCTGACCCTCCCCTGCTCATGCTGTCTGTCTCTCTCTCTCTCTCCTGGAAATAAATAAAAAACATTAAAAAAAAAAACCATGTTGGGGTGCCTGGGTGGCTCAGTTGGTTAAGTGTCCGGCTTCGGCTCAGGTCATGATCTCATGGTTTGTGGGTTCAAGCCCCGCATCAGGCTCTGTGCTGACAGAGCCTGGAGCCTATTTCAGATTCTGTATCTCCCTCTCTCTCTGACCCTCCCCTGCTCGCTTGCTCTTCTCACTCTCTCTCAGAAAAAAATAAAACATTAAAAAAAAAATCTTGTTAAGGGACCTACATTCAGAGAAAGCCTCAGCCAAATTTTTAAGATTGTTTTGAAAACTTTAACCCAACATTAGGACGTCTAGCCATTGAGTCATGTAAAAGCAACACAAGACATCTTCAACTGTAAGGGTCAAAAGTAAATTGCAAATAGAATCTAATTAAATGTAATAACTGACTTAGAGACAGAAAGAATGAAGGAAATGTTGGTTAATATTATCTGTACATCTATGAATATCTCCAAATGGGGATGGGTTTTATTTTGTGCCCCCCAAAAGAGATATGTTGATGCCCGTGTGCCCCAGTAACTTGTAGAATGTGGCTTTATTTGCAAACATGGTCTTTATAATGAGATAATCAAGTTGAAGTGACGTCATTAGTGTGGACTCTGAGCCACTATGGCGGGTGTCCTTATAAAAGGGAAATCTGGACACAGTGAGAAGATGATGTGAATATACACAGGGAGAAGACCACCCTAGGACTTCAGTGACGCATCTACAAGCCCAGGAATACCAAGGATTGACAGTAAACAGCAGAAGCTAGAAGTGGTAAGGAAGGATTCTCCGCTAGAGCCATCAGAGGAAACATGGCCCTACCCCATACCAACTTGTAACCGACTTCTTGAATTTGCACTTGTAACCTCCAGAACGGCAAGACAATAAATTTCTGTTGTTGTTCCGTCAACTGACGAATGGATCAAGAAGATGTGGTTTATCTATATGATGGAATACTACATGGCAATGAGAAAGAATGAAATCTGGCCATGTAGCAACATGGATGGACCTTGAGGGTGTTATGCTGAGCGAAATACGTCAGGTAGAGAAAGACAGATACCATATGCTTTCACTTATAGGAGGATTAGGAGAAACTGAATGGAGGACCATGGGGGAAGAGAAGGGGAAAAATAGTTGGGGGGAGGGAGGGAGGCAAACCATGAGAGACTCTTGAATGCTGAGAACAAACTGAGGACTCATGGGTGTGGGGGAGAGGGGAAGGGGAGTGATGTGCGTGGAGAAGGGCACTTGGTGGGATGAGCACTGGGTGTTATATGGAATCCAACTTGACAATAAACTATGAAAGAAAAAAAATTCTGTTGTTATAAGAAACCCAATTTTTGGTACTTCATTATGGCAGCCCTAGGAAGTTACTACATCTTTCTAAGCTTAACAGTTAACACAATAAATTACAAATGTATCAGGTTTGGTTACGTAAAAATAAACTTGTACCCAAAAATGTCACATTTTAAAATAAACAATAAGTTGGAAATTATTCTAACAAATATGATGAGGGGTTTATATTCTTTAATAAATTAAAAGCTCTTCTGAATTGTTATGGAAAAAAATTAAACAGAATCCAAAGGATGTGAACAGACAATTCACAAGAGATAAAAAATAAAAGATAAGGAAATATGGTAAAATATTCAGACTCATTAGGTATGAGAGAAATGGAAATGAAAACAACATTGAGCTCATCTACACTGTAACAACATTTTTTTTAGCCTAGCAAATGATTAAAATAACTCTATGGTGACAAGGATGCAACATTGGGCCATTCAATTAGGCAATGTACATAAAGAGGCTGTAATTTCACTATGCTAAGGGTGATAGATACTCTTTACATTATGAGATAGAATATTATGCAGCCGTTAAAATCATACATTGTTAAAGGACTTTCCTTTGGCTATTTCTGAAGATAGGCATGGGGATGGGGATGTTTGTTATGTTCTGTGTGATACACTTTTAAATTTGATATGAACACTTTGTAAGTCAAGCAAAAGTAAATGCAAAAATATGTTCATACATAACATTTTTTATGTATTTGTTTATGTTTTGTTTATGTTTACGTATTATGTTTATGTTTAATTATTTGAGGAAATGTTTTTGGTATGTAAGGGGGAAGGGGCAAAATACAAACTTGTATAATTTTATTTATCTATTTTATTTATTTATTTATTTATTTATTTATTTATTTATTTATTACATTTATTTATTTTTGAGAGAGAGAGAGCCCAAGTTGGGGAGGTGAAGAGAGAGGGAGGGAGACACAGAATCTTAGGCAGGCCGAACCCACGGCCTGCAAGGGTGGGGCCGAACCCACGAACCGCAAGATCATGACCTGAGCTTAACCAACTGAGCCACCCAGGTGCCTCCAAACTTGCATAATTTTAACTAAATTTTAACTAAAAAAAATATATATATATATATATATATATATATTTCTCATATATATATATGAGATCAAAGGGAAAAAAGAACAAATTTTCACAGTAGGCTCTGGCTTATGACATTTTTTCTTTCTTTTCTTTCCCTGTTTTATTCTTTTATTTAGATACGTGAATATTCTGACCGAATTCTTTATAATGAAGATCTTTGATAAACAAATAAAATAGGGGTGCCTGAGTGTCTGACTCTTGATATGATCTCATGGTTGTGAGATAGAGTCGCATGTCAGCCTCCACACTGGACATGGAGCCTGCTTAAGATTCTTTCTTTTTCTCTCTCTCTCTCTCTGTCTCTGTTTCTCTCTCCCTCTGCCCCTCTCCCACTCAAAATCTCTCCCCCCCAATAAATAAATACATACATACATACATACATAAAGTAAAAAAAATGCAAGGGAGGGAATCTCATCAAGCTTCATGGCTGACATGACCATATGCAAGAATTAAAAATCATCCCCAGGAGGGCCACCTGGGTGGCTCAGTCAGTTAAGCATCTGACTCTTGATCTCAGCTCAGGTCATGATCTCATGGTTCATGAGATCAAGCCCTGCATTGGCTATCAGCATAGAACCTGCCTGGGATTCTCTCTGTGTACCTTTCTCTCTCTCTTTCTTAAAGTAAATACATAAACTTAAAAAAAAAAAAAAATGATTCCCAGTCTTATGCGGGGACTGAAAGAAGCCGTGATTATACTGTGAAGAAGGTAGCATTCAGCAGCAACAAGCACTTGCCAAAACCGCGTGAGACATCTCGTCTCTAGAATCTACCCCAAGTCACATGGATTGAGAAATCCTCTGCTTCTTCCTGGGAGCTTGGCAGGTAGGAATTGAACAATAAAGAGGGTGGTATTTTCTGTGTTTATTATATGTGGGTGGAACCCTCTCTTTCTTACTTCTGCTATAGAATTCAACTTCTGTAACTCAATAGAGGCTTAATAAATGCTTCCTGACCCCCTGGAACCTGCAAAACTCGAATTGGCAGAGATGATGAGGAGACGAGCACAAAATATATGTATATGCCTTCCCAAATATGCTTAATTAGAGCCTCTCCATCTAGTGCACTGTTTCATCTAATTCAAAAACAGTACAGTTTGAACAGCAGTAATGGAGGCTCATTAAGTTCCATTAGCAGCACTGCCATCGAACGGATACAATAGAAGCCAGCAAGGATTCACAGCAACAGGTAACACGCTACAATGGAGACCTGTTAGACAAATAACCTGGTCACCCTCACACCGGGTCCTCTGCTTTTATAGGCGCTGTGTACGCCAGAGCATTATGTCCTGTGAAACATAATTTTAATTATATTCCTCAGCTGCCAACTGCATTAGTTTAATCTAAACTTTCAGTCATTCTTATATGTAAAATAAATTCTTACAAGTTTAGTTTCCCCTGTGCAAGGTTTGAGGGTGGAGGGAAGGCCAGTATGGTTATTGTTTAATTGTGGGTCTTTAAGCAAGATGTTTTAAAATAAGGTTATAAGGAGTAGGATGATTAATCATCATGATAATCATAATATTCACTGTGTGCTTACTATGTGCCAGTCTTTTAGTAAAGGCTCTACATGATTGTTTTATTTACTCTGCAGAACAACCCTATAATGTAGGCATTACTCTTACCCTTTTCCTAAGAGAGGTTAAGCCGGTCACATGGGTGGGGATAGAGTGAGGCTTCAAACCCACACAGTCTGACTCCACAGTCAGTGGCATGAACTCCTGCACTCTGGCACCTCTGAGCAACTCATGGGGATGCAGGCAAAGTTCTCACAGGGGCCTTCGAGGCCTAGGAAGTGTTAAACAAATTACCCCAAGGTTTCCCATGCTGGGAGGTGTTCACAAATGTTCCTCAATAAGATTTCACAGCAAAATAATGACAGGACACGCTTAAGTGATAACTCTACTGGGTCACAATGTGATTGATTTTAAAATGTGGCGTTTCCAGGTACAATGGTGCAGTGGGAGGAGGGACCTTATGCTTGCCTTGTCCCTCAAGTACAGCTAGCTAAATATCAAATCATTTGGGACACCCAGGAAATCTGAGGAGAAAGAGAGGCCACATCATGGCAGGCAGGAAGTGCGGAGGCATAATTTGGGGGAGAAAAGAATTGCCAGTGCCGCAGAGGGGAGGGAGTTGAGATCAGGGACAGACAAGAGGAAGAGACTAGAACACAGGGCACTCTGCATGAGAAGAACGCTTCCCCATAACCACTGACAGGGAAAACAAGAGGGGCTGGTTACCACGAGTTTTTCCCAGCGGTAGAGCTCAGAGTCTGAAGGTTTAGCAGTCGGTGGCATTGCCAAGGTGGAGGAAGGCAGGCACAGAGGTGCTCCTGCGGGGGAGGCCCGAAGCAGACAGTGGTTTCTGAGGATGCGCTGGGTCACACTGGGAGAGAAAGTTCCCCTTCGTGGATGCATGTGGGAGAGCCAGCAGGCACCACTGAGCGCCCTGCTCGTTGGCATAGGAGCAGAGGTGCCTGCTGAGGGCAGCTAGCCTGGATGCAGCGTTTCGCTGCACCTCCAAGCCCCTGCGTGTTCATGGAACTGCCCTTCTGGGACCAACCAGCACCTGCCACGGCGCAGCAAGACCCTCCCCCGGGCTGCGAAGGTGGGTCCCTGCTATGCTGGGTCTCTAAAATTTCAAAACCCAACCAGCGAGCCTGAATGAAACACAAGAGTACTGTGTGGCCACATGGGCGGATGGCTCAGACACAGACGGGGTGAAGGCAGGGACCTGACAGAAGCCTGGGACACAAGAGGGGAGACTGTTCAGTCTTCTGTGAGGGCTTCCTGAACAGCGCCAGGAACGAACTCCCTTCTGGGGTGAGAGCAGACTGATGTCGTTGTTCACACCTGCCATCAGTGTGGACAGACTTAGAGAGACATAAAACCCACAGTGGCGGCTTGAGCCTTGCTTACATGAAGCCCCACCCCCACCCCCACCCCCACCCCCACACTCTGCAGGTGCTTCTGATCTAGGGCAAGTGTGCCTGAGAGGAGAGCATCAACGGGCTCCTTCCCTAAAAGACCAGCACAAACCTCACATATTCACCAAGTCTACTTACCACAAAGTGCTGCAAAACTTAAGTAACAAGGGAAATAGGATCTAGCTTCTTTTAACAAGGAGACCAAAACACACCTAGTTAGAATGACAAGGTCCTGATACTTCCCACTGCAGACAAGAAGAAACTGCAGACGACTGACTTGAGGGAAAGAGCAGCCAAAACACAACAGCAGAGTGCACACAGCATATACCAAAAACACTTCCTAAAGCCCCAGGCCCTGGTCAGTATATGACTTTTTTTTTTTTTTTAATGTTTATTTCTGAGAGAGAGAGAGAGAGAGAGAGCAGGGGAGGGTCAGATAGAGAGGGAGACACAGAATTGAAAACAGGCTCCAGGCTCTGAGCTGTCAGTACAGAGCCCGACGCGGGGCTCGAACCCACGAACCATGAGATCATGACTTGAGCCGAAGTCGGACGCTCAACCGACTGAGCCACCCAGGCGCCCCAGTATATGACTTCTTCTTAAGAGAGCCATTATTCTCAGGGGCAGGAAACATAACAGGCTTTCCTAACATGCAGAAGACAGAGACCCAGACAAAATGCCAAGATGGAGGAATTCATCCCAAAAGAAAGAGCAACAAGAGGTCCTGGCTGGGGATGTAATCAAAACACATATAAGTAATATGCTTGAACCAGAATTTAAAACCACAATCCTAAGCATAGTAACCAGACTTGACAAAAAAGCAAAGAGGACACCAGGGAGTCCCTTACCACAGAGATAAAAGACCTAAACAACAGTCAGACCAAAAGAAAAAAATGCTATAACTGAGATGCAAAACTGATTGGATGTAATGACCGTAAGAATGGAAGAAGCAGAGGAACAATATAGGATAGGGAAGACACAATTATGGAAGCTAATGAAGCTGAAAAGAAGAGGGAACAAAAACAATATTGAATCACAAATGTAGATTTAGTGAATTCAGCGACTCCATAAAGCATAAGAGCATTTGTATCATAGGAGTTCCAGAAGAAGAGAAGGGAAAAAGGGCCAGAAGGTTCATCTGAACAAATTATAGCTGAAAACTTCCCTAATCAAGGAAGATTTGGAATAGACATCCAAATCCAGAAGGCAAAAAGAACTCCCATCAAAATCAACCAAAGCAGGCCAACACCAAGACATATCATAGTGAAATTTTCAAAATACAGAGATAAGGAGAGACTCATGAAAGCAGCAAGGGAGAAGAAGTCCATAGCCTACAAGGGAAAGACAGGTCAGGCTTGTAGCAGATCTCACCACAGAAATGTGGTAGGCCAGAAGGGGGTGGCAGAATATATTCAACATGCTGAGTGGGGAAAATATGCAGCCGAGAATACTTTATCCAGCAAGGCTGTCACTCAGAATAAAAGGAGAGATAAAAAGAGTTTCCCAGAAAAACAAAAACTGAAGGAGTTGTGACTACTAAACCAGCCCTGCAAGAAATAAAGGGGGGCGGGGGGAGGGAGCGTGTGCCTGGACGACTGTTGGTTAAACCTCTGACTCTTGATCTCAGCTCAGGTCATGATCTCACAAATCTCTCTATGCCTCTTTCTCTGCCCTTAACCTGCTCATGTTGGCTGTCTCTCTCTCTCTCTCTCTCTCAAGATTAAAAAAAAATAAACTTCAAAGAAATATTAAAGAGGACTCTTTGATTGGGAAAGAAAGACCAAAAGCAACAAAGACTAGAAAGGAACAGAGAACATCTCCAGAAACATCAACTTTACAGGTAATACAATGGCACTAAATTCATATCTATTAATAATCCTTCTGAGTGCAAATGGGCTAAGTGCTCCAATCAAAGAGACAGGGTATCAGAATAGATTTTTTTTTTTTTTAAGTTCCAATGGGGCGCCTGAGTGGCTCAGTCGGTTAGGCGTCCGACTTCAGCTCAGGTCATGATCTCACAGCTCATGGGTTCGAGCCCTGTGTCAGGCTCTGTGCTGACAGCTAGCTCAGAGACTGGAGCCTGCTTCCAATTCTGTGTGTGTCTCTCTCTCACCCTCCCCTGCTCATGCTGTCTCTCTGTCCCTCAGAAATAAATAAAACATTAAAAAAAATTTTTTTAAAGTTCCATCTATATGCTGCCTATAAGAGACTCATTTTAGACCTAAAGACACCTGCAGATTGAAAGTTAGGGGTTGGAGAACCAATTTATCATGCTAATGGATGTCAAAAGAATGCTGACAAGCTAGATTTTAAACAAAAGACTGTCACAAAAGATATGGAAGGACACTATATCATAGTTAAGAGGTTTATCCAACAAGATCTAACAATTATAAATATTTATGTCTCCAACTTGAAAGCACCAAATATATAAATCAATTAATAACAAACATAAAGAAACTCATTGATAATAATACAAGAAGAGTAGGGGACTTTAACACCCCACTTATAGCAATGGACAGATCATCTAGCAGAAAATCAACAAGGAAACAATGGCTTTGAATGACACACTGGACCAGACAGACTGAATAGATAATATTCAGAACATTTCATCCTAAAGCAGAATACACATTCATTTCAAGTGCACATGGAACATTCTTCAGAACAGATTCCATACTGGTTCACAAATCAGGCTTCAACAAGTACAAAAAGATAGAAATCATACCTTGCATATTTTCAGACTATAATGCTATGAAACTTGACATGAACCACAAGAAAAAAAAAGACCACAAATACATGAAGGTTAAAGAACATCCTACTAAAAGTGAATGGGTTAACTAGGAAAGTAAAGAAGAAATAAAAAATACATGGAAGCAAACAAAAATGAAAATACAACAGTCCAAATCCTTTGGGATGCAGCAAAAATGGTCATAAGAAGGAATTATATAGCAATACAGGTTCTCCTCAAGAATAAAGAAAAGTATTAAATTTTAATACTCAACATAACCCTACACATAAAGGAGCCAGAAAAGGAATAGCAAAGTGTGAAGCCAGCAAAAGAAGGAAAATAATAAAGATTAGAGCAGAAATAAAGTATATAGAAACATACAAACAAAACCAATGGAACAAATGAATAAATCTAGGAGCTGGTTCTTTGAAGGAATTAATAAAATTAATAATCCCCTAGCCAAACTTATCAAAAGAAAAGAGAAAGAACCCAAATAAACAAAATCATGAATGAAAGAGGAGAGATCACCACAAATACCACAGAAATACAGTTAGAGGAAAATACTATCAGCCAACAAATTGGGCAATCTGGAAGAAATAGATAAATTTCTAGAAACATATAAACTATCAAGACTGAAACAGGAAAATAGAAAATTTGAACATACCAAAAAAAAAATCAGAAAGAAATTGAATCAGTAATAAAAAATCTCCCAACAAACAAAAGTCCAGGGCCACATGGCTTTCCAGGGGAATTCTATCAAAAATTTGATGAAGAGTTAATACCTATTCTTCACAAATTGTTCCAAAAAATAAAAATGTAAGGAAAACTTTCAAACTCATTCTATGAGACCAGTATTACCTTGATTCTAAAACCAGACAAATTCCCCACTAAAAAATAGAATTACAAACAAATATCCCTGATGAACACTGATGCAAAAATCCTCAACAAGATACTAGCAAATTGAGTCCAACAGTACATTAAAAGAATTATTCACCATGATTAAGACTGCAAGGCTGGCTCAATATTCATAAATCAGTCAACACAAAACACCACATTAATATTCTCTCAACAGATACAGAAAAAGCATTTGACAAAATACAGCATCCGTTCTTGATTAAAAAAAAAAACAAACAGCAAAGTAGGGATAGAGGAAACATACCTCAACATCATAAAGCCATACAAAGACTCATAGCTAATAATATCCTCAATGGGGAAAAACTGAGTTCTTTTTCTCTATGGTCGGGAACAAGACAGGGATGCCTACCCTCACCATTGTTATTTAACACAGTATTGGAAGTCCTCGCTTCAGCAATCAGACAACAAAAAGAAATAAAAGGCATCCAAATTGGCAAGGAAGAAGTCAAATTTTCACTCTTCACAGATGACACGATACTCTATGTAGACACCTGAAAGACTCCACCAAAAAAATTGCTAGAACTGATCCATGAATTCAGCAAAGTCACAGGATATAAAATCAATGTACAGAAATCTGTTGCATTTCAATACACCAATAATGAAGCAGGAGAAAGAAAAATCAAGGAATGGATCCCATTTACAATTGCTCCAAAAATCATAAGATACCTAAGAATAAACCTAACCAAACAGGTGAAAGATCTGTAGTCTGAAAACTATATAATATTTATGAAAGAAATTGAAGAAGACACAAATAAATGGAAAACTATTCCATGCTCATAGACTGGAAGAACAAATACTGTTAAAATGTCTATACTACCCAAAGCAGTCTACGCATTTAATACAATTCCTATCAAATATCACTGGCATTTCTCACAGAGCTAGAGTAAACAATCCTAAAATTTGTATGGGACCACAAAAGACCCTGAATAGTCAAAACAATCCTGAAAAAGGAAGCAAAGCTGTAGGCATCACAATTCCAGACTTCAAGCTACATTAAAAAGCTACAGTGATCAAGACGGTATGGTACTGGCACAAAAACAGACACGTAGATCAATGGAACAGAATAGAAAACCCAGAAATGGACCCACAGCTATAATGTCACCTAATCTTTTTTTAAAAAAATTTTTAATGTTTTATTTATTTTTGAGAGAGAGATAGAGACCGCATGAGCAGGGAAGGATCAGAGAGAGAAGGAGACACAGAATCCAAAGACAGGCTCCAGGCTCTGAGCTAGCTGTCAGCACAGAGCCCGACGTGGGGCTCGAACCCACGAACTGTGAGATCATGACCTGAGCTGAAGCCAGACACTTAACCTACTGAGCCACCCAGGTGCCCCTAAAGTCACCTAATCTTTGAAAAAGCAGGAAAGAATATCCAATGGA
The DNA here is from genome assembly GCF_003009895.1 of Hyaena hyaena. Taxonomy (NCBI): domain Eukaryota; kingdom Metazoa; phylum Chordata; class Mammalia; order Carnivora; family Hyaenidae; genus Hyaena; species Hyaena hyaena. The sequence goes on from NW_024081917.1 coordinate 314,061, forward strand.
AGAAAAAAAAGTCTCTTCAATAAATGGCATTGGGAAAACTGGAGCAACATGCAAAGGAATGAAATTGGACCAATTTCTTACACTATCATCAAAAATTAATTCAAAATGGATGAAAGATGTAAATGTGAGACAGGAAACTATCAAAATCCTAGAGGAGAACACAGGCAGCAACTTCTTTGACCTCAGCCCTAGCAACTTCTTATTAGACACATCTCCTGAGGCAATGAAAGCAAAAGCAAAAATGAACTATTGGGACTTCATCAAGACAAAAGGCTTCTGCACAGTGAAGGAAACAATCGACAAAATTAAAAGGCAACCTACAGAAGATATGTGCAACTGATATATCTGACAAAGGGTTAATATCCAAAATTTATAAGGAACTTATCAAACGTAACACCCCAAAAATGAATAATCCAGTGAAGAAATGGGCAGAAGACATGAATAGACATTTTTCTAAAGAAGACATCCAGATGGCCAACAGATGCATGAAAAGATGTTCAACGTCACTCATCATCAGGGAAGTACAAATCAAAACTACAATGAGATACCACCTCATACCTGCCAGAATTGCTAAAGTTAACAACACAGGAAACAACAGATGTTGGCAACGGTGTGGAGAAAATGAAAGCCTCTCACACTGTTGGTGGGAATGCAAACTGGTGCAGCCACTCTGGAAAACAGTACGGAGGTTCCTCCAAAATCTAAAACTAGAACTACCCTGAGACCCAGCAATTGCACTACTAGGTATTTACCCTAAGGATACAAAATACTGATTTGAAGGAGCTGTGCTCTGAGGCTTACAGCAGCATTATCAACAATAGCCAAACTATGGAAGGAGCCCAAGTGTGCATCAAATGATGATAGATAACGAAGATGTGAAATATATATACACAATGAAATATTAGTCAGCCATCAGAAAGAATGAAATTTTGCCATTTGCCATGATGTGGATGGAGCTAGAGTATATTATGCTATATGAAATAAGTCAGTCAGAGAAAGACAAATACCATATGGTTTCACTCATATGTGAAATTTAAGAATCAAAGCAGATGAAAATAGGGGCAAGGGGGGAAAAGGAAGGCAAACCATAAAAGACTTTTAACTATAGAGAACTACTCTGGGTTACTGGAAGGGAGGTGGTCAGGGGATGGGCTAAATGGGTGATAGGCATTAAAGAGGGCACTTGGGATGAACACTGGGTATTATACATAAGTGACGAATCACTAATTTCTATTTCTGAAACCAATAGTACCCTATATGTTAACTTTAAATAAAATTTAAACTTTAAAAAATAAACTAAAATGTAGTATTTCCCAAATATAACATGCTTAATATGGAAAAATACCCAATTAACTAGTACTCCACAGAACAGAGAGATGGAAATGCTGGTTTATATTACTAGGGTCAAAAATAACTAGTGTTCCAGTAAAGGAAGACATAAAACAGACTTAATACTTCTCTTTTTCTAGTCTCACAACTCACTTAATTCTGTAAGGATATGGGTGATCTCTTCTTTACGGGTAGGTGACCATGCAAATAACTTCCTTTCCCTCCCTCTTCAAAATACTGGCTCAGCTACCTTAGGAAAGTATTCTTCCTTCCCTCCCATACCTCTGTTGAAAGCTCTCCAGAGGCTACCTCAACAAGGCCAACCATGTAAAGAAGGCTGGTGAGGTAGCTCTATCAACAGGGAAAATCGATGGATGATGTTCTGAAAAATCAGGCCTCCATAGTCAAATTCTAGAACCCATGAAAGCCTCTGGAATATTTTTCAGAAGCTACATACCCCATCTACCTTCTAATCCTTCTCTACTCAAATCCCAAGGAAAAAAACTCAAGAGGAATACAATGGTATATGATGACTGACGGTGTTATGCTTATTACTACCAGTACTACAACTACTACCACAGCTACCACCACAACCACCACTATTATTTAATTATTTGTTCATAAAGGTCTACTTCTCAAGTTTTCACACTATATTCATTTGGTTCATAACACTACCATTTCCTAGTTGCCCCTATTCTCCTCTGATAGATTCTGGCTGGTCTTCTCCATGAGCTCCTATTCCTCGGTCCATTATACAGGTGTGGGTATTCCTCATGGTCCCACCCTCAGCCCCGAGCTTCCTGACTCTTCTTGCTTCCTGGGCATACTCGCTTCCTTTTTCATGGTTTTATTTTCTCACAAGGGGCAGATGACTCCCAAATCTCCTTGTCCAGTTCAATCTTTGCCCCACGACTTCCTATCCTTACCTCTAACAACCTCCAGAAATATCTGGCTAAATGTGCCATAAGAATTGACAAAACTAAAGCTCAACAAAACTGAAACTAAAACTCAACAAAGCTAAAACTCATCGCTTGCCCCCTCCCCATGTCCTTTGCACATATTTTTTTTTTTATCGTGGTGGTGCCACCTTTCACCTAATTACTCCCGCTACCCCCTCAACTCCACCCTCTCCCTTGGCTACAAGTTCAATCCCTAACTCCCTTCATGGACCTCCCTTCCTAAACATGTCTTTATTCCTCCCTTCTGTTACAGTCTGAATACTTGTGTGTCCCTGAAATTCACAGGCTGACATTCTAACCCCCCAAGGTGATGACATTAGTAGGTAGGGCCTTCGGGAGGTGATTAGGTCATGAAGGTAGAACCCTAATGAATGGAATTAATGCCTTTATAAAAGAGACCCCACAGAGCTCCCTCACCCCCTCCAGCATGTGGGGTGCAATGTGAAGTCTACCACCCAGAAGGGGACTGTAACCCAACCATGCTGGCACACTGATCTTGGACAGCCTCCAGAACTGTGAGCAGTAACTTTCTGCTGCTTACAAGCCACCCAGCCTATAGCACTTCATTATAACAGTCTGAACAGACTAAGACACCTCTTTCAATCCTATTATGGCTAGTTTGGCCATAATAAACTAATAAAGATAATTAGTTAATAAAGATATTAGTTAAGGAAAATAAAACCTTGTGGACTCACAAACCAATTTGATTTGATTTTTTTCCCTCAGTATAAAATTTGGTCTGAGATTCAATCAGCCACCTAAATACATATCTACCTAACATGGTGTCAGTTGAGGGGCAGAAATATGACTTGTACCCATAGTGAACGATTTAGAGAGATTCTTTGTGTGATTCAGTTCAGGATTCGCTCTCTATCCACTTGGACATCAGAAAAAATACATGCGTTGTTAGGTATAAGATTTTATTTTTTTTTAATGTTTATTTATTTATTTTGCGACAAGAGAGAGGATGAGCAAGGGAGGGGCAGAGACAGAGGGAGAGAATCCCAAGCAGGCTTTGCGCGGTCAGTGCAGAGCTCAGCACGGGGCTTGAACTCATGAACCATGAGATCGTGACCTGGGCCAAAATCAAAAGTCAGACGCTTAAGTGACTGAGCCACCCAGGTGCCCCAGGTATAACATTTTATAGTCAGGCCCGTGTATGTTTGAAAATGAGGGAACACTTCCGGTTACAAAAACAAGTCTGTGTTTTAAAAGCAAAATGCATATGACCATGCAGTCTTCTGTATTTTAGCACAGTGCCTCGGATCCACAATTATCAGTACAGCCAAGATGGCTTTGATCCTCCAGTTTCTGAATATGATCACTTTCTCCAATGTACCTTCTCTTTCCTCACACCTCTGAACCCTGGCCCCACTCTCTGCGGGCGCACTGCTTGCTGAAGGCTGCAGGGGCTGCGGTGAGCCCTTCCTCCGGGACTTCACTTCAGCAAATCCCCTCCTCCCTCCTCTTCCTGCAGTCTCTGGCTCATCACTTTCAGGACCACACGCACTCATTTTGTTATCTCCATGTGAAAGCAGAACAAGAGAAGGTCACCTGTCCCCATCTCCCCAGTGCGACCGGCACACAACCCCACCTTCTCCAGTCGTACCTGCTGCTCAGGGACGCACCTTGCTGCCTCAGGCGTCCGCATTTGCTGTTCCTTCCATTTGCTGTTCCTTCGGCCGGGTGTGCCCTTCCACTGGATGTCTCTGTCTGGCCCTCCCCTCTCTTAGCTCCCCCCTCTTCGGATTCTTCAGTGACCTCCCTGCCCCAGGCTACCCCAAGGAGTCCAACCCAACCCCCAACCCTGGCAGACCCTTCACCACCATCGTGTTCTATTCCCTTATGCAACTTTATTTTTCTTCATCTCTATTTAACTGTCTGACATTAAATTACATATTTGTATGTGCTTCCTTCTTCATTGTGTGTCCTCCACCCCCGCCCCCTTACTGGTCTTCCTGCACACTAGGTCACAAGTCCTGTGAAGGAAGGGGCTCTTGTGTCTTATTCATCGTGTATCTCTGGCGAATAGGAGAGCGTCTGGAACATACATAGTAGGTCCTCAATAAATCCACAATCACTTACATAAATATTAAACTCTGCCAGAGAAAACTTTAGAGAATCTAAACCTCTGGGTTTTCAAAATACACGTTTCTACTTCTTTAGACATTCTAGAGGAATCAGGTTTGGGGAGCTGGAAAAAGACCTCTGTCTTTTACCTTTCTGATGTTACTCGGATTCGTTCCTCACAGCTGTAATTCAGTCTTTCCATCTTCTCGTGGAAGTAGATTTCCACACACTGTTCTTCAAAGTCATGAAGTCTCTTCAGATCCTCCTCACTGAGGTAGAGCTCTGCGTAAATAAGAAGGGCACATTCAAAACACAATCATGATTTGCCTTTAATAGGAAGCTGATAACAAGCGCATGGGGCTTTTCTTCCGCTTGTGTTGAAAACTCAGTGAACCAGAGCTTACGTGATAAAACTTTGCCGCCCTATCAGACAGAATTCTTAATATTAATAATGGGGAAGCAGCGTGTAGAAACAAATAGAAACAGCAGATTGGATCTTTCGTATTTGTTCTCTAAACAGGCATGGGAATTTGAAGAGGACTCGTGTGGAACAGACACTCTCTGTTCAATGTGCTCATAGGTTAGAATGTCTCCACACATTTACAAAAATTCGCTATATTTATATGCATATGGGAAAAGAATCTGACTGTCTTTCCCTCGCCTGCCCCACAACTGTTTTTTTTGTCTGTCAAAATGACAATAAGTAACCTGTAGGTTAAAATCAAAGTTAGATGAAGTCCAAGTCTATTACATTAATCCAGCAAGTGTAAGAAAGTTTCATGTTGTTACACTGAATTTGTACAACATGGTTTGAACTGCGTAAGTTCACTTATACGTAGGTTTTTTTTCAGTAAATAGTAAATACTATTTTTCAGTAAATACTGTACATGTATTTTCTCTCCCATATGATTTTCTCAATAACCTTTTCTTTTCTCTAACTCACTTTATTATAAGTCTCAGTATATAGCACATATAATATCCACAGAATGTTTTAATTAACTATTTATGTTATCAGTAAGGCTTCTGATCAACAGTAGGCTATCAGGATTTAAGTCTGGGGGAAGTAAGAAGTTAGCCACTGATTTTTGACCATGCAGGGGGCTGGCCTCCCAACTCCAATGTTGTTCAAGGGTAAACGACACTAAGCTACTCTACTGGAAATGGAGACATTACTGCCAGCCAGTGGCTGAGGCTGTCCACCTTCCTTGACATAACTATAACTAACTCATGAAAAGACACATCACTACATGATATCATGAAACAATTCTGTGTCAGACCTCAATGATCACATTCCATCTACCACCTTGGCTCTCCCTCAGACCTAACAGAAAAATACATTAGCTCTTGAGCAGGTTTCTAATACTTAGGAAATATATAAATGGTGTTGCAAAAAGGGCAAAAATTAGAGCATTCTCTTCCTTCAGTGGTAACACTTAACTTAGGAGAAAAAAACATTAGAGTTCCCTCAAACTTATTAGAAATGCAAACATTCCATTATTTTCCAATAAAATAGGCAAAAATACAGATTTTATGGTGTGAAAGAATCTTTCAGAACTAAAAAAAAAAAACAAAAAACCCAGCGTCCTCACTCACAAACTCTAAATGCCTGTTTGCATTTAAAAAATCTCTTATGAATGGGAAACTTTACAGTTGTCATGAGTTAATCCTTCCGTGGATTCCTAAGAGCAAACATAAAGATCTATTCCAGGGACAGGTGCAGCTTGCACGTGTGGAGCGTTCTCGGAACGTTCCGCCAGGTGGCGCTGCAGCCCCAAATGCAAACGTTGATCTTCAAAACAGGATTGGAAGCAGTTTCACAAAAATTCAAGAATTTTCCAGAACTCAGAGTGAACACACCTCTAAGCTTTAGCAAATTTGCTTTAGTTGTATACCGGAAAAGTCCTAGAAGCCCAGACGAAGGTGAGCCCCAAATCGGGCCAAGCCCCAGCCAATTCCAGGATTTCTCAAGTGGTTCACACTCGACTATTAACTTGTCGCAGTTTGGCAGCCAGTGCCCGGTATGGCTTTCTGTTAGAAGCCTAAAATGTATGGTGTAATTATAAGCCTTAAAATTATCTTCATTTGTGCTTTGGCTTCCTTACAAAGGATGAATCACTTTGGGGGTGGGGGACAAGGGATGGAAAAGAAAAATAAATCTCCAACGTGAGTCTAGAGGAGAAAAACACTTCACTGAGCTAATTACCAGCAAGAAGAAAAGCATGTCGGCCTATCAACCTCGTAGTAACACCTGTCCCCCTAAAAGCCCATAGAATGTGTAAGTAGTGCACAGTCCATTATCTGAGACTCCTGAAACCAAGTGTATTTTCGAATTCAGGCTTTTCCTTTTCTCGTTTTAGAAAGGTAATATAGTACCTATACCAGAAATGCAGTAAAATCCCTAACTGAGGCCAGGACAGTACCCTAAAACCCAACACATTATTTCTGCAGCAGAATCAATGGCTATTCGCACTACAAGGGATAAAGATAATTAATGGCTTCACTTTGGTTCCGTCAGCCTCTTTTATCCCAATGAATCTATTACTTAAGAAGGAAAACAAAGCTTTCTATTTTCAGGGGTATTTTGGATTTAAGAACTGATATGAAGGATCGTGGATTTATGCCACCCTTTTCCTTTATATGCAGGAATTATCTAGAGATGGGCACGGCACCCAGTGTGAAATTGTTTGAAAGGAACTACCAAAAGAGCTGCAAAACCACAATAAGAAATGTTCCATTATAACAATTAGTGTGACAGCCATATCGTACAGGTTAAGATACGGAGAAGCAAAATGAACTAGGAGACTCTCAAAATAATGTACACGTAAGCATCGCCAAGTAAATAAATAAAGAAAAATATAAAAATGAAAATCCATATTTCTGCATCCTGAATTGTTCTTGAAAAATGAAACATCGACACAGAATCACCTCCATTCTCAGCAGATTAGAGAACCAGAGATCAGGACTCTGGTTAACAAGTGAAGCTGAGTCTGTCGTATCGATTTCCCTTAGTCCACAAGACCTTCTGAGACCCCTTTCTACGTCACTTCCGTCTTCCACAACAGGGAAGTGAGTCTGGGTCTCTGGGACTGCTCCCTAGGAGTTATCCTGATGCCTTTCCAGGTAAGCAGAGAAGACACAGGTTTTCCAGGTGACATAAAGCCTTTAACACACTTAGGCAGAAATTTTGCTCCTACCTATTCCTTTCTTTCAAAGTATCGGTTAATCTTGGCAAAAACATACTACAACCACATGGTGAAATCAACGTATTTACTCAGACCCAGGTCCTCTATTTACTTAGATCCAAGTCCTCAGCTGATAGTCGATCGGCAATGAACTCCCAGAGCCTTCCATCGTGTGCCCTGAATTTAACTGACAATGTTCCAGCGTGTCTTCACGTAGGATCCCCACCCTTACTGGCATCCTAGCGCCCCACCGGTGAAAACTTACTTAATCCAACATCACCCTCTTCTTGGTCATTTGGAGCTCGATGACGGCAAAGACGGCGAAGGAGGAGACCGACGTGGCTCAGCAGGATGAGAGGTGGCGGCAGCCAAGGCTTCTTGTGATAGGTCATGATGTAGCGATAGCGGTTGTATTTCCATAGTTTGTTGGAAATGGATTTCATATCTACGTAAACGTTACTGTAAGTTGTAGTTAAGAGAGGGATAAAACTTCAGTACGGCATCCTAAAACATAACAGATTCTTTCTCTGTTTTCCAACTTTTATGATTAGGTCACCTGACCTTCCCACCTTTAGCCAATAAAAATAATATCTGTTGCCTTTGTGATTCTTCTTCTAGCCAAAAAGATACATTAATCACCTTTTACAATAAAATATGCTAATCAGAATAATAAACGAAAAATACAAATGACAATCAGAGAGAAATGCAATGAATGGACACTGAAACTTCACACACTATTCTTGCTATGCTGTCTCTTTTCACGTAAGTGCTTTTCAGTCCATAATTCACCATTCACAGTAACTACCATTAATGTTTCTATCATCAACCTTATGAAGAGATTCTCCTAATGTCAATCATGAGAACTGATAGAATAATCCTAGTTAAAGCACCCAAAGGAAAAAATAGTAATGAAGAAGAGACAGGGAAGAAAAATGAGTTCACCCTAAAATAATCAGTAAGGACACCTTCTATTTAGAAACTGGATAAAATTATTTAGATTAACTTTACAATGAAAATAACCCCTTATCAGTAGGCTACCTTGGATTATCCCTTTAATTACATTAATTTTAATATCTAGATATTATGGTAAATGCTGGTATTACAGAACTGTCCATGAAGTTGTGGTAGGTGGTACACTTATTCTAAAACAACATGTCATCCCTAAGTACTTAACTTTAAGTCTATAATATCATAGATGTAGGGGAGGACACAATGGACTGTCTTAACATTCTGCTCAGGCTAATACAACGTTTAGTTTTTATAAAGATGGCAAAGTAGCACTTGAGTAGGACAGCAGAAATTAGCCGATAAAAATACCGGCAGCCCTAAACGTGAGCAAGGAAAAAGAGAAGAAACCAGGACTATCCTGGAGAAAGCAAGTTTAAAATAAGAGGAAGGAGTAAGTTTCACAGAATCCATAAAGTCGATGGTGGAAAGACAGGAAACTGGGTTTTGTTTTATTTTGACAGAGAGGGCGGGGCGCGAGGCAGGCAGAGAGGGACAGAGAGAATCCCAAGCAGGCTCTGTTCTATCAGTGCAGAGCCCAACGTGGGGCTCGATCTCATGACCATGAAATCATGACCTGAACTGAAATCAAGAGTCGGACACTTAACCTGGGCCATCCAGGTGCCCCAAAACATAGAAAACTCGGTTTTAACAGTAGTTGTCAAAGTGTGGTCTGAACCACAGCATTAGCATCACCTGAGGACACGTCAAAAATGTAAATTCATGGGCTATAGCCCAGAACTATTGAATCAGAAACTCGAGCAGAGACATAACAGCAATCTGTGTCTCAGCAAGCCCTCCAGGTAATTCTGCACAATCAAGTTTGAGAACCACGAGGAGTAAATGCTATTCACTCCAAGTGTAACTACAGCTATCCACCAGCAGGTGGCGATCTTCACAGTGTATTTCAGGGTAATTTTTTGGTTTTTTGGTTGTTTTTTTGTTTTGGGGTTTTTTTTTTTTTGGTAATTCTTGGTATAAAGAATCTAGAATGGACCCCTTCTTGGATTGTTTGGTCCTCAGGGTGTACATCTCTGAGTGAGACAACTGGTCTGTGTGAGGATTTCTCAACCTCTCTTTTGACACCTATCATTGTTGATGGCTCATACCCACTCTTATTATTATTTGAGATGTCATAAACAATAGCTATACTAACTAAACACCAGGATGTGTTAGACGTTTATAAAATGGTGGAGCTGAAAGACATGACAGCGATATAAGCTTGTAACAAACAGGAAGGTATGTCTTGCCATATATTTGCAGTCACAGTCATTTTTTTTTTTTTTTTACTATTCTGATTTGTTTTGCTTCCTTCCAATCTTTTGCTTCTCTGATTTCTTTACTTATATTCCATTATACTGGTTTCTCCTCTTTCCTCTTTCCTTCACTTGATTTATTTTATCCATTAAACAAACATGTTTATGCACCCTTTTAGGCACTTGGGAAAATTTTTTCAGCAAAAAAAGACCATACGATATCTTATCCTTGAGGCACTTATATTCTAGTAGACAAAAGAGATAAACAGAAAAAAAACATATAAAATATAAAATTTGTATGTACACAAGTGGGTACAAAGAAAGAATAAGGAGGACCAGGCAAAGAGATGGCTGAAGGAAAGGGGGATGTGCTTTCAAATGTCATCCTTAAGTTAGGCCTAATTAAAAAGGGAGCATTTGAGCACAGGCTTGAAGGGGGTGAGGGAATGGGGCTCACTGATACCTGAAGGAAGAGCATTCTAGGCAGAGGAACAGCAACTGAAAACACTCCTGTGCTGGTCAAAAATCTATGGTGGGGGGTGCGGGAGCAGTGTGGTTGGAGAGGAAAGGGCTAAGGGAAGAGTACTGAAATGTGTGATTTTAAAAGCATCAGGAAAACCAACTAACTCACTGGGGCTCTCTAGATCATGGTAGGAATTTTGAAATGGGGAACCATTGAGGGTTTGGAGCACAGTAGTGACATCATCTGACATGTGTTTTTAAAGGGTCATTGGGGGCTACTGTGTAATAAGAGAATATAGGAGCCAAAAACTGAAGCAGAGAAATAAGCAGGAGGCTCTCCGGTAGCAGTGGGTGGTAAGAGGTGGTTGGACTGAGGATCTATTTGAAGGCAGAGTCAACAGGAATTCCCGACAGTTTAGAGGTAGAGATATAAGTAGCATTAAGAATGACTCCAAGGCTTTTGATCTAAACAACTGGGGAAATGGAGATTTGAAAGAAACTTGTGGTCTTCTCCATAGGTCTAGGAAAGATGACAAATAGAATAAGTATATGCTGGAAAGGGGCGCCTGGGTGGCTTAGTCAGTTAAGTGTCCGACTTTCACTTAGGTCATGATCTCGCGGTTCATGGGTTCGAGCCCCACGTCGGGCCCTGTGCTGACTGCCAGCTCAGAGCCTGGAGCCTGTTTCAGTCTGTGACTCCCTCTCTCTCTGACCCTTTCCTGCTCACGCTGTCTCTCTCTCTCTCTCTCCTAGAAATAAATAAAACATTTAAAAAATTTTTAAAAGAAGTATATGCTGGAAAGAGAGGTGATCAAGCGTTTGGACATTTAGACTTTCTAGAATTCTATTATACATCCAACTGACAGTAGAGTGGGCAGTTGGATATGTATGACTGGAGTTCAATGAAGAGATTTAGGCTGGAAATATAAATTGGAATTTGGCAGCATTACAGGAAACTGACCAAGATCACCAACCAAAATTTAAATAAAAGATAAGCAAGGTCTGGGCCCAGGGAAGTTCCAATGTTAAAAGGTTGAGGAGAAGGAGATGATCCAGAAACGTAGACTGAGAAGAAATGGTAGAAAGAGAAAGCAAAGAGTAAGACACACTGGAGCTAAGTCAAGAAAAGCCATCAAGAACCCCTCAGCCAGCTTTTAATCCCAGCAATAGTTATTCGTCCATGATTCCAACTTCTTACTTTACAACAACACATCATCTTCTTTCATTCTGCTTTTATTACTCTCTGCATTTATTGTTTTTTTCTCCCTTTTTCTGTGCTCTGTTCCCTTCCTACCAGTCGTTTCATGCCCATGTTTTAAAACCATAGTGAAAACGGGGGAATAATGGCACACACAAAAACAAAGGCTACATACTCAAAATATGAGAATCTTCTCAAAACACCTGCCCCCATTTTGATTTAAATAAAAGAACCATATTTAACTGAAATGACCTACTTGAAAAAAGCAATCAACAGGTTCACCATGATGATGTACTGCACGAAGAGGTAGACAGCTTGGAGGAACGGAGTGAGGAAAGAACCAGGAGGGCAAGACGGGTGGCTCGCACAAACTACAAATAAAGAATTTAAAAAGAATGAGAGATATGAGGAGCCACAGTCCTATGGTCCCACACAAATAATTATCACATTAACTTAGCAGAGTACCATAAATTTTTGACATCTTTAAGATCCAGATGAATATTTTCCAGATTTTTTTTCCTCTGAGTATCTATAAAGGTTTGATTTCTGCACAGTGGCAAAAGCCCCAACACACCATCTATATCTGAAGCATAGACTTCTCCATATATCATCCAGTATGGCTCAAATACGATATCTCGAGCAAGACTCCAAGATGGCAGTTGCTTCGGTGAAAGAATGGCCTTGCGGGCCACTCCGAAGCTCAGCAGGACAATGGCCATCATGATCACAATGTAGAACATGTTTGCTGTCTGCAAAATAGCATGGCACAAACAGAACGTTACCCTCGATTTTAAATTTAGAACAAATCCAACACCAGCAGCATTCATAATTACACCTTCCAGTATTAAGACTGTCTAGTCATTGAACAAAATGCCATAGTCCATGAAGAGCTGGATTTCCTTTGGCTAAACCATTTCCTTCTCTCTGCACAGTATGTTTCATGTCAGTGGGGTCTACGGAAAAACGTATATGTGCCGAGGGTAAAGAATCTGTGCTTATTCAAAAAATAGGGAATGTTCAAATCAGTCAAATGAGTCCTTCTTCCTAGGATTATCTTCAGGAATTGATTAGAGCCTGAGAATTGATCAGGTCATGTTCATTTCACTTACTAAATGTCCATCAATTCAACCCGTTTGTTCACCGTAGCAGACACAATTATTTCATGAGTATTTCATGAGCTCCTCTGCACTTCTTAGCCTCCTTTCCACAAATCTGGTACCATATGGCCTATTCTAAGTGATAGCCTGTGGAGTGATGGTGAGTTGTTTTGATTCCTGCCCAGAACAGTTAAAAGCTGTTAAACTTTCTCCATCCTGCTCATTCCCCACCATAGGAGACCTCGGAAGGCATATTATGTTGACTTGGCTCCATCACAAGATGAAAGGATTCTGGATCCTGAGTTATAGGGTAGAGCTCAGCCCCCATGAACACTCATTAAACTTTGCATTAGGGAGAAATAGCTTGTGCTAGGTCACCAAGATATATTAGTTACCTCAGCACAATCTCTCTGATGAGTATCAATGTCACCAAGACCAGAGAAAACATTTCTGGTCTAAAAGTGTAAAGAAAAATAAAATAAAATAAAAGTGTAAGGAAAGAAAAATCCATCTTTGGAGTCCTAGAGATTCTTCCTTTTTTTTTTTTTTTCCTCCTTTGTTTAAACACTACCCTTCTCTCTCCAGAACTTGCCCCTTCCCTGCCAGTGAGTATTCCAGAAGGAAAAGCCAAAGATGACTGGGAGGGTACTTCCTAGAGGGTGGGTCTCAGGTCCCTAAGCCTGTTGGAGAAGGCTAACCCAACTGCACAGCAGGAGCAGACAATAAAGCTGGGTGGCCCAGACTTAAATCCTGCATCTCCTACTTAGGCCCTTGGGAAATTTACTTAACCTCCGTTTCTGTGAATGAAAAATGTGGACAGCAATATAATGGTGTCTATCTCGTAACATCATTTTGAAGATTAAATGAGTTAATAGATACAAGTATTTAGAACAGTGTATAGCCCGTAATATGTATTACTTAAGAGTTGGCTGGGGGTGAAGAGATCAAGATACATTGATAGTTTAGCAGAAAATATTACTCACACAAATCTGACCTTTGAGAATCACTGGGCTTAGAAACAAATTTGATTCCATCATATCTTCTACCCTAACCAAGAGGCTACTAAGTGTAGTCTCCTAATCAACCACCCAATATATTCTCCAAGGACATTTGTTAAATATGAGTTTGTGGTTAAAAAGAAAGCAGAGATTGCATGAGCTTGGTGTCTATGCTTCTGTAAACAATTCTAAAGGTCAAACTACTGAAGGTGAACCATGAAAGTAGGTAAAGTCATTAAAAAGGACGCCAGGATATACAGATTGTGCTCACCATTTTTGCGATCATGGTCACATATGGCCCTACGTGCTGATTCACAGCAAAGAAGTCCAGGAGCCGTGAGAACCAGAATATGATGTCTATGCAGTAGATCAGTCTTCCCGCTGTGTGCAAAGGAGGGTCGCCCCACCGAAGGCCAAAACCAACTGAAAACAGGCCAATAGCCACAGTTTCTATTAGGTTCCAGTACTCACTAATCCATACCTTCAGCTTTTGAGTAAACTTCCCAGGTTCTGAAATACAGACCTAAAATAAGGAAGAAAGAGGGAAATTTAAAGAATAGGGTGTGACCCAAGGGGTCCATAATGCTGTTCTTTGGCACATCAGCTGCTTGCTTAGAGAGTAATTTGAACCCCACCAAACCTTACATCACACGGATACTTTAGAGACTTCAGTTCTCCTTGGGCAATGAATTATTAAAACAATTCTATAAATGTGTTTTAATGTCACTGCTAGGGTTAGCCAGCTATTTGAAAAAACAAACCAGAAGTTGAAAAAACAAACAAATAAAAACATGTCCTAACTTTCATTAATCCTAAGCTAACACAAGGGACCACCAAGACATTTAAAAGCTCAATATTACAGTGGATCGATATAGCTACCTCTCTATTTTCATGAGGATAGCCAGTGCAGAGGAGATGGTTTGAAACCAAGGGATCCTTGCTACCACTACTTAGCGAGTCGATGACAAATCACTAAGAATGCCACATTAGAAGTCACTAGTGGGGGGCCTGGGTGGCTCAGTCGGTTAAATGTCCGACTTTGGCTCAGGTCATGATCTCGCGGTTTGTGGGTTCATGCCCCACATCGGGCTCTGTGCTGACAGCCAGCTCTGAGCCTGGAGACTGACTTCAGATTTTGTGTCTCCCTCTCTGACTGTCCTCTGCTTGAGCTCTCTCTCTCTGTCTCTCAAAAATAAAAACAATTAAAAACAATTAAAAAAAAAAAAAGAAGTCAGTAGGATAAGAAATTACCCCTGCAACAGAGTATCAGCCAAATTCAAATGTAAACTCATAAACTTATTTTTTCCAAAGCATAAAAAAATGGTGGCCTTCAGATAACATTTTTCTCCTGAATTGTTTTCTAAAATCTTCACAATACTAACTAGCAGGCGATACAGGCACAATTACTAAGAATACATTCACTTAGTATGCAGTGGTCATCATATTAGCTCCAGGACAAAATAAATGTATGTAAGCGGATACACATAGAGACACATATACATTGATCTGTAAAACAAAGTCGTAACTGTATATGATTACAGTTATAACTGCATAGGTGTTAACTATGGTGTTTTTAAGTGACTCATTTGCAAAAGCCAAAATGCAAGTTTTGTTTTGTCTTTTGGACTACTTGCCTCAGGGATTTCAGTTTCAATTTTCAAAGGTGTTTAGGAAAATAATTCAAAAGCTATCAATGAATTCTTTTCTTATTGTACAACTTCGGCCACTGATTTGCCTACTTTAAAATGCAGCTGATGATGTACAAGTAATGGTAGGCTATAAAAATCAATCTCATCAAAAAAAAACAAAACAAAACCTGGGAAATCAAATAGTTGGAAGCTCTAACAACAATTAGATAGCATCACTGTAAGACTGATAAACACACTGGGACATCTTGAAAAGTAACTGCTTTCAAAGAGCAGCGACCAGCAGAAAGTCTTTGGCAAGAATTAAAGGTTGAGATCAGAGATTTCCCCCTAAATACCCCTTCTATCGCAGGTAAATCGGGATCGGCATTGCCTGTCTCACTCCCACCCTTGACCCATCTGTCCGTTTTCAGCACGAGCCCAAAACACCTCTTCCGAGAGGTAGAGAAGACAAAGGTAGAAGGCACGACTCACCTCCCTGACTTTCTCAATGGCATTGGTGAAGATATAAATGATAACAAGCCACTCTTGCATGCTGGGCTGGGGCTGCATCTCCACCAACACAGTGTAAGTGAACAGCATGAGGAATGCCAAATATGCCATCTATGAGGGGGACACACATTCCCTGGACATGAGTGAGCGTCATAATGGAGAACGCCAAGTAGACACAAACTGAGCCAAGCAAAAACACACAGGAACTTCAACGTAATAACATGGAAATATAGCTTCCAATTACTCATAACCTGATTTCAAGGAAAGTACGAGAATGTACAGTTTTCTATGCCAGGATTTACTGAAGGGAATGAAGATCACTGTTCCCAAATGCATATAGGGGGCACTGTGTCATCTTGTGGGCTCCTGACCAGAACTTTCGGAACCCTGCACGTGCCATCGTGGTCACTGTCAGGCTAACAAGAAACCCAGAATCATACATTTCCCCCTCCCTGTAGGCAGAGAAAACACAGGTCCCAAGTACACCAATGAGCAGTATCAGTAGGTGTCTATTTGCAAATGTAATAAATTGTGACATTTGCTTCTGCTGGGAGTTTTATGTTGATAAAAACATCCTGGTTAGTGGAAAACTATTGTCCAACTGTGAGTCCCTGTAATGAAAGACTGTTCACATTTTTATCTTCAGCATTTAAACTAAGCCATAGTAGACATTCAAGAAATGCATGTTTCATTAGTAACTGTATATATTAAAACTATTTCCCATATCTTCAAAAAATTAAGACACAGTAAGCACACATATATATACACACAGGGATTAATAGCTCTGCAATCTTATCCAACACTCATTTTCTTAAGATACACTCCCAGAAGTAGAATCGCTGGGCATACACATTTAAAACCGTGACACGGGCTAGTAAATTACCCATCAGAAAGGCTTTACCAATTTCCACAATCACCAACAATGCATGAGACCCTGTAGTTCTTTTAATAGCTCCAGTGACAATACATGGTGCTAGCTAATAGACAGATGTACTCAATAGAGAGGGATGTGTGTGTATGTGTGGGTGTGAGTGTGTGTGTTTTCATTCCTATTTTCAGATCTTTATGAGCCCTACCTAAGATTGGTCCATCACCTTCCCGGAAGAGTTCTATGTAGAGAATGGCCAAAACCACTTCTAACTACATATTAGTGACTATAATATACAGTGGCTGATATTTGGGGTAGGCACTGTGGGTATTGCTGCCAGTGAGATAAAGAGCTTGGTAGAAAAGCACTTAAGAAAGTTAAGGCAAATTCTATTAATTCTATATTTCTCTAGGTTTATTCCTCAAAGTCTAAGCATGTTTGATGACCACTGAGACACATGATTTAAATACACTTGTTCTATCAAGTAATCGATTTTTTTTTTCATTTTTGTCATTAGCTTCATGATGGCCAAACACTAAACCACCATAGATGTTGGTAACATTGCCCCCTGATACTTTCTTTCTTTGCAACTCTTAAAAGATCCAAACATGTTTACATTTTTGCTTCTGCATCATCACATTGTAACAAGACCCCTGCTTAGGTAAAGCACGCACATCATAACCGAACCATGTGGCAGTCAGGTCAACGTCTGTGTTCACAGCTAACACCGTCCAACACAGGGGGCGGACCTGGAAGGCTAATTTGTTCCATCTGTTTGTTAACTATGTGCCCCTGCTGTTCTACTCACTTAGCTTCACTCCTGTCTCTGAGTTCATCGGCTGGAGATTTCCAAGAACAGAAATACCTGAATACTTGTTTCTCAGTGTCGTGACTATGGCTAAAAGTCTCACAGAGCTACTATCTGAAACTCTGGAATACTTTGTTACACATTCACAAAAATGGTGAAACTTCATCATTTGAAGGAAGATTTGATTTTTGAAAACAGAGCTATGTACATATTTAATAAGTGTATGAAATGTGTGTTTGGATGGGCAAGTAAATGTTTTTAAATATAACACATTTAGATAAGTATCCTTTTATAATTGCATTTCAAATGTTTTAGGAATACACGATCTTGGCCAGGAGCAATTTTAAGCATAGGTAAGATTTAGAAAAACAAGTGTTACTAAACAAATGTGAAAAGCACTGATTACATTTAAAGTGCAGTTCATGATTTCTCTGTATCACTATCAATACTAGATGTATTATTTGTTTATCAAATCAACTTCTGCAATGTCATTGTCCTCCAAAAGGCGGAGGGGGGGTGTCAGAAGAGGAAAATGAAATGAAATGAAATAAAGTTTTATTATCCTCTATCTACTTATAATCATATGCGACTGAAGACAAAAAGCAAACACTTTGCCTTTTTTTGTTCGTATTACACATTACTCCTACAAATAAAAAATTCACTCAACTCCTTGATTTCTTTGCCCAAGATGAGAAAAGAATCCACTGCCATCACTTATTCTACAACCACTGCTGTTAAATGGCTGTCCCTCCAAGTTTCATAGGCTCGGTCTCAGCACAGCTAATGGGAAATGCTCAGGAAAGAAGCAAATACTTATTCTTTTATTCCCATAGTAGGAGAGATTTGCTCTAACCTTTCCTCAGCTCCCTTCAATCTCCTCTCCTACCTCCTCTGTGATTCCCCTCATTTTTTTTTCTTATTGCATTTCTACATTTTATCACAAGTTGGCAAACCAGGCATATCATTATCAAAATCATCATTAACTATCGACCATCATGAAGCCTATCTTTTAATTGCTGCAAGGAGACCAACCGTATAAAACCAAAACTTGACAATTGGAGCATTGTAGAACTCATAGATTTTCCTGGTCCACGGGAGGCTTTGGGGACCACTCTTTAAGTCAAAATGCTGGTTTTCATCTAGTTTCTCATCAGGGCCTCTCTCCAAATCACGGTTTTTCTGTAAAATAAATAATCATTTATTATCAGAGCCGTAACTAAAATACTGATTTTTGCAAACATCCAGAATAGATCATAAATGTATATGAGCATAATATATTAGAAATTAATCGGGCACCCACCTGCCAAATTATAATCTTAGTCTTGAGAGGAAAGAAAACTATGTGTATTGCATAAATCTCTGACTTTTGGGGAAGGAACATAAGAGATCTCTGAAATGCAAGAGATCTCAATAAGTCTCCAATAAAGAAACCTAGTCAGACAAAAGTAGTTTAGTTCTAAGGGTTTAAAAGGGGTCTCTGCTCCTACTCTGCTTAATCTCCTTGATCAGCATTTTGAAACCTAAAGATATCTATCGTAACATTCACACGAAATCATTAACAGATAATACAACTATTTCCATAACAAAGGAAGACAAAATGGACACCCATCCATGACGTATTTTCCACGTCTGGGCACAGCATTAGTTTTAGAATTCTGGCTTTGGTAGCAGAGGTGTGGCCCTCAGGGATGGCAGAGGTGCTGTGCCTCAAGTCCATGGACTCTCTGAGGTTCCCAGGGTTCCTTGAACCCTCCTGCAACTCTACACCAGTATTTGTGTGGCACGTGCAAATATTTTTCTAGGGAAATCACCAAATCTTTCATCAGTTTCTTACAATGTTTGTGTCAGTCCGAAGGGGTTAACCCTCGTAGGTGATAAGCAATGAGTATCTGTGTGGCAGACAAGCGGATGTGTGACTATGACTACAAAGGTGTGCACACATGTGGAAAAAGCCTTTTTTTTTTTGTAATGTTTTATTTATTTCTGAGAGAAAGAGAGAGAGACAGCGGGAGTATGGGAGGGTCAGAGAGAGAGGGAGATACAGAATCTGAAACAGGTCCAGGCTCTGAGCTAGCTGTCAGCACAGAGCCCGACGCGGGGCTTGACGTGGGGCTCGACCCCATGAACTGGGAGATCGTGACCTGAGCTGAAAGTCAGCTGCTTAACTGACTGAGCCAGCCAGGTGCCCTGGAAAAAGCCTTTTAAAAAGGGGGTGAGAGGAGTGCCTGGGTGACTCAGTTGGTTAAGCGTCTGACTTCAGCTCAGGTCATGATCTCATGGTTTGTGGGTTCGAGCCCCGCATCGGGCTCTGTGCTGACAGCTCAGAGCCTGGAACCTGCTTTGGATTCTGTGTCTCCCTCTCTCTCTGACCCTTCCCTGCTCATGCTGCCTCTCTCTCAGAAATAAAATCTTAAAAAAAATTTTTTTAAAGCAGGAGGGGGGGAACTAAAAAGACAGTATTACTTGTAGCCTGGTTGTTTCGGGGAAGAAGGAACTTAGGAATGGTAAAAGAGAAGCAAAAGAGAGGTCACCCTACTTTATAAAACTCTGTGTGGTCCTAATTTTTAAACAGGAAATGTATTACTTTTGTGACCTTAAAAAATATT
The DNA here is from genome assembly GCF_003009895.1 of Hyaena hyaena. NCBI lineage: Eukaryota > Metazoa > Chordata > Mammalia > Carnivora > Hyaenidae > Hyaena > Hyaena hyaena. The sequence goes on from NW_024081917.1 coordinate 334,037, forward strand.
AAAAAAGAAAGCAATGTTCTCTGATACTTTTTTGACGAGTACATTTCATCCCACCCATGAAAGATCTCTCTCTAGTTGTCACACCTACAAGACTGGTAAGATTTTACAAGTCAAGGAATAAATCATGTGCTTCTTGAATTGTCCACAAAACTGAGAAAATGTGATTTTTGAGACTTCGGGCTTCTAGATGAGTTATCTCAGTGTCTGACTGACTGCTGTCATTCACATCACTTCAGGCAGTCAAATCAGGGTTGTGACTTAAAAGTATAGGAACTGTTCTGGTTCCTAACAGGTCTGAACAGCTGGAGTTAAAATAGCTTAGAACCAATAAGAAAAATCATTATTTACTGTGATTTTTAGGACATCAGTACCACTTTAAGAAGACCCCACAGAGTGGGGCGCCTGGGTGGCTCAGTCGGTTAAACGTCCGACTTCGGCTCAGGTCATGATTTCACATTTGTGGGTTCAAGCCCCGCATCGGGCTCTGTGCTGACTGCCAGCTCAGAGCCTGGAGCTGCTTCTGATTCTGTGTCTTCTTCTCTCTCTGACCCTCCGCTGCTCATGCTTCCTCTATCTCTCAGAAATAAATAAAACATTAGAAAATTAAAAAAAAAAAAGAAGAAGACCCCACAGAGCAATTTAAGTAATGACTTTGTTATTAAATAATCTCTATTATTATTTTTTTCTAGGAGTTTCTCATTAGGTCTTACTTAGTCTTGACAATTTGGCATGGATTATAAAGTCCTAATTGAGCTTCTCTCTGAGTTGAATTCAAAGACACCAAAATGATGAAGACAATGTGAGAAGAAATTCAGATTCAGGACTTTCCCTCCTGCACCCTTACAAGAAGGTAAGCATAAAAATGTTTCACTTAGCTAACTGTTTTTTTCCTACTCAAATGTCAATATCATCAATCAAACACACTCTCTCTCTCCCTTCCTCTCCCCTGTCCTCTCTCCCTCCTCTTTCTCTCTCTCTCTCTCTCACAGGAATCTGATATCAGCATGCACATGGGATAAAATTATAACTACAACAATCAACTCTACTACAATTCAGAACTATTTTCCGTTGAATTTCTATCATCTTCCCCACTTAATTATGCTCTGATCAAAGAGATTATTCAACTTTTGAAAATATTTTTGCATTGTAGTTTACCAACATGTCTAAGACTAAGCTCATCTTTCTCCTTCCAAACCTGCTCCTTTACCAGACATTCCCATATCCCTTCAAGCTGCCCTTATTTTAACCATCAACCTCTTGGTCGTACTTGTTAGCTCCCTTTCTTTCATGCCCCATGCTCAAACCCTATTTAACTGTTCACTTAAGTTCTCTCTTTTCCTCTCCATGCCCATTGCTACTAACTCTAGCCAAAGCCCTTACTCCTTCTCGTCTGGATGGTTACACCAGGCTATGTTCTCCCTGTTTTCAGCCTATCTTTTTGCTACGTCATTCTATACACTGAAGACAGAATAATTTTCCTACTGGTCAGATCATCTTGCTACTTTGACCATGTACATCCGCTGGGTCTCCATTACCTACAGAAAAAACACCCTATGTAGGATATACAAGAGTTCCCATGATCTAGCCTCAATCTACTTTCCCAGCCATACCCACAAATATTTCCTCCTTGTCCCATATCCACTGTAAGCTGGACTCCAGCCAAGCCACAGAACCTATGATGTTTGACATATGCCTTGCATTTCCTGCCTCTGGGCCCCTACTTACTATCTGTCCTTCCACAGATATGCTATTCCACACATCTTTAAGTCCCATCTTAACCACCACCTCATTATGAAGCTGCCACCAATTTCTAATCCTCACTGACACCAGAGAAGAAATCTTCTTCCTCTAGTTAAGCCATTCTGCCATCTTGCTATAATTTGTTCCTAAGAAAGCTCATGTCATCAAAAGTCATGATTTCAAAGGGCTAGCAGCTAGATAGACTTAAACTTCTCATGGCGATGTTATTTTGTCTGCCAAGACTTCAGTAAGGACTTTCTCTCTCTCTCTTTTTTTTTTTTTTTTTTTTTTAGAGAGAGACAGCGTGAGCAGGGGAGGGTCAGAGAGAGAGGGAGATACAGACTCTGAAAGAGGCTCCAGGCTCCGAGCTGGAAGTCAGCACAGAGCCCGACGCGGGGCTCGAACCCATGAACCACGAGATCATGACCTAAGCGAAAGTCGGATGCTTAACCGACTAAGCCACCCAGGCACCCCCAGTAAGGACTTTTATACAATCTCATGGAGTACGTGCAGTGGTTGAGTCTATACAGCTTCAGGACAACGGCCTTCCTTTTTCCTATCGCCAGTGCTACCTTCGGTATATTCATTATTACCCACTATTACCACAAGCACAAACTACAGAGACCTGCTAAAAGGGCATCTGCCTGTCCTCACTTTTCTCTCAAAATGTAAAATACAAATTGTGTTCCTCAACTAATCAAGGACATTATATTTAATGAGCATTGTGAAATCTCACATGTCTCATCAAATGCTGACTCTCTGCTTAGCAAAATTCCAAACACAAAGCAGGTCCTCAAAAACTCTCTCTCGAGTTAAATTCATAGACAAGAGAGCATTGTTACTATGATTATAATCCATTCAGAACAGAACAAACTTGCAACATTTTTAAGTAAGTGTTTTAAATTGAATAAGGCTGAGCTATGGTGGGTATTCTGCCTGATGATAAGGCCCACGGTGGCAGAGACCACATCTGCCAGAGTTAATGCACTGTCCCCAGAACATTGTATCCTGTCTGGCACACGGAAGGTGGCCATTAAATATTAATTTAAGTAATACATTGATATGGCCATCTCCAAAGCACGTAGGTGGACGAGTGTTATAAACATGACCACTATATTACAGCCAAAGGTTAATTTTGCAGGGAACTGTGAGAATCTACCATATTTTTTTAATGTTAAAGAGCACAGTTAATTGCCATTTAAGGAAAGACTTCCTACTCTGAATGTTTCCCGTTAAGAATGACTGCTTAGTGGAATGCTCCAGCTATCTACAATGCCTTAAGTGTTTGTGGGAGCTTAGCTTCCCATGACACCTGTAAGAGCCAAAAGTGAAGTTACATCCGCTTGCAAACTACTATTTGCTACCAATGGCCAACATAGTCACATACTTGTTTACAGATAGGCAGGTAGGTAAATGGGTGGATGGAAAGAGAGAGAGAGAGATAAGCAGCTTTCTCCATTGTTCACTTCAATAAACTAGCTCAGTGTGAGCATATAAATAAGCAAATTCAAACAAAATTTCTCACATATGAAGACCTCGTTCTATTTCTAAAGGTGTTAAGTCAACACTACATTTCTTATCTTCCCTTCACAAATGCTTGAAATGGTCTGAGCTTACTAACCATATCATCTAGCTGGTACAGTCACAATTGCAACAACTCGATTAGCCCAGCTTGGCAAGATAACTGCTCACACATTCTGCAGAGGTTAGAATGCACCTGTCATCTTGTATTCTGAGACCCCTAGACAGAACATCAGGCTTAGGAAAGTGAGGGTGGAAGGAAGGAAGAGACGGTAGAGGAGAGGAATACATGTATACCCAGACAGGCATGATAGTCAAAACATTTAACGACTGAGCCGGTGGAGGCATTAACCAGTCAGAGCAGATGCTCACCCAATCACAACAGGTGCCAGCCACACAAACTAATTATAATTAATTATTTTATACTGAATACTTATTGAATACATTTGAGATATTATAAGAACTACTTCACAAGTGCAAAAGCATATCCAAAAAGATGCTAGCTGCTTCATTAAAATATTAAGTACCAGAGAAGATGTTCACTGCACCTACAGTAATAAGTTTATACGTAACGATCCAAGTTGAGACATAAAAAGCAAAAACCACATGCGCAGGCAGTATACTGGGGACTTTCCAATGAAGACAGGTTGCTCAAGTTACTCAGGAAAGCATATACATCCGGGAGCTCAAGTAAAATTAGTCGGTCACGGGAGATAACAAATGAAAAAAAAAAGTGTGCGATGAAACAGTAAAGATAATGAAAATTCTAAATCTGCATCTTTACAAATAAACATTTTTAAGGATATAAGGCACTCCTCATTATAACTTTAGAGAAACAGTAACTCTATTCTACCTGTCACAAGGGAAAATGGAAAGTGAAACAGCTACCAAGACAGAAGAAAGACTTTATTTCCCAAAGAAATGGGGTATTTTGCTTAATCATATATGGGGGTTAATGAGATCTATTATACATGCTATACCTGATCACAGATAATATGACTAAGATTGTTAAATAAGTTGTTTAATAAGCAAACTTTGTGGGGCACCTGGGTGGCTCAGTCAGTTGAGCATCAGACTTCGGCTCAGGTCATGATCTCACGGTTTGTGAGGTTGAACCCCGCGTCGGGCTCTGTGCTGACAGCTCAGAGCCTGGAATCTGCTTCTGATTCTGTGTCTCTCCCTCTTTCGGCCCCTCCCCTGCTCAGGCTCTGTCTCACTCAGCCTCTCAATAAAAATAAACATTAAAAACATTAAAAAATTAAAAATTAACAAACTTTGTGAATGTGTACGTTTGTGTATGTGTATGCAAATATGTACGAACGCACATGAAAACTTAGTGCGTGATGGTATCGTACTAACCGGGGAGGCACCATCTCTGGCACTGCTGGAGCTCTGGTCACCATAATACCACGCAAACTGGAAGTCCTGGCCCTGGGGAACATGCGACATCTCTGCTTTGCTTTTAAATTCCAATGACAAAATGGTGGGTGGAAAAAGAATACTTATGATGATCTTTAAAAGAAAATAAAGCAAAATAAACAGTAAGAGTCACAAGTACAGCCAAATAACAACATGAAGATTTTAACGTATGTGAAGTGTCAGACCTATCCCCGACTCAGTGGATAACCTTATCTACGTGTACTTTTTGACTCAATTCCAATTCTAGAAGTGTCTCTCTCAGAAATACTCATAAATGCAAATGTATGTGTATAGGCATGATCGTTGCAGGGTTATGTGTAACAGCAGAAAACCTATACCAGCCTGGGGTGCCTGGGTGGCTCAGTCAGTTGAACGTCGGACTCTTGATTTTTGGCTCAGGTCATGATCTCACGAACCATGGGATCAAGAACCGTGTCGAGCTCTGCATTCAGAGCACAGACTTTTCTTGGGGTTCTCTCTCTCCCTACCTCTGTCTGTCCCCTCCCTCCTCTCAAAAGTAAATAAATAAACATTAAAAAAAGTCTATGTCAACCTAAATATCTAACTCGAAAGGGATAGCTGGTGTAGGACAACCTAAGAGTAGAATATTATACAACCATTAAAAAGATAAAGGCAACTTTCAATATAAAGGAAAGACATAGAAGTTATATTATTATGTGAAGAAAAGCAAATTATGTAATAATATATGTGGTGTGCTTCCATTACTGTGCAGAAAGAAAATTAAAAATTGAAAAAGGGGGCGCCTGGGTGGCTCAGTCGGTTGAGCGTTTGACTTCGGCTCAGGTCGTGATCTTACAGTTCGTGTGTTTGAGCCCCGCATCAGGCTCTGTGCTGACAGCCAGCTCAGAGCCTGGAGCCCGTTTCGGATTCTGTGTCTCCCTCTCTCTGACGCTTCCCTGTTCATGCTGTGTGTGTCTTTCTCTGAGAAATAAATAAAACATTTAAAAATAAAATCGAAAAAGATATATGCATACATATATATGCATTTAAAGGTTTAAAAATATGTATACTACACTATAATTATTTATCCCTAGGAGCAGGCAGTAAGAAGTATTATTTTTCAATGGTCATGAGTATAATGCTTTCATAATCCTTTAATGCCATCAAGTAGTTATTATCCCATAAAACACATTAAAATCTATTCATATTACAAAATCAAGAATATAAAAGCATACCAAGTGTCACCTTATGGTGGATTCACCTCACATCCTACACAAATATTTTCTCTGCCAGTAATACCCAGAGAAGGTATACATACAGACATCCATAATTTTTTCATTATTATTGCTATCATTCATGTATTTATCAACTATTCAAAAGATTTTTTATGTTCAATTTATATGGCTTTTCAGAATAAATGGTATAGGAGATTTATTAAATGTAAAAATCAACTTGTTGAGCACTACTTCTTTTCTTTCAAGCTGAAATCAGGCCTTAGTGTTCTGGGATTCACTGAACAAAAATGTGATTAACCCTGACTACACACCAGTCATGAGTAAATAAATTGAAGTCATATCCTGGCCAACTTCCATTGCTGAAATGACTTTCTGTTGTGTTTTAAAGCCTGATCTCCTATGAGAAGTTTCTCAGGACTTTTCCCAGTTCTGACAGGGTTGTTTGGGTGAATAGTATAGGCTTTCTCTTCAGATGTGGAACCCAAAATACACACAATCTTCTAGGTCTGGAAACATCATAGTTACCAGGCACAATGATGACATTACACTAATTAATTCCTAACCCACTTCCTGAAAACACTCTACTTTCTACTGCCCTTGCCCCTTGCAGGACAACTGGCTCATGAAACATCAATATCCCATTCCCAAGGAATCAGTTGGAGTCTATCAGCCTAAAAGTATTTAAAAGAGTTTTCCCTCCACGAGACCCTATAAGGTCTTCCTCCAGTCTCCATCCACTTGGAATTAGTCTAATCAGGACACCTTACAATTATTTGCAAATGTGATCCCAAAACTCACAAGCCAGACACTGGGGAATTAGGATCCAGGCAGGGAGAGCAATTTCCTACAGCTCAGAGATTTTAAGTAGCTGATTCAGCCTTCTTTCTCGACTCACTGTGTTTTGGGGTAAACATTCAGTCTTGTTTCACTTACATCTCTTTGTTGGTATAAGGTACATGAGGAACAAAATGTTACTAAGTTCTCAGTAAAAAGGATTTCCTGTAAACTAAAGTATGTACAGAACAGAGCCATGGGGGAAATTATTGCTCAAACCTCCAGCCATCTTACCCCATCTCGTTCTCTACACATTTAAAAAGTTATTGTCAGAGATTATGTAGCTACAGTAGAGCCCATTCATGTCTCTGCTTCATCTTTCCAAGGTTGAAATCAAAACAGAGCAAAGGAGAACTTCTTCTGGAAATAACTTATTTCTCCAATATTTTTAAAAGAGGAATCTATGTGAAATAACTTTTGATTCCCACTTCTCTTATTTTTGCAATCTCATTGGTGGAATTGAAAGGTGCAGGTTTTTTTAATCTATTTTATACATTATGCCTTTTATTTCTTTGTATTTTCTATACTGTCCCAACAAAAAAATATTTTTAAGGAAGTTATCCTATTTGGGACACAAATTTTTAAGAACTATAGGAAAAATAAAATTAAAATATACAGTCTTAACATAGCTCTTACTTCCCATGCCTTACCCTTTAATTCAGTTTTTATAAGTATAAATATTTCATAAGCTTGACCATAAAGCTTTAGGCTTAGGTTTGATGTCAAAAGTGAAATGTTTTAGTAGTTAAATTACTCTTGATAATTCAAGATGAAAGGTGAGGACAAACTGTAATGGACAGAAGAATCTGGAAATGGGTGGCCAAAATGTGTTTGAGGGCAGCTTTATAAAATAAGCATTTAAGGGGGCAACTGGGTGGCTCAGTTGGTTAAGTGTCCTACTCTTGAATCTCGGCTCAGGCCATGAACTCCCAGTTGGCGAGATAAAGCCCCGCGTCAGGCTCTGGGCTGACCGTGTGGAGCCTGCCTGGGATTCCCTCTCTCCCCCTCTTTCTGCTCCTCCCCCACTCATACTCACATACTCTCTCTCTCAAAATTAAATAAACTTAAATATTCCTAAGCTGAAAAAATTTTCACTAAAAAGGCTCATTTAGTTCGGTTATAATTACCAGAGGTAATGGAGTTTATAAGAATGAAGTCTTATATGTTTGCATCTGCTTGTAACTTCTAACCACCTTCACAAGAGAATGTCTTTTGATGGACAGAGTTGGTACAATCATCCTTATTCTTAAAAAAAGTTTTAATGTTTTATTTATTTCTGAGAGAGAGACAGCGTGAGCAGAGGGGGGCCAGAGAGAGAGACACAGAATCTGAAACAGGCTCCAGGCTCTGAGCTGGCCGTCAGCACAGAGCCCGATGTGGGGCTTGAACCCACGAAACATAAGATCATGACTTGAGCCGAAGTCGGACGCCCAACCGACTGAGCCACCCAGGTGCCCCCAATCATCCCCACTTTTAAAAAAGAAACTGCAGCAGTGGGAGAAAGCAGTTGCTGTCAGAGGCCCCCCTGGGGAGATCCCAGCTCGGCTGTGAGAGCCAGAGATACTAACCAGTTTTCCTGAATGTACTCTTCCAGAAGGGAAAAATGAACTCCAGAATACACACTTTCAGAGTAAACCAATGTTAAATTCTACACAGCGAGTAAACACATCTTTTTGTAAGTTTATTTATTTACTCTGAGAGAGACAGAGAGCAAGTGAGCATGAGCAGGGGAGGGGCAAGGAGAGAGGAAGAGAGAATCTCAAACAGGCTCTGAGCTGACAGCACAGAGCCCATCGTGAAGCTCGATCCCACCAACTGTAAGATCATGACCTGAGCTAAAATCAAGAGTCAGATGCTTAACCAACTGAGCCACCCAGGCACCCCAAATAGACCTTTATTAATTGAAGTACAACTGACACACAAGGTTACATTAGTTTCGGGTGAACAGAACAGAGACTTGGCACGTCTACACTCGCGCTGGGCTCACCACAAGCACAGCTGCCGTCTGTCTCCATACAACACCACCACAGCACAACTACATTCCCTGTGCTGTACCCGTCATCCCTGTGCCTTATTCATCCCATAACCAGAAGCCTGTACCTCCATCTCACCTTCACCCATTTTGCCCCTCCCCCTCCCCACCTCCCCTTTGGTAACCACCAGTTTGTTCTCTGTACCTTTAGCCAGGCATTTTTCCTCATTTTCAGGCGCCCAGTCCACATGTCTGTCAGTAGCATTTGGGTGCAAGTATGTGAAACAAAGGGCCGCAACCTTCCAGACACGGCCAGTTTCAAACAGGTGGAATTGCTCCAGTTCTTGAGTTCATAGGTCAACAGCTTCATGGCCATTCTTTCATTCTGCTTGAACGCCTTCTCCAGTACATCCAGGGCAAGCTGGCCAAACTGTCTGTAATGACACAACATTTGTGGCAAAAAACAAATGCAGGTAAGAGTCCCAGAAACGTTCAAAAAGACAAGGGAGGAGACCCAGGAAAGACCAATGCAAAAGACTGAATAGCCACGTAATAAACTCAGATTGCAGAAGCTATTTGAGAGTGATCGCTGCTCAGGAGATGAACTCTTCTCCCTTTCCAGAAGGGTTTACACTGTAATGTACGGAACCTGGTTTACACCAGGCATGACTGAGCTCTTTATCTAAGGGGAGAAGCCTGTCTACACTACAAAACAAACTATGTATAGCTTGGTTTGGGGCTCCCTGACAAGACCGAATAAAGAATTTTTTGACAGAAAAGGCTATTCAATAGCGAACTAACAATTAAGGAAAATTGCAGGGCCACCTTTTTCCTCCTTCAACATTTTAGAAAATACATAGATGACTTAAGTAAGAAGCTAGACTTGGAGGCATTTTTTGGGACGTTGTTTACTCTAAAAAGTAGACCCTGCTATTCGCTTGAACTTTTTTTTAATTTTTAAAAAATGTTTAGGGGTGCCTGGGTGGCTCAGTCAGTTAAGCATCTGACTTCGGCTCAGGTCATGATCTCACAGTTTGTGGGTTCGAGCACAACGTTGGGCTCTGTGCTGAGAGCTAGCTCAGAGACTGGAGCCCATTTTGGATTCTGTGTATCTCTCTCTCTGACCCTCCCCTATTCATGCTGTCTCTCTCCCTAAGAAATAAATAAAACATTAAAAAATGTTTATATATTTTGAAAGAGAAAACAAGGGATAGGCAGAGAGAATCCTAAGCAGGCTCTGAGCTGTCAGAATAGAGCCTGACCCGGGGCTCGAATTGAGCCATCCAGGCACCTCTCTCTGGAACTTTTGTTTTGTTTTAAAGTTTTTTCTTTTGAGAGAGAAAGAGAAAGAGCAAGCAGGGGAGGGGCAGAAAGAGAGGGAAAGAGAGAATCCCAAGCAGGCTCTGCACTGTCAGCACAGAGCCCTATGTGGGACTCAAACACACAAACTGTGCTTTCATGACCTGAGCCGAAATCAAGAGTTCGACACTTAACCAACTGAGCCACCCAGGCACTCCTCTCTGGAACTTTTAAAAGTCACAATTATACATCCGTTTCCATTAACTCTAGCTCCCCTTCTTTCCTCACTATTATATGCATTAGTAATAAGAAAATCAAAACCATTTCTAACTTTTCTATCTTTTGCCATCTTGTTCTGGGTCTTTAACACATAATATATTTATTTGTTTTCCTGCCTGAAACATACTAAAAGTAAAAAAGTTTTCATTTAACGTAGTATCAAAGAGTTTGAGAGTTCAAAAGTCATTAACTGAACATTCTATGCGAGGAAACTAGAGTCCCAAAATCTGGCCAACTGAGTTACCCAATTAGTAAACAGCTGGACTGGGGTCAGAACCTAGCTTTCCTGACTTGAGAACCAACTCTCCATTCTCTTCCCTTTATTCCACAAAGTGCCTTGAAATACCTAAAGACCCTTATTTATAGGAGAGCATTGGCAACAAGCCCATGCATCTTACAAGTTCTAAGGTGAGGGAGATAAAAGTGTCTAACCATTCTAAGAACTGTCGATGTTTAGTATGAAGTGAAGAGAAAACTCCTACTTTGAGTAATTTTTCAACTCTTCTGAGGCATCGTCCACCATGTTGCTCTCCTTAGCTTCATGGGCCATGGCTCGGTAGAGTTTGCAAGCAATCACTGCCTTGACCGTGGCCTCCTCTCCATGCTGCCAGAAGAACATGGCCATCTTCTGTCTCTTCATTAGCACAGCCCAAACCAGCAGGTCATTGTAAGGGTAAATAAAGCCAGTCGAATCAGGGTCATCTGACATATTTTGCTCTTCTTTTGACTTCTTCCTTGATTTATGAAGGACTACAGACTTTTCCTGTTGGAAAATAAAACAGAAATGGAGTCCCAAGTACTCAGACGCATGATATTTGACCTAATGAAACATTTCAGGTATCCTAAGAGTATTTTTCACATCACTGACAAGAGATGGAAATAACAATAGAATTTTATAAATCAGAAATCAAAATTCTGGCCTTTTAGGTGATCTATTTCTTATTGTGTCTGACATATCCAGGTTCCATAAGCTGAGATCCCTTGTGTTCATTTAGCACAACTTAAAACACTACACCTTTGGGATAGGCCCAATAACTAGAAGACAGTTTTCAATTTCTCCAGGAAATGGGTCAAAATAACACACTGGATAAATGAGAACTATTAAAAACCTCTAACCTCACTTTATAAATCGATTCATTATCTTTCCCTTAGAAAAATATTGCTAGTGTTGCCAACATGCATCCAAACCGATTGGTTTTAAGTTTTCTTTCCTTTATTCTGACTATATTCCTCTAGTCATAGTAATATGTAATAATGAAATACTATTCTCTACCTGGTAAGCTCACACTTTACAGCCCATCTCAAATGCCACTCCTTAACCCTCATGTTTTTCTATATCACTATGTGCATATTTCTATTTCAATATTCATCATACTGCAACACTATATTACTTTGGGGAGAGAGGGATCATTTCTCAGTCATCTTTACATCTCCTCCACCCATCTGTATCCCAAATTCAACCAAGCACCCAACATAACGCCTGCTAAATAATAAGATTCAATAATTATTCTTTTTAATAAAAGGGAATAAGAAAGAAAATTATAAGCTTCCTCTATTTCTATAAATGAAAGGAATTTGTATTCATTGATGGTGATCAAGGGTTATTTTATAAAATATCCATTCATCCTGGGAGCTATGCAAAGGAAACCTCTTTCACCAACATAGGAATCATTTATATAGAAACTCTTGAGCAAAAGCATGTGTCCCCAGAGGAAAGTAGGACTGAGGTGACATGGGGAGATGTGCAATAAGAACATGGTTCACACTGCTCAAGTGTTGTAGGAAGACAGCTTTCTTATGTGTTGACTCACACTCATCTGTTCATGGTACTTGTAAATGCTCTATTTGTGCCTCCCCTTCTCCAACTTTAAAAGAAGAAATGGTCTAATCTGCAAGAACAATTTGATTTCCGAGTCTAAAAATAAATAAGTAGTGGGGCAGCTGGCTGGCTCTGTGGACTCTTGATCTCGGGGTTGTGAGTTCAAGCCCCACACTGGGCAGAGAGATTACTTTTAAAAGAGAAGTTTCAGGGGCGCCTAGGTGGCTCAGTGGGTTGAGTGTCCAACTCTTGGTTTTGGCTCAGGTCATGATCCCAGGGTCATGGGATCCAGCCCCGTGTCAGGCTCTGTGCTGAGTGTGGAGCCTGCTTGGGATTCTCTCCCTCTCTCCCTCCCTCCTTCTCTCCCTCCCTCCCTCTCTCTCTCTCTCTCTCCCTCTGTCCTTCTCCCCTGCTCATGTGCATGTACTCTCTTTCTCTCTAAAATATTAAAAAAAAATTTAATGTCTAGGGGCGCCTGGGTGGCTTAGTCGGTTAAGCATCCAACTTTCGCTTAGGTCATGATCTCGCGGTTCGTGGGTTCGAGCCCCGCGTCGGGCTCTGTGCTGACTGCCAGCTCAGAGCCTGGAGCCTGTTTCAGTCTGTGACTCCCTCTCTCTCTGACCCTCCCCTGCTCACGCTGTCTTTCTCTCTCTCTCCTAGAAATAAATAAAACATTAAAAAAAAAATATTAAAAAAAAAAAAATTAATGTCTAAAAATAAATAAGTGGTACCTTGAATTTGTAAGGCTGAGCAGTTCTAATAAACTGGGAATGGAGAGTACTTTCTGCAGATCCATTTCTGTTTCCTGAGGGACGTCGTCGGTGAAGAGGGGGCTGGGAACAGCTTTGAGCAAAACTGGTCACTTCCTGGCGTACGTTATTTTATTTTTAAGATAAGACAAACAGGAAAAAGATTATAATGGTAACAATTAACACTTCATTTCTAGATAGTAATGAAACAAAATATTATACAGTGTCATGTGTCCCACCAAGTGTCCAATGGGTCTGCCTCTAGCCCATAATTAGAATTAATTCCTCACCCCACAAAAGCCTCTCATGATCTCCTCCTTCTTAAGCACATGGTTATTTCCTAACGTCTGAGAGAACATGCTCTTTTGTTCCCTATTATATATCTGCATTCCTTCTCTATGTGGAAATTCCATTAAAAATCAATGGATGTTCTACACCTGGAGCGAATTCAGAAGAGGCAATAAAGATTCACGGTTCCGATAAGAAAGAGTTCCCATTCACAAACAACCCTAAGGTCAAGTCAGAAAGTTAAGGACCTTCTCCAGATGTTATGAATCACCACTGGAATTCCAGCAATTAGACCCAATAACAACATAACTTGTTGCTTATTGGCATGAAGTGTTCATCAAGGAGAGAAAAAGAAGCATTCTTAAAGGGGGTGATACAAATTACGGCCTTTGAGCTACTTTACTTACTTACTTATTTATTTAAGTTTGCATTTTATGGATATAAATTGGAGTAATGATGGGATCCAAACTTCTAACAAAATACTCAAATTATTATCATTGTCATTGTGATACAGAATTAATAGCATTGTCAGTAGTAATCACAATGACTAATATTAACACTCTATACCCTCTATCTATTAGGAATATGTGTTTTCAGGTGTTATTTTATTTAATCCTTTTGACAAATTTAGGAAAGAGATATTCTATTACTATTCCCATTTTGTAGATCAGGAAAACAACAGACAGAAAGGTTAAGTTTGTCACTCAAGAGGTCACACTGAGCAAAACTAATACTCCGTCCCAAATCTCCCTGTCTCCAAACCATGTGTTTGTAACTGCTACAATCTAAGTTACTCTGAGAGTTTACTATTAACTCTACTCCTTCACAAGCAAACAGTCAGAGAAATGGGTAGCAATTTCATACCATTTCAAAGAAAAAAACCACCAGGGGTACTTGCCCAGCAGGCTCCCTAGTAAGCTACACACAGGCCACGGTCAGTCCTCATACCTTGTCACAGGGAACCTCACAGCAAAGAATATTTGCTTCAAGTGAAGGAGCTGACATGTCAAGAGCACCCCTATATGCCTTTGAAGTCTCAGTGAAGATTATTTCCTCTGTGAGGTTTGAGTTTCTTTTTGTTTTGTTCTTTTATTTCTTAAAGGCAAGTTGGGCTTTCACTTTACCTGATTCTTTATAAATAAAAGTCAAAAGAGGCTTGATAGTCTGGACTCTTTCTAATCTCATCCTGCACAACCTGCTAGCATGACACCAGCAGCTAAGGCTTCCCTCTCACTGCAGAAACATGTCCTAATGTCCACAGCACCGTGCCTTTTACTGCCCCTGCTCTGCTCCCAGCCCAAAATGCCCCAAACCACGTTTTCTAACCCTGCCATTAACCTCTAAGAAGAAAGGCTCTCTTCAGTCTACTGGCTAATAACCGCAATTTTAAGAAGCAAGCAATGTTTTCTCTGCTCATCAACCAGGCAGCAACTCTAACTTTACATTCCTAGACTTTCAAAACCATGAATGAAAATAAAACACAGACAGGGTGTATTTTTACCCAGTATGCTCTGCGTGCGTTTTCCATACTCATAAGTTTAAGGCATTCTGCGTGCGTTTTCCAATATAACCCCGACACACCTGTGCCAAGTTTGTCGTTTCCAGACTACAGACTACTATGAGTTCATAGATGTAAGCCCAGGAAGCTCTTCCCTTCTATGTTTTCAAAAGGAGAGAAAAGAACTGGTCATCTCCCCCTCAAATCTTTCTCAACATACTACTTCTATGGCAACACCGCATGTATTGTACGCTGTTCTGTATTATGGCTAGTTATGCATAAATCTGTTTCCTCTGAGAGTTTCTAAACTCCTGATCTTTATGTGCACCCTGGACCAGCACTGTTATTTACATGTAGCAGAGACTCAGTGAATATCCGTAAACACAGATGTCCACTTTAGAAGCTACTCCCATCTCAACTTCCTAAGCCGTTTTCCTAAATGTGTGATGCCTAGTTATCATCCCCAATTTGACTAGGGTACTTACCAATTGGGACACCTTACGTTTTCTGTAGAGGTTGTTGTAGAGGGCTCTGAAACTTTTTCTAGTGTAGCTGCTGCGATACGCTCCACCAATGAGGTATTCGATTACCAATCCAATGTCGATCAGTGTTATTCTGTAGCCTGAGAGAAGGGTATGCTGAAACAAAACCATGTAATGGACTGTAACTTTCAGTTCCTTTTTTTGGTCTGGTTTGCCATCTGTTAGAACATATCCCAATCAACCGCAAAGAGGTAAACTCATACTTTTCAATCATCTTCACAAATTGATCGATTAATGTGACGAACTATTGACATAGCCAGCTTGTTCAGATGGAAAAACAAACTTAGCTTTAATGTGTTTTTAGTTCCACAGACATCAAATGTGTGCTTATATTTGCTCATTCAACTCTCTTTTCTCTCTCTCTCTCATATATACACACTTTATAATAAAATGCACTTAAATATAGTATAAAAGACTGTTTTGAACCAGAAATTATGTATCTACTATAATAGAAGTAAAATCACTGGAGGATAGCACCAAAATGTGCCATTTTGACATATTACTTTGAATAAAAGTTACTTAAGAGACAGCCTGTGCAAGAAGACACTCAGACCCTCCCCCCCAACCCATCCCCTTGAAAGCAGGAAATAACTCTCCCTGTGAAAGGGACCCTACCTGTACCACGACATAAAGAGACATCCTTTTCAGCAGAGATAAGAAATTTAGAGTGGAGAAGACTGAACAAACAACCTTGTTACTTTTTACTAATATACTCCCCCAGCCCAAATTCTGCTTAGAATTCCTTACTAGCGGAAGCTCCCAGAGTTAACTTTTCTTTGTCCTATCAATTCCTCCCAGAAGTATTGTCTGTCTGAAAAGTATAAAAACTGCCTGTCTTGGTCATTTCTTGAGGTCTCAACTTCATTATTGGGCCTCTGTGTGCCCAAAATAAAACTGTGGGTGTTTTTCTCCCGCTAATCTGTCTTGTGTAAAATTTAATTCTTAGTCTAGTTGGAAGAACCTTGAACTGAGGAAAACTTCTTCCTCCTCCTCAATATACTGAATGTACGTAACCCAAAATTAACATTGGGTTAGATCTTCTGCCTCTCCACTGAAATGGCTAGAGCACTCTGCACTGTGTGGACTACATCACACACGATGCGAGAATATGGAAGTAGAGCAAGCAGAAATAAGAAACATGGAATGGCAGAACAAAACAAGGCACCAAAACATGACGCTAGGCCAAAACAAATGCTATGGTTAGCAGGAGGAGGGCTGAGCAGCTGATTTCCAGGTACATGGGTCTTGGCCTAAATGAAGATGACTCTGACCACTTAAAACCCACCTTACTACCCCTCCATCACTCTTACTCTCAACTACCATTCACAATACACTTTCTTAATTAAAGTATAATTGACATACAATATCCTATTTGTTTCAGGTGCTTCTCATAGTGATTTCATATTTTTATACATTATGAAATGGTCCCCACGATAAGTCTAGTTATCACCTGTTGCCGTACAAAGTTAGTACCATACCGTTGGCTACATTCTCTATGTTGTATGTTACATCCCCATGACATATTTGCTGCATAATCCCCTTCACCTATTGAGCCCAACGTCCAACCCCGGCCCTCTCTGGGAATCAGCAGTTTGCTCTCTTAATCTATGAGTCTGTTTCTGTTTTATTGCTACAGTCCACATCTCAGTGAAATCACACAGCATTTGTCTTTCACTGTCCAACTTATTTCAACATTTTTAAGGCACACACAGTGCTGAACAAGATCTCTGAAACAAACAGATTATGAACAACATTCATGAAGCTTTGAACAAGAAATAAGGTTTTATATATGTATTTGCTTATATATAAATATATAAATAAATGGAATAGCACAAATATATACTTATATATTTCATATATGAAGAAATGTAAATAATTTCTTTTTCACATCCATAATTTACTTTTTGCAAGGAACACCAAAACTAATGCTCTTGATTATTCTTAGTTAAGAGCATATTTAACCTCTTCCATTCCTTTTTCTTTCTTTTTTTTTTTTTAATATTTTTATTTATTTCTAGGAGAGAGAGAGACAGAGAGAGAGAGTGAGCAGGGGAGGGTCAGAGAGAGAGGGAGATACAGACTCTGAAATAGGCTCCAGGCTCCGAGCTGGCAGTCAGCACAGAGCCCGACGCGGGGCTCGAACCCACGAACCACGAGATCATGACCTAAGCGAAAGTCAGACGCCTAACCGACTAAGCCACCCAGGCGCCCCTTCCATTCCTTTTTCTTATATATTGTAATAGAATCAAAGTTCAAGGAAGCAGTCTAAGGAGAATCATTTTGATCTAGCAGAAATCATACAAACTAAACTCAAATCAGCACAGACACTTTTGCTTACTTGTAACTTGCCAACTACATGTCTTCCTCCATCAAGGCCTTCCTGCCAAGTCCATGTAGCCAGAAAGCCTGCACAGTCTCCATCAAGATACCAGACTTCAGAGAAATGAGGGAAGTACTTTTAAAGTGTGCCAGGGATGGATTTAAAAAAAAAAAAAAAAAAAAAAAAACCTCTCCTAGTTTTCTATAGATGTGAATAAAATTTCCTGGTGATTAAAAGAGAAGGAATTAAGGCTTAAAAGACAAAGTTGGGAAGGTTTGGGGGCACCTGGGTAGCTCAGTCAGTTAAGCATCCAACCTTAGCTCAGGTCATGATCTCATGGTTCATGAGTCTGGTCCTGTGTGGGCTCTGTGCTGACAGCTCAGAGCCTGGGGCCTGCCTCAGATTCTGTGTGTCTCTCTCTCATTGCCCCTCCCCTGCTTCTACTCTGTTTCTCTCTCTTGCAAAAATAAATAAAACATTTATGAAAAAAAGTTGGGAAGGTTTGGTAACTAATAGAGGATTTGAAGTCTGACCTCACTCAAAGTTCAATGAGAACACTATAAGCAAACTATGAGCAAGCGTACAGAGCAGTGGGATTCATCCTGGCCCCCTAGAACAATGCGTTGACTTACAGAAGAAGACTGGGCCCCCAAGCCATCGCTTATAGTCAAAACAACAACGAAACAGTGAAAAACCACACATTAGTCCTCTGATAAAGACAACGGGACAAGGACAAAATTTCTTTATTTTCAGCAAATATGATTATCATTGGCAATACCATTGTATCATATTGAGCTAATGTTCTGCTTGAAAGTTCTGTATGTCTCTGGTTCATATTTTATCAGAAAAATAATTATTAGTTAATGTCACTTACTTGGTAGATTAAAATCTTAAAAACGTAAAATAAATGATAAGGAAAAAAACCTTTGGAGGGTAGCTTGGTGGCAAAATCATTCAGAGGTGGAGGAAAGGAGGGTAGGTAATTCACCTGAAAGTCCAAATCTACCTTTTACAAAGCAAAATCTGGCAACACCTCAATCACAAATCTAAGGCAATACACAAAGAAATCTGTCCACGTTCATAATTAGGTTACCTGTTTTACATCTCGGACAAGATGATGCAAGAGCATATTAGTGGGTCCTTGTTTCTGTAATAAGGAAGAAAAGACAAAAATTAGTCCTTTTAATTACCATGTGCAAGGGGGAAAATATTTTATTTCAGAATGTATAAATAACCCAGAATCCTGAAAATTTTCTTCAACCTCTTTAGTAATGAAGCTCACCCCAATAATTAGAAAGGTGTTTCCTAAGAGAGGATAGAATTAGATTGATATCCTTTTCAAAGCAAGATGTATTTTTAAAATTTTTTAATGTTCATTTATTTTGAGAGAGAGAGAGAGGGAGACAGAGAGCAAGGAAAGGGCAGAGAGAGAGGGAATCACAGAATCCAAAGCAGGCTCCAGGCTCTGAACTGTCAGCACAGAGCCCGATGCAGAGCTTGAACCCACAAACCATGAGATCATGACCTGAGCCAAAGTCAGAGGCTTAACCAACTGAGCCACCCAGGTGCCCCCCAGATGTGTTTTAAAAAGATATATATGTAGATAGTAAGAACATAATTAACTTTTTTTCGAGACAAAAATAAATTTTAAATAATTTATAACTATCCTTTATCATATATAAACTACACAATTACACACCCCATCACACAATTACATTCCATCCACAAATATTTATTGAATGCTTACCATGTTCAGTCAAGTTTTGAGGGAGTCAGTGAAGAATAGAAGTACTTTCGTCACAGTGTTTACAGTCTAATTGAAGAGAGTAGGGACTCAATGAGGAAATAACCTAAACTATGAAGACTGTGTGTGCTCAAAAAGAGTTGCAAAAAATTGGTACCCTAAGATTGGATTTACTGTGAACTGAAGTATTCAAAAAGGCAGGCCTTGAGTAGGGCTTTGAAGAAAGGGTAAGATTCAAAGGACAAGGAAGGACATTAAAAGAAGGGTGCTTGGCTTGAGCAACTGGTGTTTCCCAGTGAGTTAGTTGGTCTGTTTTCAACAAAGGGTTTGCGTAGGAAAGTTGCAGGAACAGACGTTTAACAGTGGCCTTAGGTTCGGATGCTTCCAAGAACTCAATAAAAGTAATTTGTTCTTATTCACATCACTGGCTTTAATTATGGTCTTACTGTCGTATTTTCTTAAATTAGTTTATCTTTCTACTCTGTGTTAATTAATTAAAAGAAGAAACACAGACATGACCATAGGATATAATAGATTTGGTGAGAATGTTTGTCCTTTGGTTGAGAAATCTTTCTAATTTATCTTTGTACATGAATATTCAAGGAGACTTGAACATTCAATATTTAGCTTAAGTTAAAGCTTAAGCAAATTAATAAATAAATCTTAAGGGAGGTGGTTGATGGGATAGTCCAATACTCACTGTATTATAGAGCTCTTCCAGTCGGGGGATGGTAAGAAAGCGATGGAGATTCACTCCATACTCTATTAGGAGCTTCACAAAATCCACTCGATCCATCACCAAAGCATCTAACATTGCTTGTTCCAGTGTGCCAGGCTTCAAAGGTGGAAATCATAAGTGACACAGAGACAATTAAGAAAGCAGAAATATGAAAAAGTAGAAATAACTAAAGAATTACATATAATTAATCTCAATACAGACACAACAGTCATAAACTACAATCTCAATAGAAATGTTCAGGACCTGAGTAAAGAAAAAATAAAAAGCGAACCTAAAGGCATAAAAGACACCTTAAATAAATCTGTTCTTCTCTCAGAAGACTGACAATTATAAAGATCCCAAATTACTGTATAGGTGTAATACAATTCTAATTTAAAAAAAAAAAATCAAGGTTTTGTTGTTGTTGTTGTTGTTGTGTTAACTTAGCATGTTTTCATTTAAACTACATCAGTTTCTAGGGGCACCTGGGGGGTTCAGTCGGTTAAGCGTCTGCCTTTGGCTCAGGTTCTGATCTCAGGGCTTGTGAGTTCGAGCCCCGTGTCAGGCTCTGTACTGACAGCTCAGAGCCTGGAGCCTGCTTCCGATTCTGCGTCCCTCTCTCACTCTGCCCCTCCCCTGCTCATGTTCTCTCTGTCTGTCTGTCTCTCTCTCTCTCAAGAATAAATAAAACATTAAAAATAAATACATAAACTACTCCGGTTTCTGAATATAAATGGCAAATTAAAAACACTCATTTACTTTTACTCTGACATAAAACTTTACTAAAATTATAGCAAAATATATTTTTTAAAGAAATGAATCCACAAGAATACAGAGGTCCAGAGTATAGCATTTTGGAAGTTGGAAAGAAGATGGTCAAGCAGTAATTGACTTAGCAGTCCCCAGAAACCCAGAAGGCAAAAGTCCCCAGAAATCGAAACCGGAAAAAGCCAAGAACCAAACAGATCTATCTGTTTGCCAGAATCCTGAGAGCCCCAAGATGAGGTCAATGTACAACTAATGAATTCCTAATGCTGAGATCTTCCCAATCCTCTTCCCCGATCTGACTTCCATTAACACTAGCAACGAGGCTTTTACCTTATCCAGGCGGGGAACTGGAGGATTCTTTTCTGGTAAAGGAACTAAGAGAAAAGGCAAAACATGCTGTCTTCTCAGGTCCCCCAACAAACGGCGTCCAGATCACTCCACCGTGAGGCTCAAAACTACACTTAAGCTTCACCTACAGGCTCAGAATTTCCAAAGAGCTTTTTCTCCTCCACTCTTAAATAAAATCCCAGAACAAACACACCACAAAACATCAATCAGTAAGAATCAGACAATGCACGAAGGAAGAAAACTTCAAAAAACAAACGATCATTAATATCCTCAGCAAAATAAGATACTACATTCAGGATGCTTAAAAAAAAAAAAAAAAAAAAAGCTAGGAACAAATTTGTTCTTAGAAATTAATAGTATGGTACCAGAAACAAAAAGCTCCATATAAGGCATGAAAAGTAAAATTGAAGAAATCTACCAAAGGAAAGATATGGAAGATAAAAGAGAAAAGATAAGATTAGAGGAGCAATCCCTAAGTCCCATATTTAAGTCCTATGAATTCCAGAAACAGAACCCAGAGAAAACAGGAAGCCAATTGCCCAGCACGGAAACACGTATGATTGCTAAATTGAAAACACCTGCCCAGCATTACGGATCCAAAGACTCACAACAGTTCGCATCATTGTGCACTCTGAAAACACTAGAAAGATAATTTTTTTGAACTTCCAGAGAGGAAAAGAAACGGTCACGCAGGATCAGAAAACAGAAAGATTTTTATTCTTGACAGCACTGTTGAATGCCAGAAACTAAGCCTTCAAAATTAGTCCTGATCTTTGATGAAAATATATCCACACATGTTAAGTCCTCAAAATGTTTCTCTTTTGTGTTCCCTTTCCCAGAAAGTTACTGAAGGAGACACCCCATTAAGCTAAAGCAGTAAGCAAACAAGAGGAAGGCCCGGGGACCAGAAAACAGGTGATCGACCCCAGGACAGAGGCACAGGGAAGCTCCAGCACGATGAAGGGACAGGCAAGCATGACACCCCAGGGCCAGGAGCAGTAGGCAGTTCAGGTGGTAGCAGTGAGGGCAGCACCACACACAGAAATGCGGAGACGTCTCTAAAACAGACGAATCCGAAAATAGCAATATGACTTGTTATTTAGAAATATGGAGATTCAGGAATGTCAATAACCACCAAAAACTGTCAAAAATACTTAGGTCTTCTGGTCAGCGGGGCAGAGGACTCCTACTTTTTCCTTTTTTTCTTTTTAGTAGCCTTTTAGTATCATTAGTTTATTACCATTAGATGTTTGAAAAATGGGGCGCCTGAGGGGCTCAGGTGGTTAAGCATCTGACCCTTGATTTTGGCTTGGGTCATGATTTCACGGTTCATGGGATCAAGCCCTGGATTGGGCTCTGTGCTGGCAGCGTGGAGCCTGCTTGGGATTCTCTCTCTTTCCTTCTCTTTCTGCCCCTTCCCTGCTCATGCACACGTGTGCACATTCTCCCTTGCATGATCTCTCTCTCTCAAAAAAAAAAAAAAAAAAAAAGATGTTTTCAATAATATGCATGTCTTAGTTTGACTGAAAAATAAGATACTGATGGTATGGTCACCACTGCAATTTTTAAGAATGAAATGTTAATAGTGATTATCGTTAGCACTGTGGATAATCTTTCTTCTTTCTGCTTTTCTCTGTTTTCACTTATTTCTACTGACAGTGTGTATTACATTTTCATGCAAAAATAAGAAAACCTTTAAGTCTGAAATAACAATATAAAAATCTAGCCATAGAAAAAAATAAATGAAATACGCTTCCATTCTTTCTTTCTGCCAACTTTGTTTGCCAGTTTCAATTAGGCTTCACAGAGCCTGGGGAGGGGAAAAATGTTTTTAGGGAGGCAAAGTTGCTGAGAAAAATGTCTCCAGTATCCTGGACACCCAGCTACTGCAATGTTACCTCCAGACCCCTCCAAAACCAATCTATCTCTACTCCTTTTTTTTTTTTCGGTCCCTCCTTTAGAAGCCACATTTTTTTCCCAAATAAATAACTTCATTTTCACTATACCTTCCAATGTTGTCCATAAATTAGGATATGTTTCTTGGCAATGTCCATTCTGTCCCAAGCCATTGCCAGATTTAATTGTTCTGATGCTGCTAAATTTGTGCCTAGGGTAAAAGGGAACAATCATATATCCTATTTAAAATATCAACATATAAAACACCGAGTTCCGTGGAACATGAGAAGAGGAAATGAGAAAGATATGTAACCACTTTAAGACACTCACCCTTTAGCAGAGCCGTTAGGATTACTAAATCAAGGTCTTGTGATTCCTCAGAATCAGCATCAAATATGGTAATCTATAACAGTTGAAACACAGAAAGCCATACATTTTGGGAACTCATAAAGAAATGGTTTCAAAAAGTACCCACAAAATGCATTCTAGAGCTAATGAGTTGAGCAAAACATTAATGTAAAAAACCATACAGAGTTAATCTCCTTGATTTGTTACTCTCCTTTTTTACTCGTGGAAAACTTGTTAAATAAGGTAATGGAGAATTGTGAAAGCTCAAGGGAAAGAAAATAACTTAAAAAGATTCCATGTATCCTACAGGAAATATGAAAAAACACGACTACACTAAATTTACTACCCCTACTATAAAGAAAAGAAACTCAGTGTCAATTCCTTTTTTTTTTTTTTTTTTTTTTTAGTTTTTTAATGTTTGTTTATTTTTGAGAGAGAGAGAAAGAGCGCAAGCAGGGGAGGGTCAGAGAGAGAGGGAGACACAGAATCTGAAGCAGGCTCCAGGCTCTGAGCCATCAGCACAGAGCCTTATGTGGGGCTAGAACCCACAAACCATGAGATCATGACCTAAGCCGAAGTCGGACACTTAACGGACTGAGCCACCCAGGTGCCCCTCAGTGTCAATTTCTGTAAAAAAAAAAATTGTTCCTTTTGACAAGATACCATATGACATTCTTCTGTTCACATAGCATTAGAAACTAAAATTTTTGCTTTTTTAATAAGAAGGGAATCCTCAAAGATTTGTCATAAAATAAATGAGGCAATTACAATGCGCCCCGTGAATAAGTACAACGGACAGCACAAATGGTCTTCACAACATCAGTGTCCAATGCATCCTGGCATGAGACTGATTTTTTTTAAGACAAATAAGGATTTTATTTATGCTTATAAAAGGTTGCTTGCTGTTAAGAAATATGTCTCAATATTTTTAAATGAAAATACATTTTATATAGTAAAGGGAACTGTTGGGGAAAAAAGAGCCAAGTCTGGCAAGCCCAGATATGCCACTAACTAGTGACTCTTAGGGAAATATCTTCAGGCCACTGAATCTCGGGCTTCCCATCTACAAGGTGAGAGGAACCCACTAAATAATCTCTAAGGTCCTGTAAAGATAGAATAACTATGCTTCCACAATTCAGGTGTTGGTTCCAACTAATAGCCCCACTACGTGCATGAATAAAATTAACTCGCAGGCAGAGTTGAGGACCCAGTTCCTAACATGTGCAAACCTGTCGCAGACTACTGTAGCCTCCTCTTCATCCTTACACTGTTCCTTACTCTCTTTGATGACAGGAAGACACAAATAGAAGGGTGACCTCTGCACAATGTCCCTTTCTTACTGAGCACTGTGGGAAATATCAAATGTAGTAGGCCATGGACCAGACTTCAACTCCGAGCCCACGTTTAAGCTCTATCATTCTGTGACTGCTGACTCCGGGCAAATCACCTAAATTCTCTAGGTTTTAGCTCTGGCATCTCTGAAACTGAGATAAACAGTCACTGCCATATTGAACTCACTCATGGGGCCACTTTGGGGGGAAAAAATACAATTGAAAACATGTGGTTAACTGTAGACACGGTTGTTATTTTGTTGTTATTAGGTCAACTGAAACCTTAAAGTGTTTTTCATGTATGTTTATCTATGCTTTGTCACAGCCTGAATTTGTTCAATTTGTTTGCTTGTTTGAGGCCAGGTGCTTAAATATCACCAAAATCTTGTATGATTTGGTCTAGCTTTTGAATTCTGGAAAGGTCACTGTGAATCATGACATATTTTCATATTTACTATAATTGTTGGCTTTATAGCATCCAAGTCATTGATAAAGATTTTGATCAAAGTGCCCTAAAACATGAAAATCTTTTCCTAAATCTACATTATGTTCATAGCCCACAGTTGGTGGCCTCCATTTTCTGTCCCAGAATAAATTGTCATCTTTCCCACTGTTCAGTGCATCCCCAAAGATCTCCTACAGGATTTACTAGGATGTTATGATGCAGTCATCTAAGCCAGCAGATAAGTCATAGAGCTATGCTTTTACCCTCTGAAAAGATTTGTGGGTGATCATCACTAACTGTGGCCACTTTTCTGCAATACTGCCATGCTGGTTCTTTTCTGAAGTGCAGTCTGAAACTTGAGCCTCGTGGGGCAGTGGGCAGGGGAGGGAATAAAAAGCCAAGTTTACTCAACTAAGGGTCAAGTTCTCCAGACCTATATACTATCAAATTAAAATTAAAAACTACTCATTTTGGAGGCAAGGGGACACTTTGCTGTCTCAGTTGGGAGGGCATGAGATTCTTGATCTTGGGGCTGAGTTTGAGCCCCACACTAAGTGTGAAGAGTACTTTGAAAACTAAATATTAACATAAAATCATCTTAAAAAAAAACTTGGTTAAAGGTTGTAGAGGGGTGCCTGGGTGGCTCAATCAGTTGAGCATCCGACTTCAGCTCAGGTCATGATCTCAGGGTTTGTGGGTTCGAGCCCCGTGTTGGGCTCTGCGCTGACAGTGTGGAACCTGCTTCAGATTCTCCATGTCCCTCTCTCTCTGCTCCTCCGCAACTTGCTCACTCATGCACACACAATGCATGCTCTCTCTCTCTCTCAAAAATAAATAAATATTAAAACAATAAAAACTGTGAAATAAATATTACAAATGATGCACATTATCAGTTTTAAAGTTGGTTAAGTTATCAACTCATCATACTCACAGAATCCCTGTGCACCATACACTCCATGAGAATCTGAAAAAGGTGCTTGGACTGCTTAAGACTAAAGTTGAAAGTGTTCTGAATCATGCAGATGATCTCCTCCTTCACCTGAGGACGTAGGGTCCTGGGAGAGAGAGAAATAAATGGTCATGACTTGGTACAACGCCGAGAAGGGAACAAGCCAAAAGCTTCAGTGGGAAGTGGGACAAATGTCCCATCCGACTGAGAAGGTTCCCGTGGCTGCCTCTGCTGTGCGAGCAAATGAGCAGGAAGCAAAGGGAAGCAAGGCACCGGAAGAGGCTGGATTTGAAAGTGAGTATGGACGGATCTGCCATGATCCTGGAAAGAATGCACTCTGGGATAAGATTCTCGAGGTGACAGATTTCCAGGGGACTGTGTATCTCTAGAAATTGCAAGCATCATATCTCAAAGAATCAGACACTCCACAAGGTTTGAGAAGCACACGTTTAGGGTAACTTTGGGAAAGAGAGACACAGGAAAGAATAAGAACAGGAGCAAAAGGCAGAAGTAGAAGCTGGGGGCTGAGGGGAGAGAGGGAGTGTAAGGAAAGGGTGGTCAGAGCATTTATACCATACATACTGATTATACATTTATTATGTAAATTGGAGGGGCCAATATTTAGTTCATAGGCATTATAGTTACTTACACAGAAGAAATATCATGCTTTTGAAAATGGAAAAATCACACTGGCTACAGGCATGGCTAAAGAAAAACTACCTTTTTAGTTGAAAAGGTTAAAGAGTTAAAACCTCAAATAACTACAATATACGTTATATAAATGCCAGAAGGCTGATTTCTCCAATTCCTGCTATTGTTACTAATGGCAAATGGACCTGAAGGTGATCAGGGCCAGGATCGGTGTTCTCACTCACCACAGGGTTTTCTCAGCCATCAAGACCAACTGCAGACTATCTCCTCCCTCCCTCCCCCTGGAGATGCTTTCCCCCCTGAAGCTCAGACAGGGTTCAAGAGCCCCTAATAGAGGCAGAGCCATTCTTTAGCTAAAAAAAAAAAAAAAAAAAGGCAACTCGCATCAGAGGAGAGCATTTTGGTGTTAATTAATACGCACAAAAATCACTGAAAAGTTAATTCCAGTCTCATCCTCTGTCCCCAAGGATATCTGGCCCACATAAAAGCGAGCTTAAAGAATTATAACAGAAAAATAAATAGTCACTGTGATTTAAAAACTGAGGAGTCAGCAACTCACCCTTCGTCTGCTAAGTGTTTGTGGGTGAAGGCCAGGAGATCGGCTGCCCTGCCTGTGCCTTCACACACCACCACCGGAGCTTTGTCTCTCACGGTCTCCCACACCGTGAGGATGACATTGGGACCTCCTTCTACCACCAGCCCCACCACGGGCACGCCTTGTCTTGAACCTATTTCAGATGGCGAACAACATGAAACTGTTACAAAGAAATCCTATGTTGGCCAAGCATCCATTTTGCTTTCCTCAACACAAGTCTTTCAATTACCACATAAACCTATTACTTGCACTCACTCCCCTCTCTTCCTGGACTCACTCAGGCTTGCTTAGTTCAAGACCAAGCCAGAAGCTTGGACTTTCAATAAAACCACTTATATATGTTGAGAGCATCTTCACACTTTCCCTAGTTAAAAAGGTACTTAAAGGTTTTCACTAATTAAAAAAAAATTTTTTTTAAGTTTTTTTATTTTGAGAGACAGAGAGAGAGAGAGAGAGAGAGAGCAAGGGAGGGACAGAGAGAGGGAATCCCAAGCAGGTTCCTCAGTGTGGGCAACAAGCCTGACAAAGGACTCAAACTCACGAACCGTGAGATTGTGACCTGAGCCGAAGTCAGATGCTTAACCGATTGAGCCACTCAGGGGCCCCCAATTAAAAAACAAAAAAATTGTTTTAAGTAGTGTTCAAGAAATTTCAACTTCTCATTGTAGGAAATTTCAAACATATCTTGAAAAAAAACCCAGCAATATAATGGATCCAATGTATTTATCACTCACCTCCAAAAATGATCAAAATTTGCCAATTCACTCAACTTCTAGATGATTATTTCTAAGTACAAGATGGGATGGGTAACTCTCCAAGACTTTTATATTTCAACATATTCTGTTTTTTAAATGTATTCCACTGTTTAAATTTTTTATCACGAGGATATATTATTTTATTAAAGGAAGGAAGACAAAAAAAAAAAAAGGAAAGACCATGGAATCATTCTTTTTGAGAAGATATTAAGTGAAAAAAGTTACAGAATAATGTATATAGTATGATCCCTTTTATAGTTTTAAAACCACATACATGAATATCTATTTTATATGTTTGCATTATATACATTTATGTATGTGCTTGTATGATATATACGTGTATGTATGTCTAGATATATATCCAGATATCTTTACACATATATGACCAGAAACAGTGGAAGGGTACACATCAAACTATTAATAATGGAGAAGGGAGGGGAGGATTTGGAGAAATGTTGAAAAAGAACGATTAATCATGAATTATTGAAATCTATGGAAAAAACTTTTGTAAAAGATCTCTTATATCCTATATAATGAAACACTATGCAGCCATTAAAGGTGTACTAAGCTATGCTTATCTTTTTTTAATGTCTATTTATTTTTTAGAGAGAGAGAGACAGAGCATGACACAGAATCTGAAGCAGATTCCAGGTTCCAAGCTGTCATTGTCACCACAGAGCCCGATGCAAGGCTCAAACTCATGAGCCGTGAGATCATGACCTGACACGAAGTTGGACGCTCAATGAACCAAGCCACCCAAGTGCCCCCAAGCTATGGTTATTGATGTAGAAATGCATCCAAGTTGAAAAGTGTGTATATTATATGAATCTAGTGTTTATTTAAAAAATGTTGCTGTGTGTATGTAGAAAATTTCTTAAAGTATATATATGAAAAAGTTGACAATAATTTTTTTATTGTAAGAATATAGAAAACCCTTCCTTTTCTTATATGTTCTTTGCTTTATCTGAACATGAAAATATACAGCACTCTTATCATCAGGAAAAAAAAATCAATAAGGGTAAAGAGGGAATTCAATTTCTGCTGGATATATCTTTCTTAAAGCAATAACTAATTCCCACAAAAATAAAAATATTTAGGATTGTTTCCTATGAAAAGGATCTCACTGATGCTACTAATTAAATTTGTTAAGAAAGAAAAAAACTTGTCAAGTTCTTGCTGAGAAATCTCACTGGAGAGCTGCCTCTACTCTTAGATCCCAGGGTTAGGCAAGAATATATCATGCTTTCAAATTAAAAGCTCCTAGAACGGACATCCCTGGAAAACACACTACTCCATTGAGAGTTGGATTATGAAGAGATACAGAGGCATCTGATCCAATGCTTTCTATCCTCAGAGGCTTAGGAACTGATGCTAGCCACATTTCAAATGGCTGAATCCAAGAATTCCTATAGCAACTTTACAATGTCAGGCCTTTGGGGAGGGGGGGGGGGGGTTGTAAGTACTCTTGGCCAGGATCAAGGGTTTGCTGGGGACTCTAAGAAGTCTGGCTGAAAAGAAGTGAAAGAAATCAACAAAATACTTAAGTATTTTCATTCCATCCAAATAAGTCTTTTTTTTTAATTTTTTAACGTTTTTTAAATTTATTTTTGAGACAGAGAGAGATAGAACTTGAGTGGGGGAGGGGCAGAGAGAGAGGAAGACACAGAATTTGAAGCAGGCTCCAGGCTCTGAGCTGTCAGCACAGAGCCGGATGCAGGGCTCGAACTCATGAACTGTGAGATCATGATCTGAGCCAAAGTCGGCCACCCAACTGACTGAGCTACCCAGGCGCCCAAATAAACCTCTTTTTAAGCAATATAAATATGGTAGGAAGTAGTGAACATGATAGGTATAGAAATCAGCTTTGATACGTAAGAATTTTGCATCTGTTGGGGACTTTGTTTTCCTCCCTCCCTCCCTTCCCTCCTTCATGAATCCTTTTTCTTCTCCCCCTTCTTCTCTCTTCTTCCTTCCTTCTCTCCTTCCTTCCTTTCCTGTGAGTGAGTGAGTGAGTGAGTGAGTGAGTGAGTGAGTGTGTGTGTGTGTGTGTGTGTGTGTGTGTGGGCGGCTTCCTGTTTTTGCTCCTTCATATTGGTTTTCCTTAGAAAATAAATGTTACCAATCCACCAAAATGGACTCCACATTCATTCTCTACACAGAGTGAAAGTCTCCAAATAAATCCCAAGTCTCAAGACCCTTGAAAGAAACGTTCCTTGACACCATATGTAAGCTTCAGGTTGTATGCATTCATCCACAAATGAATCAGAATAAGAAAGACCAGACTTTGCTCTCCTGGGGCACACATTATGATGCTGTAGAAACCCCCTGAGCAATTTCTGGGGTAAGGATAGGTCAGGTGAGGCAACAGGACATTTCAGGTCATTGATATTTTCCACCCCAAAAGGAGCCCTCCCTGCAGGGACTCTTCTTTAGGGCCAGTCTCTGACCTGTCCTCTCCTCTATGGATCTCCCTTCCCCCACCCACATCTACTCTGCAGAGGACCTGACCCTCTCTCCCCCTTCCTGACCTAAATGAGCTTCCAACCTTCATTCACACTAAGCACTAAGTGACTGGCAACGGTTCCCAGGGTCCCTCCCACACACAGCCCCACCCCAACAAGGAGATTACCTGTATCAAAGGAGAATGAAAGGAAAAGAAAGAAACAGATATTTATTAAGGGCATACTATACGGCCAACACTATTCAAGGCACATCAAACATACATGATCTCAAGTCTCACAACAAAAGGTAGACAGTTCTTTCCCTTTTATATTAAGAAAACAGTTTAGGGGTACCTGGGTGGCTCAGTTGGCTAAGTGTCCAACTCTTGATTTCAGCTCAGGTCATGATCTCAGGGTTCTGAGATCAAGCCCCGCGTCAGACTCTGCACTGACAGCATGGAGTCTGCTTGGGATTCTCACTCTCCATTTCTCTGCCCCTCCCCTACTCATGTTTTCTTTCTCTCAAAATAAATAAACTAACTTTAAAAAAAGAAATAAAACAGTTTAACAGATGTAAACTCCATTGGTCAAGGTCACAGGCAGTAGATGACAGAGCTTTGTAAGGACATTTAACATTTTTAATCAAAACTCAAAGGTTGAAGAGGACTTGCACCTCCCAAGGGCCTTGGCTCTCTGGTCTTCTTCCTCAAGGGTGAAAGCATTTTGTAGAATATTTAACTCATGGAAACAGACCGAGGCCCCCTTTCTGTTGTCTTGGATAAAAAGTCTCCATTTCTCCAGACAGCATCTACCTTTCCACCTCTCCACCCAAGGATGTTTGCTTGCTGATTCTGACCCTTTCCTTTCTTCTCCTTCCTACAGATACTATTACAAAAGAGACAACAGACCCAAAATGGAGTCCCTTGTGCTAAGTTCCACATTAGCAAATGAAGACTTAATACCTAACTGCACTTGCAGCCTCTCCCAGGAATGTAACCTTTAACCAGTCAGTGGGGAATTATCTAGTTGGCACTAGTGAGGTAATCTGCCTAGTGGGATCCCCCCATGCCCACTCCACCTTCCCCCAAAGGAAAGTGGTCTTGCCCTATACAATCCACTCCTTGTTAGAATAATTCTCTTGTCACACCTCCTTCTCCCTATAAAGGTCTTTCATTCTGTCCTGTCTCTTGGAACTCCTTTTTACCTGCCAGATGGGTTGCTGTCCACTGGTGAATCACTGAATAAGGCCAATAAAATCTTTAAATTTACTCAGTTGAATTTTGTTTTTAAACACTATCACAATGGCCATCTCAAAGCATCCCTGGAAGCATGACACAACACTGATACCAAACAAAGGCCCTTACCTTGTTTACTTGTTATACCCATTTTTAAAAATTTTATTTAAATCCAAGTTAGTTAACATATAGCATAATAATGGTTTCTGGAGTAGAACTCAGTGATTCACCACTTACATACATCACCCAGTGCTCATCCCAACGAATGCTCTCCCTAATGCCCATCACCCATTTAGCCACCCCACCCACCCACCTAACACCCCACCAGCAACCCTCAGTTTGTTCTCTGTATTTAAGAGTCCCTTATGGCTTGCCTCTGTTTTTATCTCATTTTTCCCTCCCTTTCCCTATGTTCATCTGTTTTGTTTCTTAGGTTCCACATATGAATGAAATCATATGGTATTTATCTTTCTCTGACTGACTTATTTCACTTAGCCTAATACACTCTAGTTCCATTCACACTGTTGCTGCAAATGGCAAGATTTCATGCTTTTGATCACCAAGCAATATCTCATCATATATGTGTACCACATCTTCTTTATCCTTTGTCAGTCAATGGACATTTGGGCTCTACTCAGTATTTATCCAAAGGATACAAAAATGCTGATTCGAAGGAGCACATGCACCCCAGTGTTTATAACAGCACTATCAACAGTAGCCAAATTATGCAAAGATCCCTATTTCTAAAAGCTCTGTTTGATTTTAACCCTTCCCTGTCTAGGGCATACCACCACATTTGAAATGTCATCCTCTCTAATGACCAAATTGATACCCTCACTCTTCTCAAGCTAGTCTCCTTACTGTTCTTTAGTCATTCCCATTCTGGTATCAATACTGCCCCTACCCAGCCATCCTCCACCCATCCAACCCTACAGGTGGCTGGAGGCTTTGCTAACATCTCCATCGTTGCACAAAACCTCTCCTGACTCTGCTGTCTCCAAGACCTCTTCCTCCCTCCTGCCATCCACAATTCTGTACCCCCTCACATCCTGCTTTCTTCTGGCTGTGGGTTCACATGTGTTCATTTAGGCAGGGACCAGCTGGGACCTCTGCACTCCGTATGGATGACAAAGGAGTGCCTTTCTACATAGCAGCGCCCCAGCCAGGCCCTGGGGGCTGAGCCTCTGTGGTACTCACGGCTATGTATTTTCTGCAGAGAGAGGTACTTTTCCAGGTTCCTCCTGAGATTCATCTCATTTCCATATTTGCCCACAGTCCCATCATCGGACAAGATGAAGTGGGAATGCATGCTGTTGAGTGTGGTGAGCTTGCTGAGGGGGTTGCCCAGAGTCTGGTACAGGCACACCACCTGGAAGACAAGAGGGGGGCAGTGCTCAAGGTCCTTCCCTGGGCTCAGCTGCTCCCGAGGGCTGTCCATGCACCATGGAGTTCCTGCCAAGGCTAGTAAGTGCTGTTTGCTCCCTAGAGAGGTGTTTCTCAAGCTATCTGCAGTGAAGAATCGATTTTTTTTAACCTTCCATTTTTCATGGATCACTGTGTGGTCCTACTATGTGTAACTAGTACGTGGCTCATACCACATGAGACTCAAAACACAAGGACACAAGTGCAACAACTCTTGCACACACTGTGCTCAGCAAGATAAGCCCACTGGCCATACACTTAGATGTCACAGCACTGCTACATTGCTAAAAATATTTATTTTTAATTTCTATACTTACCGTGTCTCAGACTGTAATAAAACAGTTCAAGGATATACAGTAATACGCAGACTACATTGTTATCCAGAAAATATGACTTTCAATAGATCTACTCCAAAATAATATTTTGGCACTGCTTTTTTTTTTCTAGTATTGAAACAAAGAGTGACAGCCAACCAGCCGCATGGAGATCCATCCATTCAGTACAAAACATCCCCATCTTTGTTAATATTTGTGGATTCTTCCTTAAGCCATTCCAATTCTCAACTGTTTTTAGAGACGAAAAGCACACTATTTGGAGTAGGAGGGCCCAGACTCTTCTGCTTCCTAACTTTTACTCTGGGTAACTCCTACCTCCTTTCTCAGGCTGACTTTCCTCATGTCTAAGTGAGAATGATAATTCTCACAGCAGAGGGTCTCTGGGAGGCTTAAAAGAAATGATGATTTTTTATAAAAGCAAAAAATGGACAATAAAAGAATTGTAAAGTTATGGTACTAATTTTTTTAATGTTTTATTTATTTCTGAGAGAGAGAGAGAGAGAGAGAGACAGCGTGAACAGGGGAGGATCAGAGAGAGAGGGAGACACAGCATCCAAAACAGGCTCCAGGCTCTGAGCTGGCTGTCAGCACAGAGCCTGATGCGGGGCTCGAACACATGAACCGTGAGATCATGACCTGAGCCAAAGTCGGACACTTAACTAACTGAGCCACCCAAGTGCCCCAAGTTATGGTACTATTAAAGTACTACAGTACAGTAGAACATTATTAGGCATAAAAAAATCAGAATTCACCTTTCACCCCCTAGAATGTGGTTTCTTAATACAATTTCCCATTAAAAGCAAACAGCCATTTCTCTAGGAGAAAAAAATATATATACACAATTAGCCCAGAACAGCTTTTTTTTCCTTCAAATTAAAATATAAGGAAGCAAGGGAAAACGATTAGAACTGTGTTAAAAAGGACTCAAGAGATAACCTGCAAAGTTTCCATTGGCCAAAATGGGACAAGTTGGGCAAAATAAAGAGTAATGACTAGAATGGAATAATGAATTGAAACATTTGATATGTTCAAAAGATATCTCATTGTTCACCTTGGAGAATGGTAGATAACCAACTCACTGCTTTGAAAGCTGGAAAATAAAGAATCAAGCATTGTGTCCTTTCCCATACAAAAGTACCACAAAGTAAATCAAATGGTTGATGAGAAGATGTTTCTCCTTATGGAGTGTTTAAACTAATTAATAAAGAACACTATAATTACATATCTGTATTTGCAACTCTGTTGAGGTCGTGAATCTAGGCAACGACATTATAAAAAGAAAAATAATCATACATTATGAGGGAAAGGACAGACACACCTCTTATGGCATAAATTTGCACATAAAGAACTTGTATCTGATCATAACTTTGGATCAAACTACCAAATACAGAAAAGACAAGACAGAGAAATAAGCTAAACCCTATTATTTTGCAGGCTAAATCTGCAAAATCCAAACAATGAAAAACACTTTAGGACAAATGACCTAGTTTCTTTATTTTTTTTAAGTTTATTTATTTATCTTGAGAGAGAGAGAGAGAGAGCATGCATGGGAGGGACAGCGAGAGAGGGAGAGAGAGAATCTCAAGCAGGCTCCACACTTTCAGCACAGAGCCCAACTCAGGAACTGAATTCACAAACCATGAGATCATAACCAAAGATGAAGCCAAGAGTTGGATATTTAGCTGACTGAGCCACCCAGACAACCGTGACCCAGTTTCTTTAACAAATAAATTGCACCCCCCACAAAAAAGGAGATGGAGGGAAAATCGATAGATTAAAAATGACTGAAAATAAGTGACTCAAGAGACATATCAACCCATCATGTTGTAGGGAACTTTTCTGGATGATGAAATCAAATGACTAAACAATATGACACAATCAGAATATTGAACAGAGACTGGCTATTTGTTGATATTCAGGAATTTATTAATCTTTTAGGTATGAAAATGGCAATGTGGTTATATATTTTTTAATTGTCCATATGTTTTAGAATACCTACTTTTTGGTACTTAGAAATACCAAATTATTGGTAAATTAATTAATTAGAAGTACTGGTAAAATATTTACCAATGATGTTACTTGATATCTGGGATTTGCTTCAAAATATTGAAGTGGGGAATGGATAAGGAACAGATGAAACAAAATTGGCTCTGAGCTCATAACTGTCGAAGCTGGGAGACAGGTACATAGGAGTTCATTATTTTAATAACTCTACTCCTTAATATGTTTGGAATTTTCCAAAATAAAAGTTAAGATAAACCATATACATGTCTATATTTATTTACATAGAGAAGTAATTAATTTATATAGGTAAGTAATTATGTTAAATAATTAAGCTAAATATCAGATTCTCATCAATGGGTTTCTGTTACTGCTTTTTTTCATACAATATGCTTTTTATTATGCATATGTACACATTCATAGAAAAAATCCTGGAATGATACAGACCAAAATGTTAATAGTGGTTATCTTTGCTTTTCAAATCTTTTTTTAATACCTGAGATATTTTCATCAGAAATATACACTACTCTTATAAACAGACTTAGACAAGTTCCTTCCCTTTAGAAAAACAGACGGGATCAAAGAATCAATACACAGGATAAAGCAGAGAGCAGTACAAGATAAGGAAACAGAAGGTTCACATCATGAATGCTATCACGTGCATGCCCGGGCAAGAAACTCGGCTATTACTCTGAGCAAGACAGGAGCCATTGAAGTGTTTTTCACAGAGAAGTGGCACGATCTGGTCTGTATTTTAGAAGAACCATTCTGGCTACTGTGTTGAGATGAGATTGCAATGAGAGACAAGGATGAGAGAAGGGAAGGCTATTACCACTATCATCCAGGAGACAGAAAATGGTGGCTGTGCGTTAACAGCAGAGGTAATGAGAAGAGGTCAGATTCTGGATATATTGTCTATATTTGAAGTGAAGCTAAATAGGGGGGGTTGGCACCTGCGTGGCTCATTCAGTTGAGTGTCTGACTTGATTTGAGCTAAGATCATGATCCCAGCGTTGTGATATCGAGCCCCGTGTCTGGCTCCGTGCTGAGCATGGATTCTCTCTGTCTCTCCCTCCCCCACTCACGTGTGCAAGTACACACACACACACACACTCTCTCTCTCTCTCTCTCTCTCTCTAAAACTAAGAAAAGAAAAGGTGAAGCTGAGATAACTTACTGATGGATTAGGTTGAGTTGTGAAAGAGATCATTCTAGGATTAGTCCAAGGCTTTTGGGTTGAACAACTGTAAGGATGGTATCATTATTTTCTAAGATTGGGCAAGTACGAAGGCCAGTATCAGTTTGGGGTATATCACATTTGAGATGTCTTTTAGATACCCAGGTGGTGCTCAGTTGGCAACTGGATACATGTTCATTCTCTTTTGGTGTGAACGGGTTGTCTACTTACATCTTTTCCAATAAGATCTCTCTGGTTCTCAATGACACCCCAAGGAGGGATTCCAACAGTCCATATTTTTCTCAAAGACTGGAAGGAATGGGCTTTCAGGGCATCCCCAACATGTTTGGACACACCTATTAACAATTAGTTTAGAAGTCAGACTTTTACGCACAGATCATGCAAAAACACTGCAACTGAAAGAAAGAGACAAATGGCAGATATGTGCACAAGGTCATTCGTAGGGAAAGTTGCTGGCCAGTGGAATTAATTTCTGATACCTTGGCTTCCTCTACTCTCTCTTAACACCTTTCTCCTATCACTGACCACTTTACCTGAACAACTCTCCTCTCCCTTTGGGTAAGTTTTGCTTATAACTTCAGTTCTGCCCCTATTTTTGATTGACCAGAAAGTCTTATGAGGCTATCATGAATGTTCTTTTTTTTTTTAAGTTTATTTATTTTATTTTGAGAGCCAGAGCACAAGCATGGGAGGGGCAGAGAGAGAGACAAGAATCCCAAACAGGCTCTGCACCATCAGTGCAATGACCAATGTGGGGCTTAAATTCACGAACGGTGAAATCATGACCTGAGCTGAGATCGGGTCGGATGCTTAACCACTGTGCCACCCAGGCGCCCCTTATCATGAATGTTCTAAATGTTTGTTTTTTTTTCTGTAATCTTCTCTACTGTTTCAGCAAAACATCCTGCAGATGTGTCCCTTGCTTCACTGAAGCAAAATGATTTAATAGTTTATATACATAAATATACTAGAACCAATGCATTCACACTTGCCCTTCTGGGATTAATAATAACAATAATTATAAGGGCCAACACTCACCTAACTCTCACAATGCACCAGGCACTTTTTAAGGAGTTCTGCATGTATTCACACTTTAAGTAGAAACTTTAGTCTATTTTATAGGCAAGAATTGAATCATAAAGAAGTTACATAATTTGCCCCAGGTTCTAGAACTGGTAATTTGTAGAGCTTGGATTCTAATCCAGAATATTAGACTTTTCTTTTTTAAACAGACTTTGTTTTTTAAAGCAGTTTTAGGTTCACTGCAAACTTGAGCCAGTGGTACAGATTTCCGCTGTACCCCCTGCCCCTATACACCCTCAGCCCCTGACCACTATCAACATTGCCCACCAGGGTGGTACATATGCACCACTCGTGAATCTACACTGACACATGATTATCAGCCAATGACCACAGTTCACATGAGGTGAGGGATGGGTGCTGTAGATTCCATAGGTTTGAAAAAATACATAATGATACATTGCCATCATTATAGTATCAGGGAAAATGGCGACATTTCCCTAAAAGTCCCCCACACTCCCCTTATTCATCCCCCTGCCATGACTTCTTGCAACTGCTGATCTTTATACTCTGTCCAATTTTGCCTTTTGCAGAATGTCCTAAAGTTAGAATCATGTGGTGTGTAGCCTTTGACATTGACTTAATCTGCCTTTTAATTACAACACTGCACCACGTACTCTTCCTATATATATAGTACTGACCCTATGTATGTCATCAGCACAGAAACAAATGAAAACTCTACACGTGCGCACGTCTGATGCACCACACCTAATCGTTTCTCCCTCTCTCTCTCTGGCACCTTCCCCTCCGACCTATCTTTTATACTTCTCTAGTCATTTCTAGAATCGGGTTCTGGACCACAGGTGTATACCACCATCAATTGTGTGGTCAACCACTGCAGGAGAGACTTGGATCCCAGAGGTTTGGCATGGGTTATCAGCATGGTGGTGCTGGTGGTGGTATTTCCGCATCCCACAGGGGGTCCTGCTCCATATTGCCTATGGAGACTTTCTATAAAACCAGACCTGACCATATTATTTCCTATTCATTCTCCTGTTCAAATTCCTTTGAGGGCCCCCTGCTACCCAGAGAATAAGACCTCAGCCCATCAGCATGGCACCTAGTATGGCTCCAGTCTCCCTGGGTGTCCCTGTCCTCTGCCACATGGCCCACCCTGGCCTATAGCCTCATCACCTCTTCCTAAATGTGCCTTACCCTCCCGTTGTGTGTCTGGCCCTGAATGGCCACCTCTGCCTAGCATGCTCCTTCCTACCCCTCCCTCAAGGTCAATACCAAGTGCTATATCCTTCTCTACGCCTCCTCAGGTACCCTCAGTTGGAACTGGAATGTGTCTTCCTCTTCCCTGTACTCACAAATACTTGCTTTGCATTTCAACCAAGACCCAGTGAGCACTGATTTTCAGTTAGTTGCTTATGGTCTGTCGCAGTACACCCTACCACTAACCCCAGGCCCCGGAAGTGACTCATCTTTCATCCACGGCATCTACCCAAATGCTTTATACATAGCAGATTCTTACAGCTTGTGGCATTCACCTTAATGCCAAAATTTAATTAAATGTCAAAAATTCATGCCAGATAATGTTCAACTACAGTAGGAGCAGCTCAAGAATAGGCAGATGCTGGTAAGCAAAACTTCTCAAATTCTTTACATAAGAATCATCTGGGGATGTCAAAATGGAGAGTGTGGCCCTGCTGCTCTGGGGAAGTATCTGAGATCTGCATTCCCAACAAGCTGCCAGGTGATCCTAATGCCGCTGGTCCATAGATCTTTCCCTGAGCAGCTGGGCCCTAAGGAGTTGTGGTTGAATTGGGTCTGATCCCGAGTATTGTTTAAGAAAGCTCTAGGGCGCCTGGGTGGCTCAGTTGGTTAAGCATCTGACTTTGGCTCAGGTCATGATCTCACAGTTCATGAGTTCAAGCCCCGTGTCAGGCTCTGTGCTGACAGCCAGCTCAGAGCCTGGAGCCTGTTTTGGATTCTGTATCTCCCCCACCTCTCTCTCTGACCCTCCCCTGTTCATGCTGTCTCTCTCTCTCAGAAATAAATACATTAAAAAAAAAAAGAAAAGAAAACTCCAAGTATGTCTTATTTCTCAGTTCTCTTGTTCATATGAACTATTTCAATAGTCTTTACACTCTTATATTTGTGTTCCCTAACTGGCCCTAACCTAAAATGTTTTCAAACAAACAAACAAAGCAGTAAGTAAAGTAAAGCACATGTTGTTAAAAAAGGGAAACAACAGGCCCAAAATGGAATCACTTAGGCCAAGTTATCACACGGGGGCTTAGCACCTAACTGTAGTGCCAACCTTCCCTG
The DNA here is from genome assembly GCF_003009895.1 of Hyaena hyaena. Classification (NCBI taxonomy): domain Eukaryota; kingdom Metazoa; phylum Chordata; class Mammalia; order Carnivora; family Hyaenidae; genus Hyaena; species Hyaena hyaena. Next base: position 374,047 of record NW_024081917.1, read on the forward strand.
GAAATGTAGTCTTAACCACTCAGTAAGACATTTTTTGATCAGCACCAGTGAGATAATCTGTCACAAGGACTCTCCCCCAAAGGAGATGAGGTAATCTGCATGAAAGAACTCGCTGCCTTCCCCCTCCAGGAGGGCGACCCTGCCTGGACCAATCCTTTCTTTTCTTTTGCTGATAACTTCCTTGCCCCACCCTCCTTCCTATAAAAACCTGCCACTCTGTACTTCTTCTCTGAGCATCTCTTTACTTGTGAAAGGAGATGCTGCCCAATTCGCGAATTGCTTAATAAAGCCAATTCGGTCTTCGAATTTATGCAGTTGGGTTTTTGTTGTCAAACTTGACCATGGGGAGTTTAGCTCTTGCCCATGCCCACATGCTACATACTTGCATGCATTCCGCATCCTCTCAAGCCTCACCAGAGCCTCAAGTTCATGAAAAGACTATTTTCTTTGCCAGAGGTTTACCCAAGGTTGTGTTAAAATAGCAGATTTTAGTAATGGTGAAAACACATTCCAGGAAAGGTCTATGATCCTTCTGGGTTTTTTTTTTTTCCTCCAGTCACTATGCTTTTTGTCTCTCACGCGCCACCTATCCCCTGGAGCACAGTGGAGCACAGATTAGGTGCCAGTCTGCCTGATTCAGTTAGAAAGACGAAGGTAAAGAAAAGAAAGAGAACCAGAGAGTGCACTTTACCAGTATTAATGCCTTCAGTTATTATCCAGGCTCCCGTTGTCTCCGCAGCTTTGACCAAACCTTGGCTGAAGATCTCTTTAAGTTTAGACGGCATCCTGAAGTTCTGGACGCCTCCATGGACAGAGATCACCAGCTTGGGCAGTTCCATCTTCCACTCTTTCAACATTAAATGTAACAGATGCTCTGCCTTTGTATCATAAGAGGTTCTAATGTACTGGAAGATATGCATACACACATGTACATGAAACAGTGAAAAGCTCCATGCCAGGCAACAATAAGCACACAGCAGGGTGACTGAAATGGCCCCAACTTAAAAGGAAGTGTCTGGCATTTCTTTAAAAGTTCATCTTTGTATAATGTAAACATTTACTGTGAAAGGATCCCACACCCGCTTTAAGTTCCTTCTGGGAATTACAAGTCACGGTAGGAAGGCTTCCTCTGGTTTTCAGGGTTGACCCACGAATGTTCTCTAGAAGGCCTGGGATGAGGCAGAAATACTTCAAGCTGGCAAAAACCACTGCTCCAGGAAACCCATTTTAAAAAAGCTTTTAGACAGAGGTGAAATGGGGTTTTTCATACATGGTATGGCCTCTAATTTACTTGACTATTTCATAAAGTTATATAACTTAAATTATGATCCAGGAGCTTGTACATTTAATTTATTGCAAATGTTACATTCTAAACATTTCCTGTACATAGAATTATCTCTCTGAAGATGAAGATTTCCAAAATAAGCACTTTTCACAAAGGAATCATATCTTTGACTAGTCAATGTAGCCCAAAGAAGAGAGAAATCTGAATCAGCAGGTAGGACCAGAATCATTTTGTGCTTTGCCTAAGATCATCATATACAACTGGCTGTCTTTTTCCAGCAGATGCAGCCACACGCAGCCTGTGAAAACCATACTGAGGAGGAGTCTGCCATCCTCATGCACAAGCCAACCAATGGCAAGAATAAGTCAGATTTACAGGAACAAGGGCACTAGAAACCATGAATTATAAAACTATACCAAAGAGAACCACAGGTAGAGAGCTTCACACATATGCAAATAGAATGATCACATTATCTTCCAGGACTCGATAGTGACTTAAAACAACTGTCCATCCATCCCTGCAATTCTTAAAACACAGTCCCTTTATTTAATTATTAAGATGTCAGAATTTCTTAACATCCAGGTGGTACAGCCATCACAGAATGTAAAAGAACCTAAGGAAAATCGGGATTCAATTTACAAGGGAGGAAAAGGAGTTGCTGTGGCTTCCTTACATATTCACATAGTGGGGGAAAACACAAGTTGACCTCTGTGAAATGGTTTGTGTTGTTCCGAATGGAGGAAGCTCTGATGTGGTTCACCGTTTCTCTACCTCAACTCTGCCTCCCGGGTGCCTCTCTCTTTCATCTAGAAGTCCTTGTCATCCTAGAAAGTACTTCTCCTAGAGACTTCAGATAAACAACGTTGATTAACTAAATTATCAGCACTGCCGTCTTTTCTTCCAAAGGCCAACCGAAGATGATGCCGAAGGTTAATGACTTACTTTCCCCCGACCCTTCCTTTATAATTAACTCAGGCAGATTCTTACTGGCATAGATTCTTCTCAAATCCTTTGTGGATTGAGGTGGGTGGAATAATCAACCCAGGAAAGGGAATGCAGTGGAGGGAGATGAATAACCAGCTCTCACTGCTTTCCTGCCTCTCACTGTAAACATGAAGTGCAATTCTGGTCTTAAATATGAAAGGTAGATTCTTCTCTTCTGAGAGATCAAATAAAATGAGTTCCAGGTACTTAGGATGTCATGGGAGTCTAATGCTAAGCATAAAACCATATTTTCAGTTCTCCTAAATGTACCATATTCTCCCTTGGCCTTCCCACAAGCCCAGAGTGGTCCTACCCCTCTGCCTCACTAGACACCAAACACCTCACTCACCTTTCTGATATCAGCTTAGCTGTTCCCACTTTCAGATGGCTTCCTTCACACACACACACACACACACACACACACACACACACACACACACACTCCCAGAAAAACAAGAGTTACCCTTTTCAGTCTCTCAAAGATCCCTGTATTCCCATCCAGAGCATCCCATGCCCCCCAACCCCTGCCCATGGGAATCGTTATTTATTTCCTGTATCCCTCACTAGACTATAGGCAACGTTGGTACATAGAACAGGTACCCTTTGGGGCTTAGCAAAGTGTGAGCATCCAATGAACATTTGCCAAATGGATGAAAAAAAAGAGTAAATCAAGGTGATTATCAATCAACATAAAAGCAAAAGGAGGTAGATTAAACTTAAGGGGAAATTTATATATGGGGTTCTGTAAGAGTCAGCTTCCAGAAAGGATTGTAGAGGGGGATAAGTACCATTTTCCCGCCAACTAAAGAAAACTTCAACACACAACACTAAACACCAGAGGATTAATAACTGGAAAAGTAGATTACTGTAAAACTCTATTATGAAACTTGATTATGACGGCATCATTAAGAATTGTTGTTTCAAATTCATTCAACTGAAGATCACGCTCCAGAACACAGTTGATTCTAAGGCTTCCTGAGGTGGAAGCTCCCTGCAGGTTCCCAAGGGAAATCTGCCTCTAATAAAACAGGTGAGTCACAAGCTCTCATAAAACATCTGAGAGACGGCTCTCATCTCTCAAAAAACACCTGAGAGATGGCTGACCTGTCAGAACTATGCAAATTACATGCAAAATTACAATATTAGGAACAGGAGAAAAACTGGCCTGGGAAGACCCAAGGACTATCATTTCTGGGGGTACAGAGAAAAACTCCTCTGTTTCCTCTCATGAGGACACAGCTGGCATGAACAGCCACAGGTTACTGGCCATCGCTATGGTCATGCTTCAGCTAAAGCCTGTTCTGTGGTGGTGACTTTAGCAACCGTCTCAAAGGCATAAGCCATTCTCCTATGGGGAAGGCATAAGCTTGCTGAACGAGGTCAATCAAATAAGGAGCCGGCCGTACCACACCCAGGAAAGGGATAATGCCTCAGACATAAAGGAAAGAGAAGGGTCAGGTCATTTTTGTGAAGAGGTCAATAACATGGATCACTTTTGCAATAACACCTGGTCATCTGATCATCTACACTTGGAAATACAATTTGGACAAACATCTGGAGGTTATTCTCTGTTAAAAACTAGCAACACAGGGTGCCTGGTGGCTGAGTCAGTTGAGCATCCGACTCCTGATTTTGGCTCAGGTCAAGATCCCAGGGTCGTGGGATTGAGCCCTGTGTCAGGTTCCCTGCTTAAGATTCTCTCTCTCTCAATCCCTGTGCCCCTCTCTGCTGCTTATACTCTCTCTCTCTCTCTCTCACTTGCTCTCTCTTTCTCTTAAAAAAAATAAAAAGCTAACAAAATAATGTGAGTTATCAGCAAACCTTGGAGTGGTGAGTGTGCTCTCCATCTTGAAATTTAATAGTGCCAAATGCATCTGTAGGGCTTTTCGTCGTGTGCTTTTCAACAGACCACTGCACATCTTCGTTACCACTGGCAGCTGAGCTGGTCCAGGAATAATCTATCCCATGATGGTCTCCAATTAATCGCCCACAGTAACACCTTAAATGTGGGATTAAAAACCAGTTTCAGAATAGAAAACTACACAATATCAAACCAGAAAATAGATGTAATGCTTCTACATTTTTCTAGGTAATATATAGATGATACATATGAACAGCTTTTGAAACTTCACATTAAATTTTATATTAGATTTGTGTCACTAGATTGTCTTCTGAGTTTAGAGATACCCTCAGTGGTTCGCTCCCTTGGCTGCACATTAAAATCGTCTAGGGAATGTTTAAAAATAACATACCAAAAGTCGTGTGCATACCTATGTTCACAGAAGTATTCTGAATCATTATTCTTAATGGCCAAGTGATCACTGACAGATGAAGAGCCAAACCAGTGTGACATATACTTATAATGGAATATTATCCAGCCTTAAAAAGGGAAGAACCCTGGATTTGCTTCAATATGGTTAAACTCTGAGGATATTATGCTAAGTGAAATAAGCCAGTCAGAATACAAGTGCAGCATGATTCCACTTATCTGAGGTACCCAGAGTACTCAAATCCCTAGAGACAGAAGAGAGAATGAATGGTGAGTGCCAGGGTCTGTGAGGAGTGTGGCCAGCGGGGAATTATTGTTTAATAGGCACAGGCTTTCAGCTTTGCACGATGAAAATGTTCTGAAGATCTGCTGCACAACAACATAAATACACTAAACACTACTGAAATTGTCAGGATGACAAAAAATCATACTGTACATTTTAAATATGTACAGTTTATGTTAATCATATCTCAACAAAGCTGTTAAGAAAAACTTGAGAGCGGGGGGGGGGGATGGCTAAATGGGCAAGAGACATTTAGGAAGACACTTGCTGGGTGAGCACTGGGTGTTATACGTAGGGGGTGAATCACTGGAATCTACTCCTGAAATCATTACTGTGCTATATGCTAACTAACTTGGATGTAAATTTTTTAAAATGCTATCTAAAAAAATAAAAGAAACAAACAAACAAAAAAAAAACAAATGAGGGGGGCCTGGGTGGTTCAGTCGGTTAAGCATCCGACTTTTGATTTTGGCTCAGGTCATGATATCAGGGTTGTGAGATCAAGTCCCATGCCAGCCTACTTGGTAGGCATGGAGCTTGTTTAAGACTCTCTCTCTCCTTCTCCCCCTCTCCCACCTGTGTGTGTGTACGCTCTCTCTCAAAAAAGAAAAAAAAAAGAGAGAGAAAACTAAAATTCTCTAATATGCAATACTTAAGGAGAATCAGAAAATGTCTTCATGTAAAACATAACATGCATATTGAAAGGAAGGAATATAATCTATGCAAAAAAAGTTCAACTTCAAGTAAACAGAGATGCCACAAGAAAAGAACCATGAATGAGAACTATAAATACAAATAATAAATTAATATTTGTAATATAAGGAAGGAAAAATTCAAAACATGTTCTTGCCAATAATGAGAAGGTTTGAAAACTATTTCAGATACACAGCCACAATTTCTACAGTGTAACAAAATAAACTAAGCAAATTAACAGGTTAAATCTTTTTGAAACTAGAACTATATAAAAACTAACAAAATATAATAATAATCATATTAGTGAAAGGATGAGAAGCTGCTCATGTTTCGCAAATTAGAAAACATCAGAAAGAAAAGTTACAATTTGAGCACCTAGAACTTTAAAACTTGTAGCAATGAAATATTATACATCTGCAGACCAAGAAAATTATTTGAATCAAATATGTGAGATCATATACCCATTATATACAAAGAGGTTACTCAACTTTATAAGTGACTCTGGTTTTTCGTGTGTGTGTGTGTGTGTGTGTGTGTGTGTGTGTGTGTGTGTGTGTGAAAAGCAACATAAAAATGTGTAAAAGTTATACTAATCAAGAAAAAAGATGACAATGAGAAGTCAGGACAGGAAGCCAGAGGACCATTATGGAGTCCTGCCTGGAGGGGCTCTTGATTCGAAGGATGGAGGAATAATCTGAAATGTATAGAATATACATAATCAGAATCTATCAGAGAGAAATGTATCACCTGGTCATCTTTCGAAGCAAGGGTTAGTCTTCAAAATGAAAAAGTGTTTATTCATAAGCTGAATGATTCATTTCACTGTAGCTTTTTCTAAATAGAACATGAGTGGAGGCAAACCATTCTTCATACCCAGAAAGATAAATCACTAACTTTTCACAGGACTATTCTTTAGTTTGAACCTACTTTGCTCAAAATATTTTTCTAGTCTAATCCATCTGAGTCAATGTAGTTTTATTCTAGTTTTTACCAGGTCATTAAATCATAGCAAGCTGGCCCCATAGAAGAAACAAATTACCCCCAAATAAAAAAAGTGGCGGGGGGGGGGAGGGGCGTCTGGGTGGCTCAGTCAGTTGGGCATCCAACTTCAGCTCAGGTCATGATCTCACAGCTTATGAATTCGAGCCCTGAGTTGGGCTCTGTGCTGACAGCTCAGAGCCTGGACCCTGCTTCAGACTCTGTGTCTCCTCTTTCTGCCTCTGCTCCACTCATGCTCTGTCTGTCTCTGTCTCTCTCTTTCAAGAATAAATAAATCATTTTTAAATAAAAAACTACCATGTTCATCCTTTTGGTTAAAACTTTAAGTCCCATGGGGCACCTGGGTGACTCAGTCGGTTAAGTGTCTGACTTTGGCTCAGGTCATGGTCTCATGGTTCATGAGTTCAAGCCCTGCATCGGGTTCTGTGCTAACAGCTCAGAGCCTGGAGCCTGCTTCAGATTCTGTGTCTCCTTCTCTCTCTGCCCCTGCTTCACTCACGTTCTGCCTCTCTCAAAAAAATAAACATTAAAAAAATTTTTTTAAAACAAAACTTTAAGTCTCAAATCATCACTAACTAATGGCTCACCTTGAGAATCACCTTTGTAAGGATGCTAAATGCCAATTTCTTCCCAAACTGCTTTTATAAATTCTATAAAATATCCATCAAAATCTGAAAAAGATTTCTGGGGAATCTGAGAAAGCAATTCTAACATTCATACAGATGTATAAATTTAAGAGGGTAAAATGACTTTTAAAAAAAAAAAAAGCATTGAGGACTTGTCCTATCAGATATCAAGATATACTACAAAACTATAATAATGAAGCAGAGTGGCATTTACCAGGAACAGGAGAAGTAGATCAATGACACTAAAAAACACAATACAATACAATTCAGTACAATACAATACAATACAATAAAACAGCATAGAAACACAGCCACAGACATATGGGAATCGTTATGTAACAGAGGAGATACCCGCAATGGCTAGGGCAGACCGCTCAGTCACTGACATTGGGACATTTTACTCTCCATATGAAAAAAAATCAAATTAGGTCCTAATCAGGTGCAAAAATTACAAGTTTCAGCCACTTTTAATTTCTGGATAGGGTGAAATAGATGTTTTTCCAGTATTGTCCACATTAGTTACCTCTAAAGACTGTGAGGTTGGGAAAATATTGCCAAGGAGAGGTTCTGGAGAATAAAGTAGGAAATAGAAGGAGTAAATGAATGTTGCTAGCAACATGGATGGACCTTGAGGGTGTTATGCTGAGCGAAATAAGTCAGGCAGAGAAGGACAAATGTCATATGTTTGCACATATAGGAGGATTAGGAGGAACTTGACGGAGGAACAAGGGGGAGAAGAAGGGCGGAAATGGTGGGGGAAAGGGAGAGAGGCAAACCATGAGAGACTCTTGAATGCTGACAAAAACTGAGGACTGATGGATGTGGGGGGAGGGGGGGATGGGCATGGAGGAGGACACTTGTGGGGATGAGCAATGAGTGTTATGTGGAAACTAATTTGACAATAAACTATTTGTAAAAAAAAAAAAAAAAAGAAGGAGTAAATGAAGCCTTTTACTTCTTTTCAATATATTCTAATGTTTTGCTTTCAATTTTAGCAAATTTGAAATAATTACTAAAACAGAAAAAATAATTTGAGGCAAGGTAAAAGCCAAACGAAACTCTTCATTCAGTGTTATGAACTGAATTATGTCCTCCAAAATTCATAGGTTGAATCCCTAGTCCCCAATGTGCCTGTATTTGGAGACAGGGTCTAGAAGGCAGTAATAGTTTAAATGAGGTCATAGATAAATATGAGACAGAAAACTGTCAAAACCCTAGTGGTGAAAACAGGCAACAACCCCTTTGACCTCAGCCGTGGCAATTTCTTACTCAACACGTCTCCAAAGGCAAGGCAAATAAAAGCAAAAATGAAACACTGGGACCTCATCAAGAAAAAAAAAAAAAACTTCTGCACTGCAAAGGAAAACAATCAACAAAACTTAAAGTCAACTGATGGAATGGGAGGAGATATTTGCAAACAACATATCGAATAAAACGTTAGTATCCAAAATCTGTAAAGAACTTAGCAAACTCAACATTTTGAAAACAAATAATCCAGTGAAGAAAAGGGCAGAAGACATGAATAGACACTTTACCAAAGAAGACATCCAGATGGCCAAAAGACGCTCGACATCACTCATCATCAGGGAAATGCAAATCAAAACCACACTGAGACACCACCTCACACCAGTCACAGTGGCTGAAATTAACAACTCAGGAAAAAACAGATGCTGGAAAGGATGTGGAAAAACGGGAACCCTCTTGCATTGTTGGTAGGAATGTCAACTGGTGCAGCTGCTCTTGACAATGGTGTGGAGGTTCCTCAAAAAATTAAAACAGAGCTACCCTATGACCCAGCAATAGCACTGCTAGGTATTTATCCAAAGGATACAGAAGTGCTGTTTCGAAGGGGTACATGTACCCCAATGTTTATAGCAATGCTTTCAACAATAGCCAAATTATGGAAAGAGCCCAAATATCTGTCAACTGATGAATGGATAAAGAAGATGGGTTTATATATACAATAGAATACTACTTGGCAATGAGAAAGAATGAAATCTGGCCGCTTGAAGCAACATGGAAGGAACTGGAGGGTATTATGCTAAGTGAAGTAAGTCAGTCAGAGAAAGACAACTATCATATGTCTTCACTCATATGTGGAACTTGAGAAGCTTAACAGATGACCATGGGGAAGAAAAGGGGAAAAAAAAGTTTCAAACAGAGAGGGAGGGAGGCAAACCCTAAGAGACTATTAAATACAGAGGAGAAACTGAGGGTTGATGGGGGGGCGGGTGTAGAGAGGAAAATGGGTGATGGACATTGAAGAGAACACTTGTTGGAATGAGCACTGGGTGTTGTATGTACGCAATGCATCATGGGAATCTACCCCAAAACCAAGAGCTCACTGTATACACTGGATCTTAGCTAACTTGACAATAAATTATATAAAAAAATAAAAATAAAATAAAATTCAACAGCAAAAAAATAAATGAGGTCATATGAGTGGGACTCTCTTCCCTGTCAGTGCACAGAGGCAAGGCCTTGGGAAGACGTAGTGGGAAGGTAGCTGCCTCCAGAGCAACAAGAGACGCCTTATCAGAAACCAGCTCTCATGGCACCTTGATCTTGGACTTGCGCAGCTCTGAAATAATAAATTTTTATTGTTTACGCCACCCAGTCTGTGGTACGGTTATGGCAGCTTGAATACGCCAACACACCCAGCAAGCTTATCCTTCCTCTCCTCCTACATCTGTGAACGATGTTTTCCTTTCCCCGTGATTTGCTAATCTTGGGATTCTGGAATTTTTTTTTCTCTTAGAAAAATAAGTTTAACTTTGGGTCAATCCGTGATGTGAACTATGCTCAAACTTCAGGAAATTACATCTTCCTCCACTTACAAAAGACAAGGGTAAAACCAGGGACTAACACATAGTTTAAAACGCAAATCATTGTTAACATTTGCATTTTGCGAAAATGTTATTTTTGTCCATAAGCTTGCGTAATGTTGTGATTTATAATAAATATATATTTGGTCTTTGTCCCCATTTATGGCACAGAGCCCCCAAAACCCTTGAAATTTCCTACGTGATAAGAAAGATAAGGATGCTGATAAGAAAGATAAACCACCGGTGGCCAATGGTTCAACCAATGATGCCTATGTAATAAAGCCTCCATAAAAACCCAAAAGGATGGCATTCGGAGAACTTCAGGTTGGTGAACACATGCAGGAGCTAGAAGACTGGCTTGCTCAGAAGGACCACAGAAGCCCCGTGCCCCTCCCCACATACCTGGCCCTATGCATCTCCTCCATCTAGCCTTTTATCCTACCTACGATCCTTTATAATAAACTGGTAAACAGAAGTCAATGTTTCTCTGAGTCTGGGAGCCTTGCTAGCAAATTAATTGACCCCGTGGAGATGTTCTTGGGAACCACAGGTGACAACTTGGGACTTGTGGTTGGTATCCGAAGCATGGGGAGTAAGGACTCCCTGTGTCTTGTAGGGCTGAGCGCCTCACCTATAGGATCTGCCACTATCTCCAGGTAGAGAGTAGCAGAATTTAGTTAATTACCTGGTGCTGTTGAGAAAAACATACACATACACACACCTATCACACCTGGTGTCAGAATTAGAGCTTGGTCTGAGCACATATCACTTGAAAGTCAAATACAGTGAACAAAGCGTCTTCATTGCCCAAGTAAAATATAACAGTCAAGTGAAAAGGTAATGCTTTATAAGTATTTCAACTGGTAGAAGCTCTTGCCAAAGGCCCTTGCCATTTACACGTCTCAGTAATTCAAATAATCTATTACATTCAAAAACTCACTCGCCTTCAAAAACATCCACATTTCTTTTCTAAAACTTCCCTTGGAAAAAAAGGCAAATAGGATGCACCAATAAACCCCCTTCGTTGAGTCCATTCAAGATGTGAGAAAACCACCCCCAAAAATTCTAAACAGAGTGCCTAAATAGGAAAAGAAATCTTATTTCTCTAAGTCTTACCTGATTAAATTCTGGCAGACCTGGCATCCTGCAGTGCATCTAAATTAAAAAACAAAACTTCAGTTGGTTTAGTGATATATTTCGAAAGCATACTTAATACGCATACCGTAAATATCTGTTATTTTCCAAGGCCTAGCAAAATCAGCACGTTCTAGTCCTCATGTATCATTTCCCAAATACTCCCATTTGTCATTAACCAAGAATAATTAGACTGAGGCGACCATGACCTAATTAACAGAACACTGAATTTGAAACCTAAATACCTGGTTTTAAATCTCATTGATTCAGTGATTTCTCCAAGCCCCAGTTTTCACATTTGAAAATAACATCTGCTCCATAAGATTATTAAGAGGATGATCTGAGATAATATACGCAATGTGTCTTACAGTGGGGGCATTATATGTAATAATGGCAGTTTTATTATTACACTATGAAGATAACACAGAATTCTTGAGAATTCTGAGAATTAAGAAAATATACTTATATATCAAAAATATATAAGTATATATTTGTAATTTATAAATAATTATACATTATTTATATCCTATATATTATATGATAGAGTAATATAATTATATATAATATTTATATATAAACAACTTTAAAACCGTAAAACACTGTCAAATCAAAAGATAGTTGGCATGATTATAAGTGTTACCCTTATTAACCTTTCTTTTTATGATTCAAAAAAGAATCTTCTGATATTGGGGGATTATTGTGATCATCAGTGATCATATTTTAGGTATAAAGAAGTTTCAATTAGAAGAGAATGTTAGTTAAAACAATGGAAGAAGAGACAGTATTCATAGAATCAGGATCATTCTAAATTATTCAGAAACAAATACTTGGGCCCTGTCACTTCTTCCTGTCCTAGCCTTTTGGGACAATCTTTTCTCAGAAGCTTCACTTCACCAGCAAATTAAAAATAAGAAGGAAAAAGGCATGGTCATCAAGTCTACCAGATTCCTGTTTCTTAGTAGGAATTACAAAAATAACAAATAAAAGACAAACTTTCACCTAAGTTTAAAATCATGAACTACCAGCTTTATCTTGTGCACAGATCAGGAAGAAACCCTCATGAGAGATACAATTTTGAGATTCTTTCTAGGATCTAAGAAAAAGGCTGGCATATGAAGAAACATAATCACCATTTTTTTTTCATAATTACACAAAATAGAGACTGCTTGTGGCAGATCTTGGATCAGTCCATAATATGGAATTATGATCATTGATACTGTTCTTGAGTCTATGGGCTAACAGCCTATAGTTTACCACATTTCATTAACATGGTGATAATGAAAACGATTGCCTATTTACAGAAGCAGAAGGAGTTGCCTGAGCTCAGTGTGCCTTCCATTGCGACCACTGTCACATTACAAGATGTCATAAAAGATGAAGGGAAAAAACAAGGTTATCTTGGCATTCTGTAAAACATTTTATAAGTGGGTAAAATGAGAACTTCCAATCACAAGGCTTACAGACCACAGGTAATTCAATGAGGGTGGGGCTAGTAAATATTTAACAAAAGGCAAGGATCACTGTTTTAGTCGTCCCCAAAGAATGAGAATTTCATGCTACCCTTCCTAAGCATACCACTACGGTTTCTAAATTTTAAATGAATATAAAGCCAAATGCTAAAAAGGATCTAAAAATAGAGTGCCCCCCCTTAATTAAAATATGGCCCTTCTATTTTCCCTTTCCTTTTAATTTCTACTCCCCAAGGGCAATGCCATCCAACCTTAATTTCATGAACCCAATTACCCTGGGGAATTTTCCACAGCCCTTTATTCTCCTATCTTTCACTGGCCACTGTTTTGAACTTTGTTCTAAAAGTAGAGCTTCCACAGGGTTCTCAAGAACTCAGCAGTCAAACTCAAGTCATTCCATTCTGCCATCCACTATCTGCTCAAACAAAAAGCATATGGGGAAATCGTGGAACTCTCTGCATACTCTGAACACGGTATCTTGAAATATCCCAAACTGTCACTATTTTCCATAAATGCTTGAGATGGGAATAAGGAACATTCACAATATTTTGAATATTCAGTCCTCAGAAGCTGTAAATTGCTCATCCAAACCAGGTAGAATGGATGCAGCACTAGATATTTTCCTCCTTTCTTTATTTTTAATTTTTTCATTTTAATTCCAGTATAGTTAACAGTATTCTAGTTATAACTAGTATTCTATTAGTTTCAGGTGTACAATAGAGCATTCAACAATGGTCTATAGTACTCAGGGCTCATCATAAGTGTGCCCTTAATCCCCTTCACCTATTTCACCCCCCCCCCCACCTTCCCTTCAGATTATTCTCTGTAGTAAAGAGTCTGTTTCTTAGTTTGTCTCCCTCTCCTTTTTTCCTCCCTTTGCTCATTTGTTTTGTTTCTTCAGTTCCACAAATGAGTGAAATCACATGGTCTTTGTCTTTCTCTCACTTATTTTGCTTAGCATGATGATCTCTATCTCTATCATGATGTCACAGGTATTCTCCTAATTGCTATTATCTCACTAAAAGAAACGGGGCATCAAAGAAATGACATCCGCCATGACAGTAACAGTGGCTTCATCAGGGTGATGTCATTATGATAAACTTTTTCTTTATACTTCTTTCGGTCATTAAACAGATGTTTCTCAGGAGCCTACTAAGCTGCAAGCAGAGGCACTGAGGGCGGAGTGAAGCATAAAATTGACAAGGTCCCTGAGTTTACCAGGTTGTCTTCAATAATCATGTATTATTTTTATAAAGACAAAGAAACAGGGGTGCCTGGGTGGCTCAGTTGTTTAAGCACCTGACTTGGGCTCAGATTCTGATCTCACAGTTCATGGGTTTGAGCCCTGCATCAGGCTCTGTGCTGACAGCTCAGAGCCTGGAGCCTGCTTTGGATTCAGTGTCCCCTCTCTCTCTGCCTTTCCCTCACTCGTACTCATGCACTCTCTCTCTCCTCCCTCTCAAAAATAAACATTAAAATAAATAAAGACAAAGAAACAAACATTGATTAAAAATAAGTGCTCACTTGACAGATATTATTATATTATTAAATCCTCTAGACAAATCATATCTCTAATTTTCCACAAACAGACCTCAAAGTAGTGTTGCTTTAAAATGAAAAATAGAATTAAAAATTGTACCTGTGAGGGTCTTTTGAGCTAGGTATGATTTTGTTACATTCTCTCTTGTTGAACACTCCTTCAATCCAGGATTTCTGGGACTAAAGAGAAAATGTCGTTATTTTTTTTAATTGTAATTAAGTGAGAAAGCAGTGTAACCACAGTAGTTCAGGTAGGCAAGATGTATTTAAATATCATGCAGACAGATCAAAATGTCAAGACCAACCCCAAACAGGCTAGGCATTTACTGGCTTCTATCACAGATAATACAGACAAAAATAAATCAAATGTGGACACACAAATAATCCCAGAGTCAATAGATCCATAATCTCATTTTCAGCAAAATGTCCATAAATGCACAAAACTCAGGGAAGGAAGTCATGTTGCAACTGAAGCATTCTTTTAATTCTGTTAAAAGTCACTTTTAAATCTTGTACCATAGTTCTCTAGAGTGAATTGCAAGCCCTCAAACTTGAAAATTCTCACTCATAAAGTCCCACTTTGGCTAAGATTTTGCAGGAAGCTGGAATCTCAGCAAGATTCTGTGAAAGGACTTCAATCTCAAACAATCTCAAATGGAACTGGAGGATATGGAAGGTGGAACCTCATGCATGTGACCTCAGAAGAACAGAGCTTAAAAACCAAGACACTGATTTCCAGTAAATGCCTCAATTAGAGAAGACTGAGACTTATCAATGACCAATGAACATCTGCCAAGAATCTCTCTTCATCCTGAAGCCAATGAAACGTACAGCTTGGACTCTGGCTGGACTTCCCGCTCTTTGCACTCCTTACCCATAAACACAGACTACCCCAAGCCTTCAATGGATTCATGTGTAGCTTGCTACAGCATGTGTGTTTCCTGAACTGCAATTCTCTTGCTCTTCCTGAATAAACTCAATTTCTGGTCATTAGGGCTTGCCTCGGTTTACCTCTCTATTTGGTAGATAATTTGGTTCACATTCTATCAGCATGGCTTACCCCTGACTGGGCCACTACATGTTGTACAACCTACAACCATCCCTAAATCCTGATGGGACGTTGGTACTCATTTGTCCTCCTAATAAAATCTCTCCCATCTACAAAACTCAAGTCAGAGCCACGCTCTTCCATAAGCCGTATTCTAAGTCCAGAAGCAGAGGACACTGGGGCCACAAGAGACCCCAGCCAATTGATGAGCTTGACCTTCTCCTAATATGAAAATATTTTAGCTCTGTACAACAATATAGTACATTACATAAAAACATAAACACGTGCATTACCGTAATGACAAAAGGGCAGCAGACGGGAATCTGCAAGGGGACTTTTCAAACCCCATGTTAGTGCCGCCTCCACCTCACTCTGACATCTGTTCTCAACCTACTGTTGCAGGAAATGCACAGCACCAGACAATAGGTGACAAACCCAGCTGTGCAACCTCATTCTCTGGGTCCTCAGGTCCTAGACGTTCAGGATAGTCCACCCTAAAAACATGCTGCTTTGGTGTATAGGTCATTTTGAGCTGTAGGCTCTTGGAAAACAGCAAGTGCAGTGAGGCTTGCTCTGAACTCTCCTTATCTGCCTAAAGATGGATCTTCCAAAAGGAACTCAATTGTCATAAATCCCTAGGAGTTAAATCAACTAGGAAGGACTGGCTTTTATCGCAAGAGAAGGGGATAGAAGTCAACATCACACCAGACAAACCTTGTCACCAACTATCATATCTTCCATCTATTCTTCTAAGGGCCCATTTGTCTTTTTTATAAATCATTTACTCTCTCCTCAACTGCTTACATCCCCCAACCCTACCCCTATTGCGACTGTATATAAATTCCCAAATGTCACTCCTTTTTGGGCATTTACTTTGTTTTCCTGTTATGTCCCAATGCATACAATATTAAAAATTAACAAATGCGTCTATCTTTTCTTCTGTCAGTTTATTACAGAGCCAGCCATCAAACCTAAGAGAGCAGAGGAAACGCTTCTCTTCCCCCACAGTTACAAAGAGGCATTTATGGACTCCCCTGTTTACTTCAATATTAAACTCATGGCTTTGTTCAAAATGCACCAACCCTAAACATAACTGCTGACTACTGAATGGCACTGTATATAACCAGAATCCATATCTCGTTAAGCAAAAAGGAGGGGAGGTGGGCATTGACTGATTGGTTTTTGTGTATTTTAAACATATCTATAAACAAAGAAAACTTCCCAGACCAAGTCCAGGTCATCTTAAAATCATTCTATCCCCTTTTAATTTTATTTTTAGAGAAAGTAGGAGAGCAGGGGAAAGGGACAGAAGGAGAGAGAAAATCTTAAGCAGGATGTGCCCTTAGTGCAGAGCCTGACACAGCACTCGAGCCCACAACCCTGGGTTCAAGACCTGAGCCAAAATCAAGAGTCAGATGCTCAACCAACTGAGCCACTCAGGTGCAGGTGCCCCCAAAATCATTCTACCTTCTCACCCTTTTGTATAGTCAGCAGCTTTTTAAAAGACATCCTCTAAATTGGTAAAGCACTAAAAACATACAAACTTGGAAAAATTCAGAGTCACAGAACTTGGAGTGAATTAAACGAAGTAATCTCAAAATCTATTTATTATAACAAGAAATGACACAATCTTTTGGAATGGGTAAGCCCTGTCCCCACTACAAAAACTATTTCACTTGTCCATTCTGCAAGCATTTATTAAGTACCTAACTTTTGCAAAACACTGAGCAAAGTGCTACAGGGAAGTCAGTGTGTTCTCAAAGAGCTCTTCATTGCAAATTCATTCAACCAATATATTGGATAGGCCTTCATGTCATGTGTGAATTCTGACAGGTAAGACAAGGTTTGTGCTCTGATGTAACTGGAATAAAAAGGAGGAAACAGAGAATAAATTGATATTGTTAAACTGCAATGTGCACCAATTAACTATTAAAAAGAGCTCCAGGCTATTAAGCAGGCTATGTTGGCATTCATTTCTTTTCAAAGACTAGATTAGCTATCTGACTGATAGGACTATCTGAGCAAATGAATTTCTTCATGCCTGTTTGCTCATATATTGAAAACAGAGATAATAATACTAATACCTGATAGCACTGTTGAAAGGAATAATTTAAAGGTTTAGAATTTTTCCTGGGACTTATTAAGGCTTAGCTATTATTATTGGTATATCAAAAAAAAAATTAGCTTTTGGTTGGTGGCCAGGGAACTTAACTTTGATGTATTTTTTTTTCTTCCATAGGAAAATACTTCCTGACCTCCCAATCTTTCTCCTGGGACATCTCAGGCTAAAAAGAAACAGCTTCTCCAGGTCCGCCTTCCCCACTAGACTCCTGCTCTCATGGGCCCCATCGCCAATCATTTCTGTTGCCCCAGGGCCCAACCCAGTGATTACTGGAACGAACAACACGGCGAAAACATGTAAACCAGAACTTCAGGAATCCATAAGCATAATTTTCCCTTCAAAGGTGTAAACAGGAAACCTGTGCCGTAACAAGAACGTGGAAACTTTGTTCCTGCAACTCTCCCGTCTTATCTCAAAACCACAGGAAAAATAATAAATCAGGCCGAATTTGCGAGAGTTTCAAGCAATTCCCAGTTCCGGACTTTACTGTATCTCGTAATGGTAGCCTTTTCAATACACTCTGCAGCACATACGGAAGAGACTTCCACGATCAGGCCAACAGAGTGATTAGAAACCAAATGTTTGTTGGTTCTAATTCAATAGCCCGGATCTATTGAGGACAGATGCCCAACGCGGTGGCTTCTGCCACTTGGAGGAACAAACTGTCGTGGGCAGTAGTTGGCAGTGGGATCATGCCATTTCCGTAGCATGGCAGCCTACAGAGCTGGGTGTTTTTTTGAGATAGATAAAGAGATAGATACTGAGGGTGGGGTGTGTGGTGACTGGCATTATTATTTGGAGGCGGGATAGGCAGAGGACAAAAAAGGGAGAGTATTGGTCTCAGGTCCTGTGTTTGCCTCACCCTAAAACATAATCAGATTGTACATACAATCCCAGGCCTGGGGCGAGGGCGGCCAATGGCAAACAAATGTCTAAAAACAAATCTTCCAACAGAAGCTATACAAATTAACTAAGAGGCTTATTAATCAACAAGCTATATGAATTCATCCCTGTCCTCACTGAAATTATTTCTACACTGGGGCCTTTCAGGCCTTCTGGAGAATAAATAGATCCTCTCTCAGGGGAATCTCTGAGAAGGCATCATTTGAAAGATTTTATTTTTTAAGTAATCTCTGCATCCAACATGGGGCTTGAACTCACAACTTTGAGATCGAAAGTTGTACGCTCCACCAACCGAGCCAGCCAGGCATCCCTTGGAAGGCATATTTTAGACACATTCCGTAATTTAAAAAAAAAAAAAATCTGCAAATGTGCATTCATTGCTCTTTAAAATCCAGAGGGCTGTGTGATTGGGAGTGAAGGGGCACACAGATGACAGGTTATTTCTTTTTAAAAACTCTATTGTACTTTTTAAAAATCTAATGTCGAACAAATGCTTTCCCAGGTGAAAGTATATGTTCCCATTTTTATGCCCCCACACTATCTTTTTTATTTTTTTTAATTCAAGTTAGTTAACATACCTGTAGCATTGGTTTTAGGAGTAGAATTTAGTGATTCATCACTTACATATAGCACCCAGTGCGCTCCTTAATGTCCATCACCCATTCAGCCCATCCCCCCACCCATCTTCCCTCCAGCAACCCTCTGTTTGTTCTCTGTATTGAAGAGTCTCTTACGGTTTGCCTCCCTGTTTTTATCTTATTTTTCCTTCCCTTCCCCCATGTTCATCTGTTTTGTTTCTTAAATTCTACACACGAGTGAGGTCATATGATATTTGTCTTTCTCTGGCTTATTTCCCTTAGCATAAAACACTCTAGTTCCATCCATGTTGTTGCAAATGGAAAGATTTCATTCTTTTTTATTGCAGAGTAGTATTGCATTGTGTATATATATATATATATATATACACACATCTTCTTTATCCATTCATCAGTCAATTTTTGACCACACTATCTTATACATATCATGGCGTGAACAATGCTGAATTGCTCTTACTCAGTAGTTTTTTCTTTTAATATTATCATAATCTACGTTAAGATAGAGTGTTAGCTTACTTATCTTGGAATCTACAATATGCAGGCAGGCACCAGAATGGACCAGAGAAATAATATTTTCAGACTCCAGATGGATACTTGATATTTCCTCTACATAGCCCTCCTTTAGAGCAAGGACCTCTTCAAACTGAGGGACAGGCCAATGGGCTTCCATAGGGCATAATGTGTTGGCCCAGAGAAATTGCTTCTGTGCAAAACAAGCCCATTCACTTGGAAGAGTCAGCTCAGGGTCTTCTATGGAGTTCAGTCCATGTTCTACAGGGATACTTCATAGGACTCACTTGACTTAAGATTAATGATCTCAGACAAAGGGTGTGCAAACCTAAAATAACCAAGACCCAAGCATCTAGTTTGCCTACACTGCCACAAGTTGATCTCACTGGTTTCGAAGTAAAGAATCTTTCCAGCAGGCAGCATTTAGGCATACTTCACAAAAAATAATCTTATGTGTTTTCTTCTTTTGGGATACGAGAAAATGGGTGCTATTTTTGCTGGTAATGATTTTTTTTTGGGGGGGATAATAACATCATTAAAAATGGAATGTCAATGGAATAACTCCCAATTCCCTAAAATGCCAGTTCTCCTGTTTAGGTGAGAAATTTTGCTAACATTTTCATTTACTGCCTTGTTGAGCAAAGGCATTTAGAACTTCGGAATGAATGTCTACAGTATATAAACTCTTAAGTACATGAGTACAACATTTCTGAATTCTCCACAGAGGCTAATGCAGAATTGGAAGAACTCAACAGTCACTGGCCAAGTAGAGAGCATCATAAACCAAGCTAAAGTGATGTCTTACCCCAACCCTCCCCAAATTGGTGAAAGTCCTCCCTATGTCCTAAAACACAATTTCAAATAGCATTGAGGAGACATCCTTTTCTCTGCTGTCACACAGGCTTCAGCTTTATCCAGTCCCCTAGGGAATAAAACATGGTATAAAAAATTTGTAATCTCAGACCATATTAAATAATTTTGATAAGAAAAGGGGAAAAGAAATGGGAAGTTCCTCTATGAGTATTCTTCACAACTGTCCCTGGATAGTAAAATACAAAATTTAACTGAATGCTGGGCCTATTTGTTACATAACTACTCTAATCTGTTAAGATTTTCAAATTAAATAAAATCAGTCTTGGGGCCCCTGGGTGGCACGATTGGTTAAGTGTCCTACTTCAGCTCAAGTCATGATCTCACAGTTCGTGAGTTCGAGCCCCATGGCGGACTCTGTGCTGACAGCTCAGACCCTGGAGCCTGCTTCAGATTCTGTGTCTGCCTCTCTTTCTCTGCCCCTCCCCTGTTTGTGCTCTCTCTCTCTCTCTCAAAAAGTAAATAAGCATTAAAAATTTTTTAAATAATAGATAAATAACATCAGTGTTCTCCAATTTCTAAGTAGAAAATATACATGAATTTGTTATCTGTATACACAAATGGTCTTTATTTGTGTTCCAAATATCCTGTTAAATTATCCAAAACTTTATTAGAACTACATTTGAGTGAAATACACAGTCTAAAAATCCTTTTCTTGGGGTGAAACTATACTTTTTTACCACAAGTATCATTATTAGTAAAGCTATCCTCTTAAATAATTGACTTTTAAGAAACCCACCATCCTCTGGGACAACAATGCTTTTACTTGGAATTACAGGTTAAAGGCAATTTTATTTAGGTCATCCATAGAAAGGTTATATATGTGCAATACAGCAGGAAGTACATTGCAACAGGATTTTACTTCTTGAAAATCGGGAGAGACACATACCACACATTTAACTTGGAAAAAATTAAAATCTTCACTGAAAGAATAAGGGAGAGAGAAGAAGAAGAAAGATGAGAAGAAAAAAACTTAAGTTTGAGCAATTTCAATGCCATTCAACGTCTGTCCAGGAGTACACAAAGTTTAAGAGGAGCAGTTCTCAAACCTTTGGGGCTAAGGACTGCTTCATAGTCATAGAAATTAACAAGGACCTCCAAAAGGCTTTCATTTATATGAATATATCTACCAATATACATGAATTTAGGAAATTAGAACTGGGATTTTTAAAGACATTTATTTCGCTCATTTTATTTTATTAAGGTTTATTTAGTTTTGAGAGAGAGAGAGAGAGAGAGAGACAGAGTGTGAGCAGGCGAGGGGTAGAGAGAGAGAGATACACAGCTGTCAGCACAGAGCCTCACTCAGGGCTTTAACTCACAAACTGCAGGATTATGACCTGAGCTGAAGTTGGTCGCTTAAGTGACTAAGCCACCCAGGCGCCCCTAGTTCATTTTAAATCACAGTAATAAAACCATCATATGTTAACACAAAGACTCTTTATGAAAAAGAGTTTAAGATTCATAAAGATTTTAGGGGCGCCTGGGTGGCTTAGTCGGTTAAGCGTCCGACTTTCGCTTAGGTCATGATCTCGCGGTTCGTGGGTTCGAGCCCCACGTCGGGCTCTGTGCTGACAGCTAGCTCAGAGCCTGGAGCCTGTTTCAGAGTCTGTGACTCCCTCTCTCTCTGACCCTCCCCTGCTCACGCTGTCTCTCTCTCTCTCTCTCCTAGAAATAAAACATTTAAAAAAAATTTTAAAAAGATTCATAAAGATTTTAAAGAGAAAAGAGTTGTCTTATATTTTTAAAAATCTCTTTAGGGGCGCCTGGGTGGCTCAGTCAGTTAAGCATCCAACTTAGGCTCTGGTCATGATCTCAATGTTCGTGGGTTCAAGCCCCGCATCGGGCTCTGTGCTGACAGCTAGCTCAGAGCCTGGAGCCTGTTTTGGATTCTGTATCTCCCCCTCTCTCTCTGACCCTCTCCTGTTCATGCTGTCTCTCTCTCAAAAATAAAACATTAAAAAAAATTTTTTTTAATCTCCCTATAATGTCTGACAAGACAGCTAGATTCTCACATCTACTTCTATAGTTAGCCTGTTACAACAGGCGGTTTGGGTTGAAGTATTCAGAGAAAAGTGGCCTCATACTGATATGTAATTGGAAAGTAGTATTTTAATTGCCTTCTTAAATTTTTTTAAATGTTTATTTTTGTGAGAAACAGAGACAGAGCATGAGTGGGGAAGGGGCAGGGAGAGAGGGAGACATAGAATCAGAAGCAGGCTCCAGGCTCCCAGCTGTCAGCACAGAGACCAACACAAAGCTTCAACCCTCGAACCTCGAGATCATGACCTGAGCCAAAGTCAGACTTAACCAGCTAAGCCACTCACATGCCTAAATTGCCTTTTTAGATAGTGTAAACTCATCATGTAACTTTAGGAAAACTCCTCTGCACACTCATAAGAGAATGAGCAAAAGAGGCAAATGTCTTAGTACCATTATGAAAGTAATTTTGATTCTGAGGATCCTTTGAAAGGGTCTCAAAGGCCCCCAGGATACCCAAGGGATACAGGGGTGCTGATACATAGGGGCACATGTACGCCAATGTTCATAGCAGCACTCTCAACAATAGCCAAAGCATGCAAAGAGCCTAAGTGTCCATCAACGGATGAATGGATCAAGAAGATGTGGTTTATCTATACAATGGAATACTACATGGCAATGAGAAACAATGAAATCTGGCCACGTGTAGTAACATGGATGGACCTTTAGGGTGTTATGCTGAGCAAAATAAGTCAGGCAGAGAAGGACAAATATCATATGTTTGCACGTATAGGTGGATTAGGAAGAACTTAACGGAGGACCTTGAGGGAGAAGGGGAAAAATAGTTGGGGAGAGGGAGGGAGGCAAACCATGAGAGACTCTTGAATGCTGAAAACAAACTGAGGGCTGATATGGGAGTTGGCGGGGAGGGGAAGGGGGGTGATGGGCATGGAGGAGGCCACTTGTTGGGATGAGCACTGGGTGTTATATGGAAACCAACTTGACAATAAACTATTTAAGAAAAAAAAAAAACAAGGAACAAAAAAGACCCCCAAGAGTCCATGAACCACACATAGAAAACCATCGCCCCCAAAGTGATCGCATGTAGGCACCAAGGTGAATGTGAGCCGGAGACAGGATCTACGGTTTCCTTATTGATCTCAGGTCCCACACACGAGTCTTAGTCTGTGCATCTTATTCCAACTGCATTGTGGAATTCCAACACTCCCTATTTAATCTGCTGCTCAGTGGAAAAACAGTTTCAACACTGAGAAAAAGCAATTAGAGATCAACTCATCACGTAGGATACTTTATGAACAATATAGGGACTTTTGGAAGATAACTCTGACTGTATTCATTTCTAACCCTGTGGCTGACTTTAGTGCCTACCAAATTCTCCATCCCAAAGATGTCACTGAAGCATGATAAATGGGAACCATCAGAATCCAGAGGTTGTCTATATCCCACCAGTTTATCCATTCTTCCTTTGAAATATCAATACTTGTAAGAATAATAAATAGCTTCATTCATTCAAAAATACTTTGGTTCATAAATAAAAAAGGGGGGGAGGGGGGTTGCCTGGGTGGCTCAGTTGGCTAAGCACATGATTCTTGATTTTGGCTCAGGCCATGATCTCACGTTCGTGGGAATGAGCCCCGAGTCAGGCTCTGCGCTGACAGCACAGAGCCTGCTTGGGATTGACTCTCTCCCTCTCTCTCTGCCCCTCCCCAGATTGTTCTCTCTAAATAAATAAGTAAGTAAGCAAACAAACTTAAAAATATATACTTTGGTTGCCATATATTTGTCTTATAAAAATAAATAAAACTGTGTTCCCAAAGACCAATACCAAATGGGGAAAAAGCTCTATGTTTATAAATAGATACCAAGGATGGCAGAAGAGCAGACTATGGGACTCCTTGGAAGGAGAAACCCTCTGCCTGCAGATATTTGGGAAGCCTTTAAGGAGGACATGAGACTTAGGAAAGTCCCTGAAAGATGACAAAGGTTTTGAGAATTGGTGACAGAATTCCATGGTGGTTAGAAATGCAGAGAATTCAGAGAACACTTACGGTAAAAGGCATGCGGTCACTGGGGAGCAGAGAACAGAAGATGACAGAGCCAAGTACCTCTGGAAATAACTAAGCATAAGGTACAGAGAGTTCAGGGAATTAGAAACAAAGTTACTAATGAGGATAGTGACATGATACCTGAAGTAGAGAATGGAGAAAGTTTCTCTCTTCAATAAAAAAATTGGCATTATTATAAAAGTGGGACCATTCAGGGGCGCCTAGGTGGCTTAGTTGGTTAAGCGTCCGACTTTCGCTTAGGTCATGATCTCGCCGTTCGTGGGTTCAAGCCCCGCATCGGGCTCTGTGCTGACTGCCAGCTCAGAGCCTGGAGCCTGTTTCAGTCTGTGACTCCCTCTCTCTCTGACCCTCCCCTGCTCACGCGCTCTCTCTCTCTCCTAGAAATAAATAAAACATTTAAAACAAAAGTGGGACCATTCAAAGAAAAGCTAAGGTGTGTTTAATTCTGACAAGAAAGTAAGGAGAATGATGGTTTTGTCCATGATCAATGAACAGATTGAGAGATGTAGGAAACAGGGTGCAAAACAGGAGGCAGCTAGTGTAATATACCCTTGGGGAAAACAATACTAGGAACAAAAGCCACTGAATGAAGAACATAAAGCAAAAGCCATCATTAGTGTAGCCATGCTAAGTGCTTTATGTGCTTTAGCTATAATAATAGTCCCAACTGTGTGATGGATACAGTTATTCCTACCTCTAAATGGAGGAAGAGCGGGTTCTACCAAATACCAGAGCCAGAGCTCTTTTGCAATATGTTTCAGAGACAAAATTGAAAGAAAGCTTATTTCAGGTTGAGAAAGACTAGGCCTTGTTTGTAGATAAAACAGTAGTCAATAGGGAGGGAGGGGGAGAGAGAGAGAGAGAGAGAGAGATGTAAGAGAGAATGAAAATGACTTTAGAGACTTGCAGGGGAGTGGGTATGGGAGGTGAGGAACTGATATGAGCAGCTAAGAAGGAAGGCTCAGCCCTGGAGAAAATGTGTCTTCTTCTGATAGGGGCAAAGAGAGGATGATGAACATTTCCTTCTTGGTAATTCTGCCCAACACCCTATTACCTACATGCTACAGAAGTCAGCCCGTTTCACTCTGAAGGCTGCAAATCTCAGCATTCTCCTTTGCTCCTTGTGCCAGGGGAGCAAAGGGAAGGAAGAGACACATGTACAATCATAGTGCGCTTTTCATCACCAGCACTTCCCTATACAACAGCACAATATACTCTGTGTCCCACAGATCACAAGGGTTGGAGATACTCTCCACCAAACTTAAGATAGATGGGGAACATCGACAGTATCCCCTGGATGCTCTATGGAGTAAACTGCCACACGATATTCTAAGGATGTCCCCAGTACGTCAACCTAAAAATGTGTGCCTCAGAATAGATGGTCTACAGACATCTACACTCAGCAAGTAGAAAGTTAGTGTCAAGGAAAAGAGTAAATGTAATTGGAGATCACTGGGCAGTCAGACTGGCAAGGCAAGGTGTAATGAGAGGAAAGGAAGCAGGAAGGAAGAGCAACGTAAATGTCCTTTCTGCTAGCCTGTAAGAAATCTCCATCAGCAAACTGGAGAAATCTTTATCATCCTGGGTAATTGACCCAAGAGATTGTTAGAGCAACATCCAACTGTCCAGCTATAAAAGTTCACGAACATTCCTTTAGTTGCACTTAGAAACGGGCGCTCAATTTTCATTTAAAAAAAAATTTAATTGGAGCACCTGAGGGGCTCAGTCAGTTAAGCGTCTGACTCTTGATTTCAGCTCAGGTCATGATCCCAGGGTCGTGGGATCGAGACTCATGTCGGATGCCAGCTGAGCATGGAACCTGCTTAGACTTCTCCCTCTCCCTCTCTCTCTACCCATCCCCTGCTTACATGTTCTCTCTCTCTCCCTGTCTCTCTCAAAAATAATAAAATAAAATAAAATAAAATATAAAATAAAGTACTTTTTACATAAATAGAGGCATATAACACACACCATCCTGCACTTTTCTTCACTTATTAATAACTTGGACATCCTTATATATTTGTAGACACACAGTTGCCTTCATTCTTGTGGGGCCTGACCAGTATTCCTTTGCATGGAAGTCTCATAATTTATTTGGCTAAAATACATACTGCATAGCTTTCATGTGCATGTATATCTATCTGTCAGATAAAAATATACTAATAAAATTTCTTTTAAAAAATGTTTTAAATATTTATTTATTTATTGGAAGAGCACAAATAGGAGAGAGACAGAGAGAGGGGGACAAAGATCTGAAGTGGGTTCTGAGCTGACAGGCTGACAGCAGTGAGCCTGATATGGGGCTTGAACTCACGAACCATGAGATCATGACTGGACCCAAAGGCGGATACTTAAACTGACTGAGCCACCCAGGTGCCCTACTAGTAAAAACTTCTAAGTGAATCCCAATATTGCCATGTTGCCCTCCATAGAGGTTGTGTCGATTTATAAACAAAAGGTAGGAGTTACTATTAACTCTTAAACATTAGAGAATACACTGGGTATAACGCATTTTAATTGCCTTATGGAACTACAATATTTTTTATTATTAATACTCAACTTCCTTCTAAAAAAATATTTGAAGTGACCAAATCGCTTTAATTTAAAAATAACTTTAAAATAAAATAAAACAGTGCTCACTTCGGCAGCACACATACTAAAATTGGAACAATACAGAGAAGATTAACTCGGCCCCTGTGCAAGGATGACATGCAAATTTGTGAAGCTTCCATATTTTTTCAGCAATCAGAAAGAATGAAATCTTGCCATTTGCAACTATGTGGATGGAACTAGAGGGTATCATGCTAAGTGAAATTAATCAGTCAGAGGAAGACAAGTATCATGACTTCACTCATAGAAGGACTTTAAGATACAAAACAGATGAACATAAGGGAAGAGAAGCAAAAATAATATAAAAACAGGAAGGGGGACAAAAACATAAGAGACTCTTAAATATGGAGAACAGACACAGGGCTGCTGGAGGGGGTGTGGGAGGGGGATGGGCTAAATGGGTGAGGGGCTTTAAGGAATCTATTCCTGAAACCATTGTTGTGCCATATGCTAACCTGGATGTAAATTTTTTAAAAATAATAAAATTTTAAAAAAATAAATAATAAAATAAAACACCAAAAACTATACTTGTCTGAGGACCAAGAATCTCCTTAAGCGTCCAAAATGGCTTTAGTGTTCAGAAATGAAGTGTCTTCAGCAGAACTTTGCCAACATGTGAACATTAAATAGCAGCAAGACAACTGAAGATAAGAAGACTTCAACCAAAGAATCTCAGAGAAAAGAATACCGGTTTTCTTTTTTTTTTTTTCCCTATAGCTAAATTTTATTTTATTTATTTATTTATTTATTTTACAAATAGTTTATTGTCAAATTAGTTTCTACATAACACTCAGTGCTCATCCCCACAAGTGCCCTCCTCCATGCCCATCCCCCCCTCCCCCCCACATCCATCAGTCCTCAGTTTTTGTCAGCATTCAAGAGTCTCTCATGGTTTGCCTCTCTCCCTTTCCCCCACCATTTCTGCCCTTCTTCTCCCCCTTGTTCCTCCGTCAAGTTCCTCCTAATCCTCCTATACGTGCAAACATATGATATTTGCCCTTCTCTGCCTGACTTATTTCGCTCAGCATAACACCCTCAAGGTCCATCCATGTTGCTACACATGGCCAGATTTCATTGTTTCTCATTGCCATGTAGTATTCCATCGTATAGATAAACCACATCTTCTTGATCCATTCATCCATTGATGGACACTTAGGCTCTTTCCATGTTTTAGCTATTGTGGAGAGTGCTGCTATGAACATTGGGGTACATGTGCTCCTATGCCTCAGCATTTCTGTATCCCTTGGGTAAATTCCTAGCAGTGCTATTGCTGGGTCATAGGGGAGTTCTATTGTTAGTTTCCTGAGGAACTTCCACACTGTTTTCCAGAGGGGCTGTACCAGTTTACATTCCCACCAACAGTGTAGGAGGGTGCCCGTTTCTCCACATCCTCGCCAGCATCTAGAGTTCTCTGATTTGCTCATTTTAGCCACTCTGGCGTGAAGAATACCGGTTTTCTGACCATTATCTATGAAAGTCACATCTTCTTTGAGAAGTCATGGGTTAAAGTAGAGAAAGAACAGAAGGAAGAAGTACAATACAGGGGTGGCCCATTAGCGGTCCATTCATTGTATGCAACTCAACCAACAGGGTATATTAAACCCACCCCATTTATCTCACCAAGTTTAAAAGGTAACAAAAGAACACCTTACTCAAATTAATCTGTCTAAATCTGTACCCCTCGTTTCCCCCACCCCAACCTATCCCCCACCTGTATTCCCAAAGAGCTTACCAGTATATCCAGGTGTCCAAGTTAGAAACCAGAGCACCACTGTTAATTCTTCCCCATCCTTACTTCCCAGTCAGTCAACCACCAAGACCTATAGATTCTATTTCTTAAGCATCTCTTGCATCGCCCATGTCTCTCCGTCTATATTGCCACTATCCCCAAGGCACCACAAATGGTTACCTAGATTGCCTCCCATCTGGTTTTTCTGCCTCCAGATTTCCCTTCTCTGATCCATTCTCTGCAATAAAGCCTATAATCTGAAAGTCAACAATTAAACATGTCATTCTCACCTAAAATCTTTGTGTTTCCTCTGATGTCATCAGGGTATTTAGAAGTCCATCACCAGATGTACAGCCCACTGCCTACTACATCTGAGATGCTCCCTCTCTCATCTCATCTCTTGCTTCTCTCTACTTCAATTTCTATATTCTAAATACTCTAAACAACTTTGTATTCTCTGAATTCACCTCCTGTTCCCTCCATCCCATTCTCTTCCTAGGACAGTCTTTACTCCCCTCCTTTCTCCACCAAGATAGACTCATTAAAACCTTCTTAGAAACTCTTTTTCTGACTCTCTGAATCAGGAGCTACTTCCATGTGCCTCTGATCCTTCTGTGCTTACCCCCAGGCACTGTATAATCATGACCTATTAGACTGACTATACTCCCAGCCCTGAAACATAGGGAACTGTCTTGTTCATTGTAGTATCCCCAGTGTCTAGCGGAGTTCTGGGTACACATTTGAGCATTTTACCAGAGTTCCTTAAGTATATCCTGGAAACCAAAGGTAGTATATGGGAGGAAAAGAAAATATTTTGTGGCTATATAAACACATGCAAATAGTCTGACTCTCCAGAAAAGACAAATCCATTGTTAGCCACTGTTCCCCTAAATACATTTGACCAAGGGTCATCTCAGGGAATTGGGCACCATTTGCACAGGTTGAAATTTTGGGAAATTCTTCTCCAAGAGATTTTCACCACCTCTCAAGTAAGAATGTTCATCTTAGATTTTCAACTTATTTTTTAAAAAACATCTTTGAGATGGTTAAGTTAATTTAAAAGATACAAATCTTTAAGATTTTTATCCTAATTGAAGCTAAAAGATTTCAGGTAGGATACAAATCAGTTTTGATTTTTTGGGAGTTCTTTTTTTTTTTTTTTTTTCGGACCAAGAGTTCACATCCAGAATAACCAATTCCACTAAAATTCCAGAAGGAAAAAAATGTCTCAATAAAATGAGAATCCAGGAAGCTGAGAATCACAAGTCGGTTAGTGGGATAACAAGAATCCTGTAACAGAGGCTGCAGATGGGAAATCTCACCTGCTAGAATAGAGTTTCCCAGCTTCTGTTTCTGGCCATTACACTTGATTTTCAAAGTTCCAATGTTGTTTAGAAACTGGCTGTTCTTGCAGAGCAATTCAGGAAGGAAAGGGAAACATAACTGCCACACAATGCCTTTCTCTAAATCATTGAGGAGCCAAACTATAGGGCAGCCTTCCATTTATACGAAGTTTTAGTTCTCTATTTAATTTCTTCTGCTGTGAAGATGAGAAGAAATACATTATACCCATAAGGAAAAGACCCTGAAATGACCCAAAAAGGCAATTATGAAAGAGGGATTAAACAAAAGAAAGGCAGCTTTTCTCTTTTAAAAAAAAATTATGTTTTACTTTGAGAGAGAGAGAGAGAGAGAGACAGCATGAGCAGGGGAGTGTCAGAGAAAGAGAGAGACACCAAATCTGAAGACAGGCTCCAGGCTCTGAGCTAGCTGCCAGCACAGAGCCCGACACGGGGCTTGAACCCACAAACTGTGAGATCATGACCTGAGCTATAGCTGGACACTCAACTGACTGAGCCACCCAGGCGCCCCAGGTTTTCTCTTTTAAGAATGTGTCACTCAAATGCTAACAGTATTTATATCATAGAATGGATTTTATTCGATAATGAGGAACATTCTACCTTAGCCATGTCATGTCTCAAACTGACCAAGACTCTCTCCTTGACCAAACTTGATTCAGGCTCTTTCTGACTTGAGTCCTTTTTCTGACCAAGGCTCTGTTCTTGACCCCCCACTCCATTTTACCAAGAACCTGCTGAGACCATGGAAATCATGGCCTGCCTTCAGCAAGAATTCTGAGCTGAGGTGGTCTAGCAAGAATCCTTCTGGCTTTGATCTTCTCTCTGGTAACTTTCCCTCTCCTGACCTGACCTCCACCTTACTTCTTTGCTATAAATATATAAACACACACACACACACACACACACACACACACACACACACACACACTATAAATCTCCACTTGTACTCAGAGTTGAGCTCCATTTCTCTGCCCTACTGCAAAATTTCCATTGAATCGTCTTTCTTCTTGTCTTTAACAAGTGTTATGAAAAAATTTTCTTTAACAAAACCCAAGCCACACACACACACACACACACACACACGGCTGTCCGTAAGTCAGAGAACAAAACTCTTAAAACACTGGAATCCCAGTAACTCTTGAGACTCTCTGGTAGACTGGACCTTATAGGGCTTTTACCTTCAACTAAATTGGAAGATAGACTCTGACATCAAGAGGACTCCATAGAGTAGGGACATCTAGAGGGCTCAGTCAGTTAAGTGTCCCATTTTGGCTCAGGTCATGATCTCATGGTTTGTGAGTTCGGGCCTTGCATCGGGCTCTATGCTGACAGCTCAGAGCCTGGTGCCTGCGTCCGATTCTGTGTCTCCCTCTTCTTTCTGCCCCTCCCCCGCTCACACTCTGTCTGTCTCCCTGTTTCTCAAAATTAAAAATAAAGAAACAATTTAAAAAATCCTCATTTAAAGAAGACTCCCTAGGGGGCTCTCTCACAGTAAAAGGCTCCCAGGCCTTACCTATCACCTTGCTCTTCACACTCCCCATTTGCTGAACCCAAATACCAGACGGTAAGGAACAATTTCTGTCTGAAAGGTCTCCACTCAAAGAGCTGCGTCTCAAGAATGTGGTTTCCCTCTTAAGTGGTTTGAAGCTCAAGGGACCAAAATAGGAACCTAAGTGGTTTGCCTCTTCATTCTATTCAAGAGCAAAGATCTGATCTGGAAAGTCTTACGCCCATCCACCGTTCCCTCCTACTTTGCTGATTAAAGACTCTAACAACTTTTAGAAAGTTTAAATCTCGGGACACCTGAGTGGCTTAGACAGTTAGGTCATGATTTCAGGTCATGATCTCAGGTCATGATCTCACAGTGAGTTCCATGGGGCTCTGTGCTGACAGCGAAGAGCCTGGAGCCTGACTCTGTGTCTGCCCCTCCCCTGCTTGGAATCTCTCAAAAATAAACATTACCCCAAAAAAAATTTTTTTAAAGAAAGTCTAAATCTAAAGACTTCAGACCCTCTTCTCTGTTTTAATTCAACAATATCTACTTGCTTGAATTTCCCATCACAGAGCTAAACTGCCTGCCTGGATTCCTGAGTGCCTCTAGGCCAGGTAAGGACAAAGATTAAGAGGAGGGAGGGGTGAGGTAAGGGAGGTGTGGTTTGTTTTGTTTTTTAAAGTCACTTTATAGCATACACTGAGAGTGGGGACAATGTTTGGAGAGGAGTAACTGATCCAGGCCAAGGATCTATACAGTACCCTATGGACGTAAAATTCTTCTGGGAGTAAAATTCTCTTTCCTAAGATTTAATTTATGAAAACCTCTTGGTTCTTTAAAAAGTCAGTGGAGGATCTCCATTTTCCCCAGAAAGAAGGAAGGTATTTCCATATTCAAAGACCAACCTGCTCTACTATAAGATAATAGGCCTGGTTCCTTTTGTAAGAAAATATTTAAAAAGCAGGTATCTTAGTCAATTTGGGCTACCATAAACAGAATACCATACACTGGGTGGTTTATACAACAAATGTTTATTTCTCACAGTTCTAGAGAATGGAAGCCCAAGATCAGGGTGCCCACATGGCTGAGTTCCGGTGAGAGCCATCTTCCTGGTTGACAGTGGCCACCTTCTCACTATCTCCATACATGGCAGACAGAGATCATTTCTTTTATGTGTCTTCTTATAAGGGTACCTATCCCAGTCATAAGGGCTCCACCCTAAAGATCGAATTACCTCCCTAAGGCTCCACCTTCAAATACTATCACAGAGGAAGAGATTGGGACTTGGACATACAACTCTGGGGAGGTACAGACACTCAGTCCACATCAGGGTAAGAATTTAGTCAACACTTTCTGTGTGCCCACCTGCACAATACAAAGCTGTTTGTTAACTGCCCAAGAAGATGTCGGAGGTAGGGCGGCTGTTATCTCCATTTTAAATGAAAACACTGAGTCAGAGACCTTGAATGATTGCCCCAAAACACAATGGCTCATAAAAGTGACACTAGGATTCAAACACGGGCAGTCACACTCTAGTTCATGCCCTTAACAACTCCATCCACTTCACTATCACTTACCTACAGAGTTCGTACCTACAGCAACCCCTGAAGCTGGATTCCATTTTATGGTTTACAAATCACTTCCTTGAACATCTCATCCTCACATGATTCCTCCGAGGTCCCGAGTAGATAATGAGTAAGGACAAGCATATGAAATGCCCAGAAAAATCCCTGCTTTATAGCATGTTTTCTGTGGGAACCCTTGGACCTGTAGAGAAGTATCAAGGTCATGAACCCCTAGAAACTTTGCACAGCAGTCCATCTTTGTCCATGGTTTTAGTTACCTGCAGTCAACCACTGTCTAACAAATCATCATAAGATCAATAGGAGCCCAACGCTATGTCATGGTGCCTGTATCATTCATTTCCCTTCATCTCAAATATCATCACAAGAAGGGTAAATCTAGTACAATGAGATATTTTGAGAGAGACTACATTCATGTAACTTTTATTACAGTATATTACTGTAAGTGTTTATTATTAGCTATTGATAGTCATCTCTTACTATGCCTAACTTATAAGTTAAACTTTATCATAGGTATGTACCTCTAGGAAAAAAACACTATGTAGAGGATTTGATAGTATGCAGTTTCAGGTGTTCATTGGGGGGTCTTGGAACATATCTCCTGCAGATAAGGGGGGACTACTGTACCCCCTTGGTGTGGATGTGAATATGTGCATTTCCTAGGAGAAAAATCTCAAGAGTTGAATCAAAAATAAGTGCCAGACAGTTCTCCAAGGAAGATAGACAAATGGCCAATAAACACATGAAGAGTCCAAGCATCATTAGTCATTAGCGAAATGCAAATCCAAACGACAATGAGATACCTCTTCACGCCCACTAGGATGACTATAATTAAGAAGACATACAAAGTGCTGGCGAGGATGGGAAGAAATTGAAACTATCATACACACTCATCATGAGAATGTAAAATGTCATGATCTCTTTGGAAAACAGTCTGGCAGCTCCTCAAAAGGCTAAATGTGGAATTACCAAGTCCACTTCTAGGTGCCTACCCAAGAGAAATGAAAATATATGTCCATACAAAAACCTGTATACAAATGTCCACAGCCACATTATTCACAATAGCCAAAAATCAAAAACAACCCAAATGTCCATCAACTGATGAATGGACAAACGTACTATATCCTACAATGGAATAGTACTCAGTGACACACACACACAAAAAAAGGTACTGATACATGCTACATGGATGACTTTTGAAAACCTTATAATAAATGAAAGAAACCAGATAGAAAGGGACACATACCGTATGAGACCCTTTATACAAAATGCCCAGAATAGGCAGATCTATAGTGGCAGAAAGTAGGTCAGTAGTTGTCTAGGGCTGGTGGGGACAGAGGGACTGAGGGTTAATAGCTAAAGGGTGTCAGGTTTCTTTTAGGGATGATAAATATGTTCTAAAATTGACTGTGGTGATTAGATGTATAATTCTGTGACTATACTAAAAGCCATTACACAGAAACAGACACATAGACCAATGGAATAGAGACCATTGGTCAGAATTGGACCCACAAATGTATGGCTAACTAATCTTTGACAAAGCAGGAAAGAGTATCTAATGGAAAAAAGACAGCCTCTTTAACAGACAGTGCTGGGAGAACTGGACAGCAACATGCAGAAGAATGAAACTAGATCATTTTCTCACACCATACATAAAAATAAACTCAAAATGGATAAAGGACCTGAACGTGAGACAGGAAACCATCAAAACCCTAGGGAAGAAAGCAGGAAACAATCTCCTTGACCCAAACCACAGCAATTTCTTACTTGACACATCCCCAAAGACAAGGGAATCAAGAGCAAAAATGAACTATTGGGACCTAATCAAGATAAAAAGCTTCTGCACAGCAAAGGAAACAATCCATAAAATAGGCAACCGAACGGAATAGGAAAAGATAGTTGCAAATGACATATCAGATAAAGAGCTAGTATCCAAAATCTCTAAGGAACTCACCAAACTCCACACCCGAAAAACAAATAATCCAGTGATGAAATGGGCAGAAGACATGAACAGACACTTCTCCAAAGAGGACAACCAGATGGCCAACAGACACATGAAAATGATGCTCAGCGTCCCTCATCATCAGGGAAATACAAATCAAAACCACACTGAGATACCACCTCATGCCGGTCAGAGTGGCGAAAATGAGCACATCAGGAGACTCTAGATGCTGGCGAGGATGTGGAGAAACGGGCACCCTCCTCCACTCTTGGTGGAAAAATAAACTGGTGCAGCTCCTCTGGAAAACAGTGTGGAGGTTCCTCAGGAAACTAACAATAGAACTCCCTTACGACCCAGCAATAGCACTGCTAGGAATTTACCCAAGGGATATACGAGTGCTGATGCATAGGGGCACATGTATGCCAATGTTCATAGCAGCACTCTCAACAATAGCCAAAGCATGCAAAGAGCCTAAGTGTCCATCGACGGACGAATGGATCAAGAGGATGTGGTTTATCTATACCATGGAATACTCCATGGCAATGAGAAAGAATGAAATCTGGCCATGTGTAGCAACATGGATGGACCTTGAGGGTGTTATGCTGAGTGAAATAAGTCAGGCAGAGAAGGACAGATAACATATGTTTTCATGTATAGGTGGATTAGGAGGAACTTAACAGAGGACCATGGGGGAGAAGGGGAAAAATAGTTGGGGAGAGGGAGGGAAGCAAACCATGAGAGACTCTTGAATGCTGAGAGCAATCTGAGGGCTGGTTGGGGTGACAGACAGGGGAAGGGGGGTGATGGGCATCGAGGAGGCCACTTGTTGGGATGAGCACTGGGTGTTATATGGAAACCAACTTGACAATAAACTATTAAAAAAAAAAAAAACACAGAAAAAAATAAAAATAAAAAAATAATAAAAGCTGTTAAACTATAGGCTTTAAGTAGGTGAATTAGGGGTGCCTGCCTGGCTCAGTTGGTAGAGCATGCAACTCTGGATCTCAGGGTCATGAGTTAGAACCCCAAATTGGGAATAGAGACTACTTTAAATAAATAAAGTAATATGTGGATTATATCTCAAAAATTTCTAAGTGGACAGCAGCACAGGCAGGAAGACTGACCCATCACAGAAAAGTACAGTAGTTCCTCTGTATCCATGAAGGATACTGGGCACATGAAAGAGTGGATAGTGTTGAACACCAGGTAGGCTCCATTTTTTTCTTACACACACATACCTATGATAAAGTTTAATGGAAAAATTAGGTACAATACTAATAATAAACAATTACAGTAAAGTCATGTAAATGGGATCTCTTTCTGCCTCAGAATACCTTACTGTATTGTAGTCATCCTTATGACGATGATGTGAGATGATAAAATGCCTGTGTGAAGGGATGAAGCGAGGTGGGTGATGTAGGCAGGTGACGTGGTGTGAAACTACGTGACCTTGTGATGCGCTGTTTTAGGAGGACTGTTTACTTCCAGACTGTGGGTGAATGAAACTACAGAAAATAGAACCACAGATTAAGAAGGGACTACTGTGTTTATAAAAGTAACAGCCCACGAGCAGAAGGCAAACCACAAATGTGGTTTCTTCAACCAATAAAGTTTCTTCAAAAATCTTCGGAAGCAACTACCAAAATGTAAAACTCAAGAGGGTTTACATTCCAGAAAGAATCTGGGGTGCCTAGTGGCTCGGTCAGTTGGACGTCCAACTCTTGATTTCTGCTGGGGTTGTGATCTCACCATCAGGATCTCTCACATGTGGGATTAACTCCAAGTCAGGCTCTGCACTGACAGCATGGAGACTGCTTCGGATTCTCTCTCTCCTCTCTCTCTGCCCCTTTCCCACTCATGAGCATGTGCACTCTCTTTCTTCAAAATAAACATGAAAAAAAAAATCTGTACATCTGCATTTCTTATATAACAAGGGGAGAGGGGCAAAGCAGAATCTGGCAATGCTAGGCTTGTATTTCAACTTGGCAACAGTAGGTTGGGACCAACGATGGGAAGCCATTTTTAGTCAGGGCTCAGTAAACCTGAGTCCTCGGCAGGCCTTGTTTTGAGTTTGAGTTTTTGAACTCCTGATCTCTTGCTTTCATCACATTCATAGCTCTTAGAAGGAGGTGGCCAGTCAACGGTGGCTATTTGCTCTATAGGTAAGGAAACTGAGGTAAGCTTGCCTAAGGCAGAAGGGCATACAGCCAGCACTAAAACGACCTTTTCCAACTAGTCCTTTTATTACTCTTCTCACCTTCCTGCTGATACTTCTAGAGGTTTAATTACCGCATTCTGTTCCTTTTTTGATTACAGCTGAGGAAAATCAGTGATCAAGAACATGCCACACATTCCAAAATGGCATTATCAGGTTCTGTGATCTAATCACAAGGAACGTTTTGCCCGGCCCTAAGTGTCTTTAGTTGGTGTGGGCAACATGAGGGGGCCCTCCTGGCCTATATCCGAACACACTCCAATACCAGGGAAGATAAAAAGAATGTTAATCTTGCACACACGGCAGATATAAAATCCCAAGAAAGTGTATTTTCTCCAAGGACACTGCACACACCTAGTATGGAAAACCCAAGTTTCTGACAGAAGGACCCGAGACCAGGTGGTCTGCTCACATCAAAGATGACCGCTGTAAGAAGCCTTGAATCTGCACTCTGCAAGGTGAGGAGAGAACTTTGGTTGCCCCTAGTCATTCATCCCACTGGGCTTTGAGTTTGCCTGGAAGAAACGTCTGTATGATGGCCGTACACAGTTTAGAGAAAGGGACACTGCAGGACGACCAAATCCGCAAGGCTGATCTCTCCAGTCAATATAGCACAACTGAGGTTCTAGAATACCTGACCTTTATCCAATACTAGTGTTTCAAGACCCAGAGCCAGCACATAGCACAGGATCGCTCCACAGAGGGCTGCAAAGCAAACGCCAGCAGGCAAAATGCAGGGAAAGCACCTGCCTGTGCTACCAAGTAAACTTCATTTCCAATCGAAATGGATCAGGAGGCTCTCAAGAGGCACTTGCCTTCAAACTCAGAAAAAGAACACAACAAAACTACCACTTGTCACTGCTCCCTATTGAGTAACTGGTCCCGGCACTCTGAAATAGTCTCAGAGTTTATCTGCACTATAAATAACTGACAACCTCTCCCCCAGAGATACAGAACCACCATGGAAACAAAGGGAAAGCAGCATTAGGCCACCCAAACAAGGAGACTTGCCAAGCGTTTTGGTGCTAAGTCCATCAAAAGAAAGTCCCCATGGCAACCCACTGCTTCCCCTCCGCACACCCTGGAAAGCCACGGACATCAGGCAGCTGCTAAACTCAGCTGCAACTAGGTTCAGTTCCCCCCAATCAAATGATAAGATGAACCCCATTACAGGGTTTATGTGAAAATCTCATTGGTGTTTCTTGTTCAGTTGTGGTAAAATACACATAATGTGGAATTTGCCATCTTAACTATTTTTAAGTGTGCAGTTTAGTGTTACTAAGTATAGTCACATATTTGTGCAACCTATCTCCAGAACTTTTCATCCTGCATAACTGAGACTTTACACCCATTATATAACTCATGTCCCTCTTCCCCCAGCCTCTGACAACCTTCAGTCTACTTTTCCCTTCTCTGAATTGGACTAGTCTATATACATCATATAAGTGGAATCATGCAGTATTTGTCTTTTGATGGCTGCCTACTTTTATTAGCGTAACATCTTCAACGTTTACCCGCGCTATAGCAGGTGTCAGAATTTCTTTCCTTTTTAAGGCTAGATACTCCGCATTTTGTTTATCCATTCAGAAAGTCTATTTCTTTTTTTATATTAATTTACTTTTGAGAGAGAGAAAGAGAGACAGAGTGTGAATGAGGGAGGGGCAGAGAGAGAGGGAGACACAGAATCCGAAGCAGGCTCCAGGCTCTGAGCTGTCAGCACAGGGCCGGACACAGGACTGTAACTCATGAACTGTGAGATCATGAACTGAGTGAAGTCGGGCACTTAACCCACTGAGCCACTGAGGTGCCCCCAGAAAATCTATTTCTATATC
Organism: Hyaena hyaena; assembly: GCF_003009895.1. Taxonomy (NCBI): domain Eukaryota; kingdom Metazoa; phylum Chordata; class Mammalia; order Carnivora; family Hyaenidae; genus Hyaena; species Hyaena hyaena. The sequence goes on from NW_024081917.1 coordinate 413,033, forward strand.
TCAGGAGTATGATGATGCTGGTCTGGTGACACACAAGTTATGAAGTTCAATTTATTATTTTTAAATATAAATTATTGTCAAATTGGCTAACATACAGGGTGTACAGTGTGCTCTTGGTTTTGGGGGTAGATTCCTGTGGTTCATCACTTACCTACAATACCCAGTGCTCATGCCAACAAGTGCCCTCCTCAATACCCATCACCCATTTCCCCCTCTCTCCCACCCCCCCCCATGATCCCTCAGTTTGTTCTCTGTACTTATGAAGTTCAATTGATAATGATCATGATTTCATACTGCAAAAGAGAGACAGGCAGAGACAGACAGAGCCCTGATGGCGCCATGGGTGTATTCCAGAAGAGAAACAAGCTAATCCACACTCCAGGGCAGCTGAATTCCAGCATCAAGGAACATCACACCACTCCTTACTCCAGCTCAAAAATAAGTTTTGTTAACTGTATATTCTCAGTTCCTGGTAGCATGTGGTTGGCACTCATAAATTTATAAATATCTGTTGACTGAATGAATCCAGAAAAATGCCCCAAATCCAACAGCTGGAATGCCTCTGGATTGGAGACAGATGAGGTTGAGGGATAGAAAAAGAAGCTTCCACTTGAATTTCTTTTCTTTTTTAACGTTTATTTTTGAGAGAGGGAGAGACAGAGCGTGAGCCGGGGAGGGGCAGGCAAGGAGGGAGACACAGAATCTGAACAGGCTCCAGGCTTTAAGCTGACAGCACAGAGCCTGCCTGACTCGGGGCTCAAACTCACAGACTGCAAGATCATGACCTGAGCCAAAGTCGGACACTTAGCTGACTGAGCCACCCAGGTGCGCTGTTTGAATTTCTATTTGTAATGTTTGAATCATTTACCAGAAGAAATTATTTTTGCATTGTTCGTGGAATTTTTTTAAGGGCAAAAAAATCTGAAAGGATAATCTGTCATTAAAAATACATCAGTTCAGGGGCGCCCGGGTGGCGTAGTTGGTTAAGGTCCGACTTTCGCTCGGGTCATGATCTCGCGGTTCATGGGTTCGAGCCCCACGTCGGGCTCTGTGCTGACTGCCAGCTCAGAGTCTGGAGCCTGTTTCAGTCTGTGACTCCCTCTCTCTCTGACCCTCCCCTGCTCACGCTGTCTCTCTCTCTCTCTCCTAGAAATAAATAAAAAAAATTTAAAAAAAAAATACATCAGTTCAGTTCACCTTATGTGTACCCTTTAAGTGCTCCAACAAAATAGTGGAACAAATCAAGAAGACATGGGATAGAAGAAACAAGATCCAGCACAACAGAGGCAAAGGGAATCCCTGGGATGATGCTGATGGTAGAGCCCAAGTAACAGCTATGCATCCAACATCATGAGAAACCAGTCTGGACAGGCAAATCAGGTCAAAAAGCTGTACTCCGGATAAAATTGGTTGAAATAGGTGTTAAACACGGGATCATCTTAAGAGATTTAACTAACTGGCAAAAAAACTTGTCAGTTAAATTCTTGAAAACGCCATAGAAAATTCTGGAAACACAAAGAAAGACAACTCTGCGGGAAAACAAAAGTCAGAAAAGGGGATGTGATCATATAGTACATAATTCAGCTTTTAATAGTATGTAGGAAGGCAGAATACAGTTGACCAGACTAAATACTGACCTAACTAAAAATGATTGTGGAAGGAACAGGAAGAACACATGTGAATGGTAGCTGCATGAATGCAAAAGAAATTTAAATTCTCATACTCCATCTGGAAAGACAACACATGATGACTACACCCGAAAAATCAAGAAGCAACGTAAGTATTATTTTGGGTATGAATAAGTACCAACAAGCTGAAAAAGATGAACATGAATGCTCTTTCTGAAAAGCAGGGAATGATGGGAGGGTTCTGCTATTTTTAGTAACAAACCTTACAGAATTATTTGACTCTGAACTATGTGTATATACAACTTCAATAAAATTAAGAGATAAAAAAGAAATAAAGCACAACTGAGACCCACATTGGAGTATCTTACCTAATAATGATTTTTTTTTTTTTTGAGATAGAGACGGGGGGGGGGGGGGGGGGGGTGCAGCAGAGAGGAAGAGAATCTTAAGAATCTTAAGCAGGCTCTACACCCAGCAGGGAGCCAGATGTGGATCTTGATCTGACAACCCATGAGATCATGACCTGAGCTGAAATCAACAGTCAACGCTTAACTGACTGAGCCACCCAGGTGCCCAAATTTTTTTTTAATAGGAAATAGTTGCCATGTAGGTTTCTAATGGGACACAAAGAAATAACTGAGTTACAGGTAGGAAGGATGCTTTGAGTTCCAACATTGGATGATTCTACAGAAGTGTAATGAAAGTCCCTCTTAAGAGAGTTTGGACCCTTCAGCCTCTACAGAATTACCCATGATCAAAAATCTAGTGAGAAACAAAAAGAGGCAAGACATATTTCAGGTCCAATGTTTACCAAACCCTTGACAGTTCTGGCATAGATGTCCGCCCAAAAGCATGAGCCATGACAGAAAATTGTAAATAGTCAAGATAAGACCACAATGTGTTCCAAATCACCCATGTGCTGTATGGGTCTTTTCCCTCCCCTCCAGGCTACAATGGTTCAAAGTGCTATTCAAACCCTTGTCAATCAAGGCAAGTTTAATACTAGAGTTCTAGTCACTAATTTTGGTCCCCAAAATGAGGCTGATGCTGAGTCCCACCTCAAATGATTTACAATCTCTGGAAGTTGGGGGGGGGGGGGAAGAGTTAGAGGAGGGGGTAAGAAATGGCCAGATTCTTACAGCCAAACTCAGACGTCAGTCTGGTCAGAATAATGCTTTATTGGTTGAGGAAGAATCCAAAACAGATGAAAAATGAACATCAAAATGTGTATACCAGAAGAAAGAAATTGAAGAACTTGGTTCCCACTCTGGCAGTTAGGGGTGACCCACCTTCTCATCTTCTAGGCACAAATGATCAAAATCCTATGTATGGACAGAATACCTATTTTCTTAGTGTTGTAAATCACTGCCCTGAGTTTAAATCTGTTTTCCTCCCTCAACCTCATTTTCCTCACCTGTAAACCAGTGAGGTGGGGTGGGTGGAGGGGTGATGATAAACCTCATCGGGTTATTGCCAAGATGAGGTGATAACAATTACCAAGTTTTGCAACCGGCTTAAGTATGTTAGGCATTATTTTCTAAGTGCATGGCATATGAAGCATCTCATTTAATCCTCAAATTCTAAGTATTATCTCATTTTCCAGATGAGGCAGCAGAAGCATACAGATTAAGTAACTTGCCCGGGATCATAGTTCGTGGCGGAGCTGGTAAACTAATCCAGGTGATCCGGATCCAAAGCCAGTGCTCTTAACAACCAGTCTGTACCGAAACGAATGAAACACGATGCGCTCAATAATGCTATGTATTCACACGCGGTGTGCGCCAGTCCAGACAAAGAAGGTGATAGACAGTTCGAGGTTTGGCTGCCTTAGGAGACCAAGGTCTCCACTCCTCTCCCTAAGTCCCCAAGCGCGCTTCTTTCCCCAACGTCCCCAGCGGCTGCAGGCGCCCTCCCGCTCCAAGCCCCCTAGAACCTCCAGTCCGCTCCTGGCCAGGAGTGGAGAGAGGAGCCAAGTCCCAAGGCTGCGATCCTGGCGGCGCGAGGGAAGGGAAGAGCGGAGGGCGGCGAGGGGGGCCCGGGGTTTACCTTGACCTGCACTCTCATCGCTGCCGGACTCCCGCGCGGGGCGCACTGGGCGCGCGGGGCCGCCTGGGCACTTCTTCCGCGGGCTCCGGGCACCGCGGCGCCCGGCTCGTCCGGATCCCCGCCGGCCAGACGCGCCCCTGGCCGCTCCGGGCTGCGCCTTCTCTCCTCCCTGCGCCCTGTTCACGCCACGTCCGGTCTCCACTGCCGCCGGCTCCGAGCGGAACCAGAGAACTGCCTCCTCTCCGGGGTCGCTTCCCTACCGCCCTAAGCTGAACCCCGCGCCCCGTTAGGTTTCCGCTCTGACACCACCTCTGCCCTGGCCCCATTCCAGCTTCTGGACTGGGGACCGCGGGACCAGCCCTTTCGTGGGTGCCCTGCAGAGATGATAATCAGCTTCAGGTGTAGACCCGAGGGCTGGGGAAAGCAGGCTATTTCGCAAGTCGTAGCTATTCTAGATCCGACTTAGATACTTGTGCGACTGGCCCCACCCACAGCCGCCCAGGGCCCTGGGTGCAGATCAGAAGAGTGGCCTACGGCTGTTTTGCTCCACCAAGCCCGGGCTGCCCTGCCTACCTGTAAGCGCTCCACAGCCCGTCCGCCTTTCATCCTTGACTTGCAGGCGCCGCTAGCAAGGCCTTATCTGAGCTTCTGTCTTGTGGAGTCAGATCTGGGCTCCACCTCCACCCGCTGCCTTTTACAGCCCTGTAGATTTGTCCTGATCCTTTTCCCCTTCAGTCACCGCCTGTGTAGAAAGGAGGTGTGTTTCGACCTTACCTAACGAAAAGAGTATAGTGGGGATCAAATGGAATGTTCAGTAACAGATGTGTGGTATTGCATTGTTCTTGTTGAGTCACTGTGGTGGGGGGAGGACACGGGACATTCACGCTGAGAGCACTTTTTCTATCGAGGAGTTACTGGGTATATCAAGGGACTCCTCCACGCCTGAGTTTCCTTACCTGCGCGGTGGGAAAGACAGAGAATAAACCCACCTTCCTCAGAGGTTCTGCTGAACAAAAGAAATCCACAAAGTACCAATACAAATGCTTTCCTGATTTCTGTTATTTTCAGTGCATTCTTCTAGGTAGGAGTCTTGATTTCAGGCCGGGTCTGTGACTATGGGTGGATCCCAGTATCTGGCGGGCAGAAGTGATGCTCACGTGTGATTAATTACAAGTGTTGTAATTAACAAGGCTAGCTCTTCATCGCTGATTATTGACTTCAGCTTAAGGGTGCCTACCCTTTTCATCCATTCTGAATTTCTGCCCCGTGAGCTCACATTTGCAGACATGGGTTTCCACCCCCTTCTCTGTGTGGTTTTAACGAACATTTCTTTGTTTATTAGAAAACTTGAACCTCTCGTATGTCTAGTAGCATTTTGTTTTCCTATTAACATATTCAATCTTTCCTCTCCTTGACCCATCCCTTTCACACTGTTAATGATCTGTAACCAGTTGACAGCTTCAGAAGACTCCCTGCCCCCCCCCCCCCAAGGCAGTTAAGCAGGTCTTGATTAGTGTTCCTCCGTGTATGTCCCCTGTTAGGTCTCTCACAGCACTAGAGATGGAGCTCTCACAAATCTGCAGACCCACCAAGAAGACTGGACATTTGAGACCCAAGGTTCTTAGGAATCTTGGTGCACTGTGATCACTACCTTCTAGTTAAATCTTTGGTACATTTACATGTGAGTATGGTCATATGTTCTTTTCAGATCAAGCTGCAAGGCACAAAGTCTAAAATACCAGGGCCATACCAGGATATACCAGGGCAATTCCGGACATATGGCATCTAATGTGCAAGTTTACAAGCTGCCTTCAATTCCCAAGCTGCACCAGAAACACCTGAGCCATCTGTGAAAACTGCAGATTCCCAGGGCCCCACCCACCCCTCCCAGACCATTTGTACTGGGGTCTCTGGCGTGGGGCCCTGGGAATCTGCATCTTCTACAAGCACCTTGGTCAGCTTAAAGTCTTATCCATAGAAGTCTTCTGGCCACAAATATACCCATGCCCAGAGACTAGAGACTGGCTGTGAAATTTAAATTTTAGAATGTTCATTAGTAGTCTAGTGTGGCTGGTGATTCAAGCCAACAAATATTTCCTGAACACAGATTGTTTGTCAGGTATCCTGCTGGGTGTGGGGAAAACAAAGATGAATAAGACATTGTCCAGTCTGCAAGGAGTTTGAGTTTGTAGGAGGAGGAACAATAAAGAAATGAAACAGTACCTGGGGCGTCATTGGTAACCTCGTCAACAGAAACAGTGCCGTATTTTCTCATCCATTGCCCTCCCTTTTCCTTCTCTGCTTCTCTGCCCATTTTTAACCCCTATGTCTTCTTTGTCAGACCTCCCTTTTTCTTATCCTGGACTTTATAAATGTTTGAATCCTAACCCAACATCGTTTTAAAGTCAATCTAATGACGGGGCGCCTGGGTGGCTGAGTCGGTTAAGCGTCCGACTTTCGCTTAGGTCATGATCTCGCTGTTCGTGGGTTCGAGCCCCGCGTGGGGCTCTGTGCTGACTGCCAGCTCAGAGCCTGGAGCCTGCTTCAGATTCTGTATCCCCCTCTCTCTCTGACCCTCCCCTGCTCACGCTGTCTCTCTCTCTCTCTCTCTCCTAGAAATAAATAAAAATATTTTAAAAAAATAAATAAAGTCAATCTAATGATTTCAGAATGGAAAGGAACAGCTGATTTTCCAGCAGAGAAAAATAGGTATGACTTTTCTTTTTTTTAATCTGTGAAGATCTTAATAAACCCCAGTCATTGGAAGTCACTAAGGAGTAGTTTCTAAGATAGGCATTCTTCTCTTGAAGAGAATTGCTTCAGGCTAGGAATTGCTTTGGGTTGGGTTTCCTTTATTTGGATAGGAGTGATGGTTTTGGGGTTTTTGCACAGTAATACTTCCCAGCCTCTCTGGAGAGCCCAGGGGGAGAAAATGAGAAAAAAAAAAAAAAAAAAAAAAAAGCTCTGTGTCTTTGCACGAAGAAGAAGAGAGTGCACCATGGGAAACCTCTTGCCCAATGCAACAGGGCATATGATCATCTCTGGTTTGTGCTCACCCCTTTCCTTTCTAAAGCATAAAGGAAACAACAAATGCCATGGTATTCTGAAGGGGGTGGTAGAAACTATGATAAACCTAGTGTGGGGTTCCACAAGTGAGAAAAGTTTAAAGGAATGGATTATTAACTTAAGAAGTCAGGTGAAGGTATATGGCCAGTAATGAAGGATGAAACTCAGCTCTTCTAGTCCGTTCCTGTATAACTGTTTGTTTTTAGACTTTCCTATTCAAAACCAAGGCTTGAGTTTGAATTTCACGCATTTATTTTCCCAAATGGCTACAAATCAAATTTCCTTTTTTTAAAGGGGTTTATTAATTTATTTTGATAGGCAAAGAGACCACATGCACAGGGGAGGGGCAGAGAGAAAATCCCAAGCAGGCTCCACACTGTCAGCACAGAGACCGACACAGGCCTCAACCTCATGACCTGAGGTTCCTGAAGTGAGCCAAAACTGAGAGTCGGATGCTCAACTGACTGAGCCGCCCAGGTGCCCCAAATTTCCTTTCGAAAGGAAGCAGTCTATTTTCTTCTGCTTAATGATTAAATTTCTTTCTTATTCAGTGCTTCTAAAGGGAATCTGCTCCCAATTTATTTCTCTATTTGCTGTGAGAATGGATTATTTCTCCTGCTACATAAGCAAAGATTAAATTATTAATAGCTGGCAAGGTGGAGAAATAGGAACTCTGAAATACTTTTCGTGAAAGTTTAAAACAATACCCTTTAAAATTTTGTTTTAAATGCTCATTTATTTTTGAGAGAGATGGAGACAGAGCATGAGCAGGAGAGGATCAGAGAGAGGGAGACACAGAATCCTAAGCAGTCTCCAGGCTCTGAGCTGTCAGCACAGCACCCAATGCAGGGCTTGAACCCATGAGCCGTGAGATCATGACCTGAGCCAAAGTCAGTCGCTTAACCGACTGAGCCATCCAGGTGCCCCAAGGTGCTCTTTTAAAGGGTAAGTTACAGACAGTGACACCAAACCTAAGCTCCACTGGAACTGACCTTCACATCCAACTTTGAGTGATTCTTGAAGGAAGGATAGCAAGGGTCTTAAAACTGGTTGAGCCCGTGTCACAAATCGCCGGCCGGCTGATAGGTACCACCTCTTTAGCTTCTTTAAAACAAACACAGTTGATACTAGAGTTTGTTCTGTGACCAAAAACTCCTTCCATCCCAGCGCACATCTCTTTGCAACGTGACTCTGCCCCCCCAACCCCCTCCGCCACCCCCATGCAGTGGCCCAGTCTCTTCTCACCAGCCCTAAATCTGAACCAGACTTCTGACCAATAAAATATGGCCAAAGTGACATGGTGTAAGTTCCTGAGTCTAGGCCTCCGGCAGCCCCTGAAGCTTCAGTCTTCACCCCCATATGACGTTACCCTAGACCACCATCCTGGGAAGAAAGACCACATGGAGAGAAGAGCCAACCCCCAGAATCGTGTAGCATAATCATCTGATGCTATTTTAAGCCTCTAAATTTGGAGGTTATTCATTGTGAGACAATGCATAACTCTGTTTATTTTCTCATTCTTTTCCTTAATTTAAAAAAAATTTTTTAATGTTTTTATTTCTGAGAGAGAGACAGCATGAGCAGGGGAAGGTCAGGGAGAGAGGGAGACACAGAATCTGAAGCAGGCTCCAGGCTCTGAGCTAGCTGTCAGCACAGAGCCCGACACGGGGCTCGAAGCCACGAACCGCGAGATCATGACCTGAGCCGAAATCGGGCTTAACCGACTGAGCCACCCAGGTGCCCCTCCTTAATTTTTTCCCCACACAGAATCTCTGTGAGGATTCACTGAGGGTCAGAACTCATCGTGAGTCTCACCAGTTTCTCAACTTGTAGGGTGTGAAGCCAATGAAAATTTGAACAGAGGTCTGTATGGCTGTAAAGATCTATTGTTTTCTTTTGTTGTCTTTTCCCTTCTACATACACCTTGAATATAATGAGTGTTAATTAAAAATTTAGTTGGATAATGAACTGTATGAGTCAGAGGTTGGTTTTTATTACTTGCATAGATCAGAACTAAGAATATATTTATTTCACAGGAAATGTCTACTGGTACTAAAATTTTAACATTTAATCCTTTTCTCTTGATTAAATTACTTGGAAGAAAAAAGAAAAAGAATCTCAAAACCACTATTCAACCTATTATGTTTTCCTTGAAAGGGGAATCACAACCGTTCATCTAGGGAACAAGTATTCTAGTAGCTGAAGGAATTTTGCTATTCCATTTTAGGTGAGAAAACTGAAAAACAGAAAAAATATGTGGCTTAAGTGAAAGAAACCAACTAACTGATCCCTCAACACTGACTCATTTTTTTTAAACATTTTATTTATTTCAGAGAGAGAGAGAGACAGAGTGTGTGAGCAGGGGAGGGTCAGAGAGAGAGGGAGGTACAGAATCTGAAACAGGCTCCAGGCTCTGAGCTAGCTGTCAGCACAGAGTCCGATGCGGGGCTTGAACCCACGAACTGTGAGATCGTGACCTGAGCCGAAGTCAGACGCTTAACCGACTGAGCTACCCAGGTGCCCCAACACTGACTCATTTTTACAGCACTGCCTTTTTTCTTTTTAACTTATTTTTCAATGAGTAGAACCTCACAGAAAGTTACAAAAATCATATATATGTAATCCCTTGAACTATAAAATGGGAGTCTTTTAGGAGCGCCTGGGTGGCTCAGTCGGTGTCCGACTCAATTTTGGCTCAGGTCACAGTCTCACGGTTGTGGGATGGGACCTTGTGATGGGCATGGAAGCTGCTTAAGATTCTCTTTCTCCCTCCCCTCCCTGCTCATGCTTGGGCACTCTCTCTCTCTCTCAAATAAATAAATAATAAAATGAGAGTCTTTTAAAAGCATTTTATTTAAAAAAATTTTTTTAATGTTCATTTACTTTTGTGAGAGTGAGACAGAGACAGAGCACAAACAGTAGAGGGACAGAGAGAGAATCCAAAGCAGGCTCCAGGCTCTGAGCTGTCAGCACAGAGCCAGATGTAGGGTTCAATCCCATGAACTGGGAAATCATAACCTGAGCCGAAGTCAGCCGCCTATCCGACCGAGCCGCCCAGACACCCCTAAAAACATTTTAACTTGATATATTATAAGTATCCCTTCTGAAGTATTCTTTACATTATCATTGTGTGCCCTGAATAAAGGAGGGAAGAAATGGGTACTTACTGGGCACTCCCTGTGGGCCAGGTACTTCATTGTATACCTTATTTTTATTTAAGACATTATGAACCACCATTTTATATAATAAGTGAGTCCAAAAAAGTCAAAACCTGTTGAGAGTCATGGACTGAGTAAGGAGAAAGCCTGGAATTCCAGGCACAGTCTGTCTGATTCCAAGGCCCGTGGTGTTTCCATCCTATCTGAGTTCTTCTCTAAAATAATCTCAAACTCATTTACTACTGAGGCTTCATTTTGCTATTGTTTATTTTGTTTTAATGTCATCTCAATGAAGTTACTTATAAACCCTGAGCAAAGACCCATTTTCCTTCCAGCCAGCTTTCAGGGCTGTAGGTAGTAGTAACAGGTCTACACAGCAAAAGAAACTGCAGGCTTCCAGTGCCAAGGAGGTCTCAACATCTTTCTCTCGACAAATCATATATGATTTACTTAAGGAGAAAGATGGGCCAGGTATTTCTGTAATATCCTTGAAGGTATAATAACTCAAACTTTTTTGAGACAAGGTCATTATGTTTAGATATGAAATCTAGAATTGCTGTAATGCTAGCACGAAACTTATCTAGCCATCTTAAGTAAATAAATCCCGACGGTTGGCTGTGTGGTTCTGAAGGTTGGCGGGTCTCTCCACGTGGTCCTTCTTCCCAGGATGGTGGTCTAGGGTAGCATTACATGATGGGGAAGGTCAAGGCTGCAAGGTCACTTGAGGCCTGGACTCAGGAACTTCACAGCTCTGGTAAACAGAGACTATTTTATTCACCTAAGAGTAAAATGCTGTCATAGAAGGCTTCACAACCCTGGGACCCAGAAAGATCACATCTAAACTCTTGCCCCCAAAAATACCTTATGTATGATGCCAATTTATATAACAAGGTATTCGTATCAAAATTATGTAGTACATTAGGAATTAGCTTCAAGTCTGTTATCAGAGGAGTAATTAAGTTATTATATGGGCAATATGTAGCTGTTGAAAAATACTAACAAAGAAGACCAAAAGAAAGCCAAAAAGGAAGCTAAAAGGGAGTATATACTGTAGGAGTACAACTATATAAAAAACTACACAGACAATAAATTAGAAATGGCTTCTTTTGTTTTTTCCAAGTATTCTGTAATGCGATATTATTATTTTTGTAATTTTTAAAATTAATTAAAAGTGAAAATCTCACATATCTTGGAATGACTTATGGGATTACCTGAAATCCCCATTTTATACTTTTTCACGTCGTTTATTACCCCTGATGAATAAAACATGAATTTCACTCATTTCCTAGACCCTTTGGGCCCAAAGTTCTGTACCAGTGCTATTATTTTTTTTATGTTTTATGATTCACGTATTACACTCAATAGCCTGATATTTCTTAACGTCACAGGCTAGGATAATTTTGTTCTGGCTCTAGCTGTTTAACACAAAACCCTGATGCCAACTTCTTTGTCAAGGAAACTATTGCATCAATACTTATGGAGAGCAAGATAAATAACAGAAGAGCAACAACATAAGAATGGAAACATTTCTATGTGACTCTCAGCAGGAATCCACATATTATCATGATGTCTCAAGTTTCCCATTGGCCTTTCACAGTAAGGCCCCAAAGGTACAGATTACACTTTGCAAGAACATGAAGGTCTGATATTTCTATACCTAAGCCTCTAATACCTAAGCCAAGCAAAGCGTATATTCCTCTCCCTGACTCTTCTTCTGGATACTATTTTGCAAGTATAAGTAATCAATTTTATATGCTATTTCTTGAACATGCCCCAAAACTTTTGTCACTATAGACACTTTGAACTAACTCAAGATAGTTCCTCCACAGAGCTCAGAATTCATCACATTTATTATTCTATGAACCGAAAAATCCCTGTGGATATCGGAGAAGGAAAAAAATAGCTTTTATTGCATAAGTAAAGAAAGTAAAGAAAGACTCATAGCAGAGAATTATCAACTAAGGTGCTAAAATCTAGCCAGCCTGTCAATGGCTCCTCCCAGACATGGCATCTTGCAGCTCGGTATGTGCCCTAGTCAACTGTCACTTGAAGATCTCTCTGTCACCAGTGTCCAATCTTTACTGCCCATTTGGAAAGAGCACAAAGAATCCCCCAAAGTAAAAGTCTATTTCTCTAATGATCCTGCGTTTTGTTTATTCTCTCCTATCCGTCTTATTAAAAACTAATAGATGTGCCTCTGATCATGATGTGTACCAGGAAGACAGTGCCCACCAACTATCTAGATGTTAACTTCTCTACTACTGTGGCCCTCTGGCCAATTTTCTACCATCCTTTCTGTTATTAGTTGAAATCGTGGCCGTCGCACGGAGGTATGTTGGAATCCTAACCTCGGAATGTGACCTTATTTGGAGACAGGACTTTTTCAGACGTAGCAAGTTAAAGTGAGGCCATTAAATGAGACTCTAATCCAATAATGAGTGGTGTCCTGAGGAAGAGATGAGATGTGGACACGTGCAGAGACACACAGAGACGGGAGAAGACAACCCTCTACAAGCCAAGGAGAGGGGCCTGGAATAGATCCTTCCCTCACAGCTCTCATTAGACCCAACCTTGCCAATGCCTTGACTTTCAACTTCTGACTTCTACAACTATAAAACGATAGAACTTCCAGTGTTTAAGCCAGCCATTTATGGCACCCATGCAAACGAATATGTTTTCCTACAATTAAGATTTATGACAATTCTCCTTAAATCTGGCCTTTTAACGAGGGGCACCATTACCCCCTGTTGCCCTAAAACAGACCCAATAGTACCTTCTGCACAAGCAAAAATATAACTAGCACACGTTTTTATTCTAAAAGGGTCCATGTTTGCGCAATCACCCTACGTACACGACCCGCAATCCTTCCTAAAGCCCACTTCCCTTGCTCCAAATTACCCTCTCTTACTTTAAAACTTATCAAGAAACAGAAATAAGTTACTAAGTATATGTTATGGGGCTCTCAGGGATTCTCATTTAAAAGTATGAAGAAGAAGCAAGTTGAAACATTTTAGCTTTTAATGGCGTCAGCATGCTTAGGCCAGCACAACTGTAACGACAGAGAGAAACCAGACTTGCACAAGTATTAGTATCATATTTCCATAAAATATTTTATGAAGTCGTCATAGCATAACGGAAATCAAAAACCACAAAAGGAGAAGATGATTACTGCAAATAATGCATCTCCCCATTGAAATGCGTAGAGATTAGAAGACGCACTTTCCTGTGGACTGTCAGCTAGACCTCAAGGGACTGGTACGCGTATTTATAAGCTTAAAAGTCCCAGCTCGGACAGCATCGAGAGGACACAGGAAGCCCAATCGCTGCTATTTGAGGCTCTATGCAGAACTAGAAAAGGATCTGTAATCATGGTCATGGGACCAAATCAGTGTCAAGACCACCCAGGAAAACAAGACCACTTCAGGAGGCTGTTATTCAGAGACGTCTGGACACCTGGCCTTCTTCCTCCCCAGGTGAGGGCAAGCACCTAGAGATAACAGGTTTAGTTCCGAAGAACTAAAAGAGCAGGATGTCTGTCAGCATTGCCTTAACGGAAGTGCACGGTTTCTAGTGTAACTTCTTCCAGAATGGTGATGTAAAGCCAGGGGCTATAAGGCCTGTGGCCCAGAAGGGACTGGGATCCTTTCTTGACTCTGTCCACGGGTGTCAATGGTGGCTTTGTACTTCAGTAGGAAAACCAAGGAGAGGGTGGCCCCTGTTCCTTCTCTGGGTAGACACTTCTTCTCCAGAGTTCCGAATCGTGGAGGTGCTTGGGTGTGCTCAGCTCCTCCCGATGCTGTTGTAGCTGGAAACGGCCTTGCCTCTGCACCTCTGGCCCCTCATCTCCCCCAGCCAGGCTAGGAACTTTGTCAAAAACTCGCATGCACCTCTTTCATCCCCAAACCACTCTGTTTTTTCTGATGATAACAGCAATACGTCCTAGTTGTAGAGAATTTGGGGAATTCAGAAAGATACAATGGGGACACAGAGAGAGAGTGTGAAGAATGAATCCCTGGTAATTTCTTCTCTCAGAGTTTCCTTCTAGAAGCTCTCTTTTCAGTACCTCTCTACCTAGTTCACCTCATCAGCTGTCTTGCACTTCCTGTGTCATCTCTTATGGAAGTGATAGTTCAGTGGGTCGATATTTAATTTACACATTTCATTTGGTGGAGTTAAAACTATTAAAAAAGGGTTTTTCTGGGACACCTGGATGGCTCAGTGGGTTAAGTGTACAACTCTTGATTTCTGCTCAGGTCATGATCTCATGGCATAGAACCCTGCATTGGGCTCCACACTGACAGCATGAAGCCTGCTTGGGATTCTCTCTCACCCTCTCTCTCTGCCCCTCCCTGACTTGGGCTTGCTCACTCTCTCGCTCTCTTTCAAAATAAAAAAAATAAACATTAAAAAAAATGGGGAGGGACTTTCCCTATATCATTACCCACTGTACACAGTGGCAGTTTCTACCTATAGAACAGGACCCAACGAGAAGAATCCATTTGAAACAGCAGAGAATCCTTCTCCTAACTCCCAGGAACTGCACACTACCACCATCGACAGCAATGGTACATATTGCTCTGAATGAGGATTATTTCCATCCTGAGTGACATAGGTGAGGAGAGAGGCCAGGAACTCATCCCCTCTGTACCTCTGTCTCCATGGGAAAATCGGTTTTGGGTTCCAGGCCACTTCTTTACAAACTAGCTCACACAGCAGATGATTTCTAGGAGGCGGACTGCCTGTGTTTGGACCCCCGAATAAGAGCACAGCAGTAGGTGCTCCCGGGGCATTTGTGAAGAGGACGCAGCAAGCCCACTCTGGTGAGGAAGGGGGTGTGGTGAATGAACAAAGGCTTGGGCGGATGCCTACAAGTTGGAAGGAGAGAGAAGGACAGTTCTGCAAAGTAACTGCCCCGTGACACAGTTTTGCCTATTCCAGTTTTTCCTCATTCCTCTTGTCTTTTGAACCTCATTTATCAAAACTCAGTTCCACAGAAGTATGTGCAATTTGTAAATTGTCCCAATGTCGACATGCCAGCATTGATATTGTACGACAATTCGCGGGGGCTGTCACCATTGGGGGAAGCTCGGCGAAGGGTACATGAGACCTCTTCATACTATTCTGGCCACTTCCCGCGAATCCATAATGATGTCCAAAGAAAAAGAAACGCCCATCTCCAGAGCCTTCTGCAGCACGGTCGTGCCCAGCCACCAGATTCACACCACCTGCCGACGCTTTGGCTTGCTATCCCTTCATATAATTTCCAACCGGCATCTTGTCTGTTTACTGTCTGTGCCACACCACTCAGCACACACATCTATTTACACTTGTATTACGTATGTTCACGTGTGCTTACTTGCACTGAGACAAACAAACACAGCCAGATACAACACTATGTGCTTCGTTAGCTGTTTCCTATATGTATGTATCATGAATCCTCAGCAAGACCATAAGCTCTTTTACCTCCTCCCTTTGGGCACCAAGGCACTGCCCACTGCTAACTACAGGACTGGCACTCAGTGGATACTACGTGAGTGACTGAAAACACAAAAAATGTTAAAGGAAATAAAGAGATAGTCAAAATGCCTTACCAAGTCTTTTTTTCAAAGAGTACGATTTGACGCCCCAGAAAACATTTACCAGCCTAAGATTAGAGTTTAAAGGCACATCTGTCTCCTTTAATCCTAGTTATCGCCATGACCAGGTGGTTATCAACTGAGAAGCACAAAGGTTAGTCACACGTGTGTTGTTTGGACCCTTGCCATATAATACCCTGAATTCATTGAGGGAAATGCTGAAGGAGCACTTTGCTAACTCTAGAATCCACCTTGAAGTTATCTTGTCTGAATCAAAGGGTGACCAGGTTTGTTTGTTTAAGCTGAAAGCTTGGGTTTGGAAAAAAAAAAAAAAAAAGGAAAGGCCAAGTAAATTTTAAGTTTTATGAAAAATGTGTACCTTCAGGGGCACCTGAGTGGCTCAGTTGCTTAAGCGTCTGACTTCAGCTCAGGTCATGATCTCACGGTTCATGGGTTCAAGCCCCGCGTCAGGCTCTGTGCTGACAGCTCAGAGCCTGGAGCCTGCTTTGGATTCTGTGTGTGTGTCTCTCTCTCTCTGTACCCGCCCCCCCACACTCTGTCTCTCTCTCAAAAATAAATTAACATTTAAAAACTGTGTACCTTCAAAATCAATATGAGCAGTATCTCTACATTGAGAAACTAGGAACACATCTACTGACCTAATAGAAGAGTCAGCACAGACCCTGACTCGAGGCTTGATCCCATGATCCTGGGATCACAGCCCGAACCAAAATCAAGAGTCGGATGCTCAGCTGACTGAGCCCCCCAGGCGCCCCACATTTCTTTATAATTTTATCAACCAAGAATGCATTCCTAGCTGCTGTAGTTAGTCTTGCCCTTCTTTTTTTTTTAATTTGTTGTTCCTGTTACTTTTAATATACATGTTCGTCCTCCATTCCTTTCGTTCGTTACACTTTTGGTATTGAACAACACAAGCCGTTTGGCCTAGAGAGATTTCCCTGGTCTGGAGTGTGCAGTCAGCACACTCAGGTTCCACGCAGTCAGCACACTCAGGTTCCACCCACTCCTCCTACTGTTTTCCCTGCAAAGTGACAGGTGAATCGAGAGGCCCCATCGGACTCGGTTCAGTCCCTTTGGCAAGATATAGATGGCGGTGTGTTCTTCCCACATACGGCTGATTTCTGTTCTTCAGCAGCCTCAGCGTTTCATGCTTGGTGCCTAAATTCATTCATTTGTTGGGGGTTGTAACATGGTTAATATTCCAATCCTATCATTTCCTCTCATTAGCTGAAATAATTTTATAAGATGAATCTTTCACTTGCCCACTCTGGTTGCTCAATACTCTAGGGACAGTTCATACAGGAAAGTGTGATTCTTCCCTTTCACCAGTTTTTAAGATAACATATGCCTGGCTATCATCCTCAGGAGACCAACCAGTTTGGGGGGTTTTGGTGTTTTGAATATTATTGCAAACTCATAGGTTTAAGCATGCCTGATGGGTTCCATGCTGTAGGAGCCAGGGTGCAGGCTGGCCCTAATGATCCTTACATGGTCCCCTCCCACAGTGTCCAGGGTTTGGTGTGTGTAACCAATAAACTACAGAAGTGATGGTGTGTCACCTCCGAGACTAGCCTATGAAAGTCTACGGCTGCCATGTGTGGTGCTTGCTCACTGAACTGTTGTCACTGTCTCTCTGCACTCCCAGGGAAGTTGCATTGTAAGCAGCCCTAAGGAGGGGCCCACACTGTGAAGAACATGAGCGTCCTGCCAAGAGCCATGGCAGTGATTTTCTGATGTGGACCTTTTATGCCCAGATGCAAATGAACGTATCTGAGGAAAACAGCCTAACTATAATCTTATTCGTGACGGAACAACTAGCTAAGTTGCTCGTGGACTCCTGACTCTCAGAAACTGTGTGATGGAATGTGTCTGGCTTTAAGCAAAACTTTGGGACAATTTGTTACACAGCACCAGATAACTAATTTGCAATGCACTGCAATTCTTATCATTATTGAAACTCAATGTGTCCCATCTCTGGTCGGGGAGGGCCTCTTCAAATGTTCTCTTGAGTTATCTGAGATCATTCTAATAGCCTTTGAGAGCTCCAAAATTAGAATCAGCTATTTCTCTAAGAAGTCCTGGTTTATTTCACTGGGAATGGTCTTGAGGAAAACCATGGTCTGGGGTGCCACAGGAATTTTGTTGGTCGTTATTTCTAGAACTTTTCAGTAGAGAAATAAAATATCTTATGAGTTCTTACTTAAATTACAATTCAACTTCAGGTTAAACTTTTTTTAAATTTAATGTCTTTTATATAGAATCTGTATTCTATTGAACTACAC
This sequence comes from Hyaena hyaena, assembly GCF_003009895.1. NCBI lineage: Eukaryota > Metazoa > Chordata > Mammalia > Carnivora > Hyaenidae > Hyaena > Hyaena hyaena. Next base: position 430,810 of record NW_024081917.1, read on the forward strand.
AAAGAATCCTGGTTCACAAGGACAGAAGCAATAAAATTAAATATCCATTAATTTTTCATGGCTTTATCCCACATAAACACAGTAGTCTTAAGAAAACAATTTTTTAATGTTTTTTTTTTTTTGAGAGAGAGAGAGCATGAATGGGAGAGGGACAGAGAGAGAGGGAGACACAGAATCCAAAGCAGGCTCCAGGCTCTGAGCTATCAGCACAGAGCCCGACGTGGGGCTTGAACTCATGAACCACGAGAGTACGACCTGGGCCAAAGTTGGACACTTAACTGACTGAGCCACCTAGGCACCCCATCAGGAAAACAATTCTAACCACCAATCATTAATAATTCTGAAAAAAAAAATTGCACATGCTACTGTAATTCTTCCCCTTTTAAATAGTTGTACTATGTCTACATTCTCAGTTCATGTAACCATTACATACTATGCTCTTTTTCTTTTTAATGTTCATTTATTGTTAGATCTATAGATAACTGCACAGTATATTTAATGCCACCATCTCACATCATTATGGTTAAGCCGCTCTTTAGTAGATTACTCAAGTAAAGCTCATGAAAACAATATTCTCTAAGTCCTTGCGTGTTGCTAACAGTTTCTGTGCTTTATACTCGAAGGCCAGTTTTATTGGACATAAAAGCCTCAGCTCACAGGTACTTTCACTGAGTATCTGAATTTTATGCTGGCACTGATTATTCTTGTCAAAATGTCTAAAGATAGTATGATTTTCCTTCTCTTACACATCACATGATTTTTTTTCTTCCTAGATGACCAAAGGTTTTTGTTTTGTTTTGCTCTGCTTTGTTTTGTTTTGTTTTTCCTTTTAAGTTCAGCAATTTTACCAGAATAAGACTGGATCATAGTTATGATAGATCAATGTTCTCAGATACTCAATAAGCCCTTTCAATATATACTCAGTATTTTTTTTTAGTTTCAGGAAATGTTTTTAAAATTATACTTTTTAATATTTGTTCTGTTCTCTTACTTAGCATTTCTTCTTCAGGAACTCCTATGAACCATCTGTCAAATTATCTCTATCTGTAATATTTGCTTTTTTTAGCCCTCAAATTCTTTTTCCCCCTTTTCTTCTTTTTCTATTATTCTCCTATACTTCTATTTGTATTAAAACATTATTTTCTGTGTTTATATACTCTTCTGTATCTTCTAGTTTAGTCATTACAATTTTTTGTTGTTTTATTCTAATTCTTTTTTGAGTCCTGTTGGCTCAGTTCTGAATTTTCCTATTTCTGATTTATATTGCTCTTTCATGGCTTATGTTATTTCCTTATTGTCTATTAGTCTGTTTTGAAATAGAGTTTTTTATGTTTTTTAAATAGTTTATTTATATATTTTGAGAGAGACAGAGAGAGTGCTAGTGGGGAAGGGGCAGAGAAAGTGAGAATCCCAAGCAGGCTCCATGCTGTCAGTGCAAAGTTCACACAGGGCTCGAACTTATGAAACCAGGAGGTCATGACCTGAGTCGGATACTTAACAGACTGAGCCGCCCAGTTTTTATCTATTTTCTATTCATATTTTCTGAGATGATTTCATTGTCCAGGGATCTTATTCTGATCCTTATTCCCTTTATTTCTCATAGCCGTTTTGTGTGACACTTGAACTCCTTACTTCGCTGTTGCTCATTTTAGGTAAAATTAACTTTCCTGAGATTTTAGAAGGAGAAGAAGTTTGGCTAGTTCTTGAATCTTCACAGAACTCCAACTCTTATGTGCCATGCGCAGAAATACAGCAAGTCCTTTCTGAGACTTGCTGGCTCTCCTCCCATATTCTACTGTTACCTGGATCTTCTCTTTCTCTTCCTCTGCTTTCTCCACCTGCTCGGCTTTGATTTCACTCCCAGTAGTTTCCCCCTCATTGGGACCCATCTGGAAGGAAACCGTAGAGGGTCCATTTCAAGAGTTCACAGGAGTGGACTGTACCAGTCCCTTTTACCACAAGTCCACTCACAGTCTCTCACTAGTGCAGGCGAGTCCCTCTTGGTTTTAGTTGCTGGTCTCAGATTAACCCATCACACTTTTCAGTGAAGACCTGTTGGCTCCTTTGGGTTTCACTTAGTCTACCTGCCACCCCACTGCCTCTGCTGTCTCCCACACAGATGATGATACTATACACGGTCTGTGGCTGTTGGTGATTCTCTCCACCTGGCTGTATTTGGTTTCCCTAGTGCTAACTTGTCACTCAATTTGGTATTTATGCTGCTTCGTGTTCTCTGAGTTCCTGGATCTGTGGTTTGGTATTTGTCATGAATTTGAGGAAATTCCCAGTCATTATTGCTTCAAATATTTCTGTGTCCCCCCCACCCTCCACTTCTCCTTCTGGTATTACCATTACATGTATGTTACCCATTTTGTACCTGTCCCAGAGAACGGGATATCTGTTTCTTTTTCATTCTTTTTCTCTCTTTGCACTTCAGAAGTTTCTAGTGACGTTTCTTCAAAGAAGAGCTGTTTGCTCAGCTTTGTTCTCATTGTGGCTTTGGGAGCGGCAACTTGTAACCCCCTTCCATGCTGGAATAGAGACTGAAGTCTACTAAATTTTGTTGCATATGCTGTTCACAGGTTTTTAGTTTTGCCACATAGTTTATGTGTGGGGATTTGGGAGAATCTAAAAACTAAACAGCCACTGCTCTATCTCCTCAAAATCAGAAACAATGTTTAATAATACTCAAGTAAGAGGTATATGGCAAAGTGATTCAATGCTACAATATAAGTCAATTTTCTTGGTTGAAAAAAAGGTGACTTAATAAGCACCTAATTGTAAATTAACAACAACGACCACAAGACAAGAATTCCCTTAGAAATAAATGGACAAATGTTTACAAACAGATAATTTATAGGAAAAAAGGCCCAAACAGAAACATGAAGATTTTGAAACTCCCTCATAAAGTGACACTAACAACAACAACAATAATATATCAATTTTTAACTGTTAGACTAGCAAAAATTAGAAGCTGGGTAACACTAAGTATTAGTAGGGTCATAGTAGGGTTGTAGTTTATAGAAACTCAGTGCAATGTTTGCTAGGAATTTACCAAAGGGATACAGGAGTGCTGATGCATAGGGGCACATGGACCCCAATGTTCATAGCAGCACTCTCAACAATGGCCAAAACATGGAAAGAGCCTAAGTGTCCATCAACTGATGAATGAATCAAGAAGATGTGGTTTATCTATACAATGGAATACTACATGGCAATGAGAAAGAATGGAATCTGGCCATCTGTAGCAACATGGATGGACCTTGAGGGAGTTATGCTGAGCAAAATAAGTCAGGTAGAAAAGGACAGATACAGGGGCGCCTGGGTGGCTTAGTCGGTTAAGCGTCCGACTTTCGCTTAGGTCATGATCTCGCGGTTCGTGGGTTCGAGCCCCGCGTCGGGCTCTGTGCTGACTGCCAGCTCAGAGCCTGGAGCCTGTTTCAGTCTGTGACTCCCTCTCTCTCTGACCCTCCCCTGCTCATGCTGTCTCTCTCTCTCCTAGAAATAAATAAAAAGAAAAGAAAAGAAAAGAAAAGGACAGATACCAAATGTTTCCACATACAGATGGATTAGGAGGAACTTAATGGAGGACCATGATGGAGAAGAAGGGGAAAAACAGTTAGGGAGAGGGAGGGAGGCACCATCAGAGACTCTTAAATGCCGAGAACAAACTGAGGGATGATGGGGGAGGGGTAGAAGGGAAGGGGGGTGATGGGCATGGGAGAGGGCACTTGTGGGGATGAGCACTGGGTGTTATATGGAAACCAACTTGAGAATAAACTATTTAAGAAAGAAAAAAAGAAACTTAGTGCAATGCTTTATGGGGTAAGGCGGGGGGAGGGAATGTGTGCGTAAAACGACACCATTCTGCAGTGGAACCTGGTACTCCTTAGTAGTAGTAGACGTACTTAATTAAGTAGACGTACACCCTGCGATCCAGCAATGGCCTTCCTGGGGATTTATCCCAAATAAATTCCCATACCAGGTCTAGGAGAGGACAATGCAAGCATGTTCATCGTAACTTCTAGTGAGAGGGGTTTGGAGGCTGTGCTGGTTTCCAACTCTGGAGGTGTAAATTGGTGAAATGTGGTAAATTCACTTCATGAAGTAATATGTAGCAATCAGAAACAGCACATCTATACCACAGCACTACGTATAGATCTCAAACACCTGAACGCTTTGTAAAGAAGGTAAGATACAGATTAAGATGCACAACACACCACTTCAGATACAAATGTTTGAAACATATGCTAAAAAAACAAAAAAAGCACCCATTTTTCAAAAACAGACATAAAAAGAGAACACGCATTAACCGCATTAGAGCCAGTGTTGTGGCAGAGAAGGAGAATGGCAGTAGGTAATGAGAATAGTAAGGAATATATGCGTAAATAAATAAACAAATGAATACATAAAAACAAAAGCAGTATCTTGCACAGATCAGTGCTCACGTGCCCTAAACTGAGAAGTCAATTAACTCATTTCTTCACATCTGAATTTCTACAGATAAGATTTTTAAATAAACTCAAGTGTTTTTCCCTCAAAACCTATACTTTTTGAGAACCCCTGTAATTACAAAGTACTAATTATTTTCCTATACTATTAGCATCTCTTCCAATTATTTTCTGTTCTCTTTGTTCTGTGTTCTGACTACCCTTTTTGGCAACATTTCCAACCTCATAACTTTTTATTCATTTGACTCACTCATGTATTTACTCAAAAAATATTTAAGTGTCAACTCAAATATTAAGTATGTGTATTGTTCTGGGTACGAAGAGGATATGAGGGAAACCTCTCATGCTCTGTCTTTCTGGGAAATCATATTCATTAAAAAAAAAATTTTAATGTTTATTTTGAAAGAGACAGAGAGAAAGAGAGCATGAGCGGGGAAGGAGCAGAGAGAGAAGAAGAATCTAAAGCAGGCTCTGAGCTCTCAGCACAGAGCCCGACGTGGGGCTTGAACCCATGAACCACAAGATCATAACCTGAGCCAAAGTCAGACGCTTAACCGTGATCCACCCAGGCGCCCCACCTGGGAACCCACATTCTAATGGACACAAAGCATTAGCCCATGAAATGGCTTAAACCAGTCAAGGCAGCAGTGGTTTCATGTCTGAAAAGTGAGAGGTGGATGTGAATATGTGATGGGATCCAGAGATGAGACATCAGGGAGGCTTGAGGTGGGGGAAAAATCTGCCTGAAAGGTCATAGTTGTGTCGGACCTCATAGGCTGAGTGGTATAAATTAGTGAGAAAGGAGAGGACATCCTAAATGGGAGCATATCTTTTGACAAGGCACAGAGTTAAGACTGAATGGAGCCCAATCGGCAAGCATCAAAACAAGACACTGGGAACTGAGGGAAGGAAGGAAGAGCAATACAAGTGAATTAGCACAGAACAAGTTGTAGAGACTTGAAGAACTTTCCTGCCAAGAAATCTTGATCTTATCCTGTGGACAGCAGGAAGCTTCTGGAGGTGTTTGAGTCAGCCACTGGATAGAGTTTTCCTTTTTTACTTATCATATTCCAGCCTCCTACCAACTCCTGCTGAGGCTCACAGTGCTCTCTCTGGCCAGTCCCGTGGAGGCAGACCTTGTGGTAGGCCTCCACGCCGGGTCCACCGAACTCCCACCAACCTGCTCTCTTGACTGCCCCCACCTCCTTCTTCCGCTCCATAACCTGACCTCATCCTCTCAGAGACTGGGTTATATTCTCCTAGCATCCCACGGTTCCTCTACCATATTAGCTGATTCGTTAGTGCATGCAGCAGATGCTTACTGTCCTGCCTGCTGGGCGCTCTGCTAGAAGCTGAGTGATAAGCTAAACCAGAGCCAAAACCTGCCTGCATGTAGCCCAGAGGCAGAGAGAAAAGTTATCATATCTCAGGATCCTATTTTTCACTGCAGAATTTATTATACTGTAGGCCAACTGCCTCTTAGACTATGAGCTCAGGCTGTCTGGCACTTTGTAAATGCTCCATAAATGTTAACTGAGGGAATGAATGCATAGATGCTTGGAGAATCCTACTCATACGGCAATGAGAATTATTATCAGTCCTGAATCGATAGTGGCAATCTCACCACTCCTCAGAACTGCTGATCACACACAAATGTAAACTCTAGGTCACCGGTCATCAGCAAACTTCTCCTGTGAAGTGCTAGGTAGTAAATACATTAGGCTCTATGAGCCATATGGCATCTGTCACAACTGCTCAGCTCTGCTATCGGAGCACAAAGGCAGACGTAGACAATACATAAACAGCGAGCGTGGCCATGTCCCAACAAGATGGTGTTTATAAAGCCAGCTGTAGGCTGGATTTGGCCCATGGGCCCTAGTTTGCCAAACCAGGATACAGAAATGTCACCTCTGTTGATTTTTCAGAACTGCCTTCATGCCTGTTCCATATGCTAATTTAGTTATTACATCCAACATCTGAGTTTTTTTTTTTTACAGTGTATTTATTTTTGAGAGAGAAAGAGAGAGTGCGCAAGTGGGGTATGGACAGAGAGAGGGGAGAGAGAATCCCAAGCAGACTCTGCACTGTCAGCACAGTGCCCGATGTGGGGCTCAAACTCACAAATCATGAGATCACGACCTGAGCCAAAACCAAGAGCTGGACACTTAACCAACTGAGCCACCCAGGTGCCCCTGAGTTTACCTAACTTTAAACACACATCAGACATTTGCAATAGTAGGGTTGTGAAAGAACGTGCAATTCAGAGGCAAACAGACCTATTTTACTCTATGGTTAGCCTTTTGATAAGTTTTCTCTTTTTGAGCCTGTTTCCTCACTCTAAGTATATATTTTTAATCCTGAGAACATGTTTCCTCACTCTAAGTATATATTTTTAATCCTGACTATGAAGACCAAGTGAGAAATGTATATTGAGAACTGAATGTGACACCTAGCACACGGTAGCCACTTCACAAATCCCCCCTGCTGTGCTTGGTGATGTTCTTTTTCCCTCCTGTAAATCCCATAATAAGATTAGTTATTGAGGATCTACTATATTCAAGGCACACTTTCAGGTACCTCTAAAACTCCTCTAAACCCTCCCTGATATCTCTCTTGATCACTGATTCTCAAACTTGGCTATAACACAATTTACTCAGGAGTCTAAAAGTACTGAGGCCTGGGTACTGACTGTAGATAGAACTGTTATGAAGAGTGGCACAGGCATCAGAATTATCCTCAGATAATTTCAATATGGAACCAATCTGAAAGTCACTGCTCTGCACTTAGATTCCGGCTTTAATCAATTCAGATAGCTCCTCCCTCTATCTTTCCATCTGCCTCCTTTTATTTATTTATTTATTATTTATTTTTTATTTCTAGGAGAGAGAGAGAGACATAGTGAGCAGGGGAGGGTCAGAGAGAGAGAGGGAGACACAGACTCTGAAACAGGCTCCAGGCTCTGAGCTGGCAGTCAGCACAGAGCCCGACACAGGGCTCGAACCCACGAACCGCGAGATCATGACCTAAGCGAAAAGTCGGACACTTAACCGACTAAGCCACCCAGGCGCCCCACATCTGCCTCCTTTTAACAGTGAGTAGCTATCTGCACATCTTCGCAGAGCTAGAGTTGACTGGTTCTTGCATCTGTTACTTACTCATACTTGTATACACTCATTTAGGGAGAGTAGAAAAGAAAAAAAAATGATATATATTCATCTTCCTTTGCCTTTGACCCTTGCTATTTAACTCTCAGACATCCAATCCCCCTTCCTATGGCAACAGCTTTGATTTTTTATTTGGGGCTCCGCCTCTCCCACACCCCCAGGCCACCTGGCCTGACTGCAGCTTTACCCTTAGGCCTGGAAGCACCTGAGCTCCTGAAAGCGGTACCTGAACGCTCCTGGGTGCAGTCAGTGTTGGCTGACTCTGACCCTCATGACTTAGTATTCCAGGGAGGGCTGCTGAAACGAAGGCAGCTTTTCTGCTGGATCTGAAAGAATGTAGTTTGTAGAGATTTGGGCGGCTATTTACAATCTGAGAACAGTACAAGTGGGAGACAGAGATGTCATTTTGAGCAAGAGTGTCTAGCTATTTCTCAAGCCAGGTGCACTATTAAACAGCCATGGGAGCCAATAAATTCCCTTTCTCTTCCCCTCCTGTCAGTTTAGTCAGGTGGTGTTTTATCAGCAACCAAAAGAATCCCAAACAGACACAGTCTCCTCCTACCTCCCTCAGAACCGAATCTAATCATCTGTGTTTGCCGGAATTATGTGCCAGAATCAAGCCCCAGTCATTCATTCAACAAAAGTGCACTGGGTGCCTGTTGTACACAACGCTTGGCTTACAAGGAGGGGTTACGGTAGCCCTCCAGCATTAAGAAATGCACACATACTGGTGGAAATAATACTCAGCACCAAAACAACCCCCCTACTGTCAGTGAGGCCCTTTGCTAAGTATTGAGGACAGAAAAGATCATAGGACAGGGTCCGTATCTCCAGGGTTTATAATCAAATTGGAAAGACAGCACGTGCATAAAAAGATAAGCAGCAATCTGGAATGTGATATTCATGGACTCCTGAGGGCAGACATCAAACCCTAAGAAGTGCAGCCAGAAAATCCTAAGTGAGCACTGGTACCACAACCTTTTCATTTTCCTTTGAACCAAAATTAGCTAGGAAAAGGAAGTATTGCCAAAAGTGGGAAAGAAGAGTATCTTCTTCAAAGATACTGATGAGGCTTTGAAAGTTGTTCTAAATCACTCTTTATATTTAAAAATGAAGGTATTCTGTGGATCTTTTTTGTTTGTAAATTACCCATGCCAGTTTTAATTAATTTAGGGCCACCTGGGTGGCTCGGTTGGTTAAGCAGCCGACTTTGGCTCAGGTCATGCTCTCGCGATTTGTGAGTTCGAGCCCCACATCAGGCTCTGTGCTGACAGCTCAGAGCCTGGAGCCTGCTTCAGATTCTGTGTCTCTCTCTCTCTCTCTGCCCCCTCCCTTGCTCACACTGTCTCTCTCTGTTTCTCTCTCAAAAATAAACATTAAATAATTTAAATATTATAGAAATCTCTTCATTCATTCATTCACTCAACACTATTTATCACATGCCTATTATGTACCAGACACAATTATATACACTGAGGTTTTAGGAGTAGATTAAACAATATCCCCACCACTTACATTTTAATGACTACAGAATAGAAAGAAAACTTGTATTTAGCTCCCCACAAGTAGCCACTGTAAATGGTTTGGTGAATATCACTACAGATTTGTAAATGTAGATACTGGTATTTGTTTGCATGTGCAAAAATGAAAATATGCTATACTTACTAACTTACTATATTTTAGAAACTTGCTTTCTTTTTAACTTAGCAATATGATTTAGACTGGTTTCATGTTAATAAATACAGATTCTTTTCATTCTTTTTCACGGGTTATGCACTATTCAAGTGATTTAACCACTATCCTATTTACGAACATTTGATTGTTCCCAAGTTTTCACAATGATGAGCAATGTTGTAAAACATGCGATATCCCAAAAATTTTTTGAACATTCAGAAGAAAAATGTTCATTAATGTTCTCAGAAACAGAACAGTTTGAATCACAGTAGGAAAGATGTAAATTAAATTATTTTCAAGTAATAACTCTATCTTCTACTTCCTTTTTAATTCATCACTGATGTATTGCCTAAGATTTTATACAAGTGACTAGAAAATACCTTCTAAAACCCATTAATGTAAGTGCAGACTGAAAAAAAAAGAAAGGGAGAAATAATCATTAGCTCTTTTCACAAAATCTTCTATGTGCCCAGGACTGTTCTAGGCTTTGAAGAAATCTATTTTTACTAAACAGCCCAATGAACGTTCCTTCAGTGTGGAAAGACATTTCAGTAACAGTTCAATTAACCAAACAAGCTGTTTAATTAATAAAAATATTTTTTTTTCAAGAGGAAACTGAAGCAACTTTGTTTGGTATGCACGCTTAATTACGTGTTTTAATTTCTTGGCTTTGGCCTGTGATCACTTAAAAACCGTCATCAAGCAAATCCAAACGGTTAACCGTAATTGGAAGAGTGCGCCTTTCTCATTTTACGGTGTATAAAATCTAGCACAGGAGAAAATAAACACGAGAGCATTTATTCTCGTGAATAAAGAGGTTTATTCACTTACCCTCTTCATAACCACAGCCAGGGTAAACTTCACTCAGCCTTCGGCCATTGAATTTTATCCTGAAGTTTCCATCTACAGCACAATCAGATAAACTCCGGCTTGTGGGAGCAGCTAATGGAAACGGTGCCGTAAAAGGGATGGCTGAACAACTTTCCATGTGCTTAACCTGAAAGGGAGAAATTGCACTGTGAACGGCGTAAAAACTATTTAGCTGTTTTTAAACGGGGAGGGGGGGGGGGGCCGGGGGGCGGTTGATCTCACTTGTAGCAGGAACTTGTGACTAAGATCTACGGGTTGGGAAATGATTAACACGCCCCCGCCCCTCCCCCAGCTCCCCAGCTGCAGGAAATCGGCTGAGACAACCATATCAGTCCTGGGCTTCTGCATACACTGAATACACTGTCCTGGCCCGCGTTCCACGCACTGATTCCAACTTTAGCGTTAACGTATATAAAAGGAAAACGCACTTAGAATCTCTGCCCACTTTGCTAGTGGTTATTTTCACGGAGTATAGAAAGGGTTGGTTTCTATTTTTCATTTCGGTGCCCCACCTCCAAAGATGGATCATCATTTATATCCTTTTTCTTAAAATTCCCAAGTTTTACAGGAAGCATCGCAGGGTGTCTCGGCTTCCCTCAGCCTTGTGTTATTTCCCAACCATGCTTGAGTCTAAAAACTTCAGTGCCCTTCTGAACTGCCTTTTCTCACTTTTCTGGAAACCAGGGGCTTGGAAAAATGAGAAAGAAATAGTCAATACGTGTACATACCTCGGAGGTACTAGAAAGTAATCAAAGGATTATTCTTTTTCTTTAGATGGTTGTTATATTGGGGCACCTGGGTGGTTCTGCTGGATCAGCTCAGGTCATGATCTCACGGGTCATAAGTTTGAGCCCCGCATCGGGTTCTGTGCTGACAGCTCGGAGCCTGGTGGCTGCTTCGGATTCTGTGTCTCCCTCTCTCTCTCTGCCTCTCCTCTGCTCATGCTCTGTCTCTCTATATATCAAAAATAAATAATAAAAACAAAAGAAATTTAGAAGGTTGTTATAAAGACCAACTAGTATGTGACCAGTCCTTCATAAATTCTTCTAGAAGCAGCAGGGGAAAGAAATCTCACCCAGATATGAGAAAAAAATGGCAGAGATTTATTCAGGTAAACTGCACCTTATCTTGTGAACAGGAGCCTGATAGATCTGCAAACACAGATTTCTTTTAGTGGAATTCCACTCCACCAACAGGGCAAAGTAGATGATGCATTCCCTGTCAAGTGGCTGAGGAAAGCCAAAACCCAGTCTCAAATACAGCGCTGAATAGAGAGCTTGAGAGCTGGTTGTCCGTTGTGTTTATTATGCTATAAACTCCATTTTCCTCATAACCCTTAGATTGCTGACTTAGAAGCAGATTGATGACTCAGAGTTCTTATCACCCTTCCTGAGGTATTTTCTACGAATTGCCAAGCTCCTTTTAGGAATTCAGTTGCATCACCACGCCACGCCACCCCACCCTCGCCACCGAAGGAAGCAAGTGTGAACAGTTTCAATGCTGTAAAACAATTCCAAATAAATTCAACGAGTTTCTCCCTCTGCATCCAGGCATTGCTTTGTCTCTGAAATCTAGCAAGGGCTCTAAGTAAATGTCACCCACTCTTTGCATGCCTAACATGATGAGCATTTTAAAGTTTTTACTCTTACACCCTCATTTCCTTGTTGGGTGACAACAAGTAGCTGGGAAGTTGGAGGAAAATGCCAAGCGTGCACACACACATACACACCCACACAGTTGTACGCACAAGCTTTAAGTCACCTTCCTTGTTTGTCATTGTAACAGTGCCTGGCACCAAAAAAAAAAAAAAAAAAAAAAAAAATCCCAATCTTCCAGAACTGAGTTTCTTCACCTAGATTTTAAGGAAACCAAGGGTTCTCTGAACTCTGAATTGTATGTGAAATTTATGACTATGTGCATTTTTCTGGGGAAAAGGCTTTAGGGTCCATGAGTCCCTTAACTTAATGTGTCAATGACACCCACAGAAAAGGGTAAAAACCACCACCCCAGAGAAGTATTAAAAATATAGGGTCTCAAAAACAAAGCAAAACAAAACAAAACAAGGAAAGAAAGGAATGCAGTCTCCAAAGGTGGGTTTGTGAAGTAGACTCTAGAGTTGGAGTGAGATTTTCAGGAAAGGACTATATTATCTCCATAAATACCAATATCAACTGTTTTGAGTGACATACAATATCACTACCTCTTTTTTAATACAAATATTACAAGGTTACTATTATTTTAGCGTAATAAACACAAACGGACAGACGATCATAGTGCAGGTTGAAGTGAGTCAGAGTCGGTTAATGATAGCCATATATGTGGTGTTACAAGGTAATTAGACACAAACGATAAGAAAATGCAAGTGCCTGAAACCAATGTTACTTTTATGTGGTCAGGCAAATTTCTCTCTTTTCATGCTTTAATTTGTTAATAATCACTGCAATGACCCTGATACCAGCCGTAAGTGTCATGGATGCTTATGAGGGGATGCTACCTGAGTCTGACCTGAGAAGATTTCATCCTGACCTAGACCCAAGAGTTGGTGCTGGGTTGCAGAGGAGTCACAAGGAAATGAACTCTGCATCTGGCATCTGGGCAGAGAGAAAGAATCCCGTCTAGGTTCCCAAGAAATGGGGAAGGCAAGATACCAGGATAGGGAATGAAGGCCCAGAGCTGTCAATTGGACTCAAGCAGGGAATGTCTCAAGCCAGAAGAACACATATGGCCCCATCTACGGCCGCAATGGCTGGGTAACCCACAGATCTCCATGGTAACGAGGCACTTGCAGGAGGGCATGGACCACTCCTCCCACTGCCTCCCTCTCTTTCTAGAAAGACTCCATATGACTTACCAACATCCACCCTACCCCAAATTCCTTCCACCAGAGAGAAAGCAAATACAATCCCTCCTGAACAAATGCTTTGGTAGAGAGAGCATATATAAGCAACCTAACCACCATCATTTCTCAAACACCTATTAAACACCATGTGTTTGCTTTGTATTCATTTTCTCCATTTATTTCTCACAACAATACTGTAAGATAGACTCTATAATTATTCACATTTAACAGACCAAATCTTCTTAAATGCAAAGTAGTGCAACTTGGAAAGAAGTATACCGTATACCTGGAACTCTCTAATTTCCATTACAATACTTTTACCTTTAACTTCTGCTTGTTCTCATTTAGTGTAAACCTTCATTTCTTCAGTTCTGAAGAAATACTACACTTGCCGCCTACCTGATCTCCTATGCTCCAAAGTCCACACCCAATTCATCTGCACACACACACATCCTGTCAAGTGGATGCGTAAGGTGGGCCAGTCTAGACGTGTCACCACTGCAAGAAGCCGGGGAGACAGCAATAAACTATTTTCTGCTTCTTAGAAAAATGTGGAAGTTGTAAACACTTTAAATATTCATGCTTTTTTCATATTTTCCATCACGTTTTCTTTTTTAAAGGAAGTGATTTTTTTAGAGGAAGATATATTTTGGCTTACTCCATCTTTGAGAAGGCACTGGATAGAACACTGTCAAATGTTTACTTAGAGTAAATCAAATCTGTTATGACTCTGATTCTGACAGAATGTATCACATGAGTGATACATGGGTGATTTTTATTGCAAAGGCAGCTCTGGAGCATTCTTCTGACATGGCATCACTGAGTGACACTTGGGCTGATGAGGCTGTCGTTCTTGGTCACCTGATGGTCATTTACACAGGGCTGACTGTTTCTGGAGCTATCAGTGCTCCATAATGATGGAGTCACTCTTGATAAAGCAGCAAAGATGAGCTAAAATGAACAAGCAAACAAACAACAAACAAAAACAGATCTTTTCCACGAAGTAACCAGCAATGAAAACAATAGGAGCTGCAGTAAAAGTCTGCACGAGTTCGATGAAATGTGACCAAAAAATTCTAATGAGGTTTTTCAAAAAGACCAAACAGAAATATAACTTGTCTCAAGTCTGACTTTCATATAGAGCTTTGCAAATCCTAGAACCACGCATATATAATACGTTGATGCGTTACAAAACAAAACTAGTATGAATCATGCATATATAACCATGCAGTTGTCAATAAGTGTGAGCTGTCTGATAATTGCCTATTGTGGTTATCTTGTCTGCCTTTCTGGTGGCTGGGACATCTCTAAGGGTGAAGGTCATGTCTCCTGACCACCCACTCTCTCCCTAAGCTTCTGGCTTTCATTCCTGTAAAATCATTTTCTTTGAAGTACACCAATATGGGGCACCTGGGTGGCTCAGTTGCTTAAGCGTCTGCCTTTGGCTCAGGTCATGATCTCACAGTTCGTGGGTTTGAGCCCCCCATCGGGCTCTGTGCTGACAGCTAGCTCAGAGCCTGGAGCCTGCTTTGGATTCTGTGTCTCTCTCTCTTGATTTTCCCCTGTTCACGCTGTCTCTCTCTCTCAGGAATAAATTTTAAAAAAATAATAATAAAGTACACCAATAGCCTGATTTGACTTTAGCTGAAATCCACCCTTTCATTTCTCTTAATCTCCATGGGCCTGTGGCCAAATAGGAACCCTCTCCCCGCCCTTGGTTTTAGAGATGCTACACTCTCTTCCCTCCTCTGTGACTGCCCTTTTCTTGCCTCCTACCCTTTCTAAAAGGAGTGCCTGTTCTAGATATGTGGCCACAGTCCTGCTTGTGGCTTCTCCCCCAGTACCTCAATCACTCCCATTGCTTCAGTGGGCACCTCCAGGCAAAGGACTCCAGAACTAGTACTTCAGCTCTGAGTCTTCCCCATCCAGATTCCGGACCACCTGCTGAACATTTGCAGCCACCACAAACTTCCGTTCAGCACTTCGAAACTTGCTTTGACCACATCCTCACAAGCCCTGTTCCTATTTCTCTTTTTCCGGTAATGATCCAATTCTTCTCTTGCGAAGGTGTGAAACTTCAGTGAGTTACCCTTTACCTCACTCTGTCTCATGGTCCCTTCCCACTCACCAGTATATGTAATCATTGGCTATGTTTTATAGACTTTTTCATTAAAAAACTCTTGCCTCCATGCCTTCTTAAAAATGAGCTTTCATTCCTACTGTTACTGTCTCACTTCAGTCATTCAGCCCTAAGCTTCTGTGTTATTGCAATTTCCTCCTGTTTGGTATCTCTCTCTTCTCTGTTTATTTGCTACCAAATAACAATGCCTTAGAACACCACTTCAATAGTATTCTTTCCTGATCAATGAGCTTCAACAACAGTATCTCTTCGAGGTTTAGACCAAGGGTTTTCAAACTTTAATGCGCAAGCGAATCACTTGAGGCTCCTCCTAAAATGCAGATTCAGCTGGTCTGGGGTGGGGCCTAAGAGTCTGCATTTCTAGGTCCCAGGTGATGTTGATGCTGTTGGTCCGCTTGACTTAAGAGTTTAGGACTTGAGACGCCTGGGTGGCTCAGTGGGCTGAGAGTCCGACTCAGTTTCAGCTCAGATCATGATCTCACAGTTTCATGAGTTGCAGCCCTGTGTCAGGCTCTGTGTTGGCAGCACAGTGATTCTCTCTCTCTTCCTCTCTCTGCCCCTCCCCTGATCACAGTGTCTCTGTCTCTCTCAAAATAAATGAATGAACTTTTTTTTAAAAAGGCTCTTAAAAAAAGATCTGGGTGCCTGGGTGGCTCAGTCGATTAAACATCCTACTTGAGCTCAGGTCATGGTCTCGCAATTCATTTGTTTAGGCCCCGTGTCGGTCTCTGTTCTGACAGCTCAGAGCCCAGAGCATGCTTCGGATTCTGTGTCTCCCTCTCTCTCTAACCCTGCCCTACTCGTGCTCGTTCCCTCTCTCTCTCTCTCTCTCTCAAAAATAAGTAATAAACATTTAAAAACTTTTTTAAAAAAGATTTTTAAAAATGAGTTTATGACTTGGGTCAAATCCAAGTCTCCTCTCCTCACCTGCCTAATGGGAATAGCTAGTAACAGGCCACCCTGCCCTGATTTTTGCCCCATTCAATAAAACAGACAGAATGATTTTGTTAATATTTAAGTCCAATCATGTCCCTCCTCTGATCAAAGACCTCAGTGCCTTTTGTCTCCCTTAGGCAAAAACAAAAGTCCTTAAGGTAGCCTGCAAGATCTAACCCAGCCTTTGCCTCCATGACTGTATCTCCTTGTGCCCTCCTTCCAGCCACACTGCCTTCTTGTTTTCAGAAGACCAAAAAGCTTCTTCTTGTAGGCCTTTAGTCTTGCCTGGGATATTCTTCTGCTGAGGATACCCTACCTCCTGCTTCCCTTTCAGCTTGGACTCAAAGGCCATTCTCTCAGTGGTATCTTCCTTTGCCCATTATCTAAAATCGTGAACATCCCTCCTTCATCACCAGCTCCTAACATCCCCTTCCTTCCTTTATCTTTCTCAGCTACATTTATCCATTTTCTAGTAAACCACATATTTTGCCTGTAAAATGTAAACTCCAAGAGGGCATAGATTCTTGCCTGTTTTATTAAACCATTGATAGATACATGTCTGTTTCTTTTGGCTGATTCCCCAACACCTACAAAAGTGTCTGGTATATAATAGATATAAAGAAATATTTATTAATGGAATGAGGAATGAATGAATGAATGAATGACCTAACTCTAGGGTTATTACAAAGATAAATAGGATCACATACATAAAGCATTTAACACAATGCTCAGCTGATTTCATAAAAACAGAATAGAATGGTGGTTGCCAGGGACTAGGGAGAGGGAAAATCAAAGGACACAAATTTTCAGTTATAAGAAGAAAAAGTTCTGAAGATCGGATTTGCAGCATGGTGGTGACTATAGTTAATAACACAATGATGTATATTTGAAAGGGGCAGAGGGTAGGAGTGAAAAAAGATTTACCTACTTTAACTGTGTCAGGTGATAAATGTTTATTATCTTGATCTTGTAATCATTCTGCTATAGATATATATATATCAAATCATCATGTTGTATAATTTAAATACATATAATTATGCTTGTCAATTACTCCTCAAAACATTAAAATTGAAAAAAACACAGTGCTTGAAATATAGAACCATAATTCTTTGATTCTAACTCACTTGTTATCCAACAGTAAAATAGGTAAATAAATTGTAAATTCTACAAGTGATAATATGGCTAAATCTCAATAACATAATGTTGAGTAAAAGAAGCCAATACAAAAGGAAATTACATATATATTTGTGTGTGTGTGTGTGTGTGTGTGTGTGTGTGTGTTTAACAACAGGCAGAAACTAATCTAGAATGATAGTAGTCAGCTTCCACAGTCAGGTGGAGGGAAGGGAATGACTGGGAATATCACAAAGTAGTCATCTGAGGTACTGCTTATGTTTTGTTTTGTTTCAATAGAGACAGAGAGAGAGGCAGAATGAGAGGGAGAGAGAATCCCAACATGGAGCTCAATCCCACAGCCATGAGATCATGAACTGAACCGAAATCAAGAGTCAGACAGTCAACCGAGATATCCAGGGGTCCCCTGATTATATTTTCTGTCTTGATCTGGGTGGTGTTTACACAGGTGTGCTCCCTGTGTAAGAATCTATTGAGATATATACATATGTGTGTGCATTTTCTGTTTGTATGTTATATTTCAATTAATATTTCCTTAAAAAAAGAGAAAATGGTTAGACTAGGAAACAAGAAGCACAACCGAAGGTAGAAAAATAGATTGAAATTTTATGTGATAAACATCTAGACCACAGTTCTTCTCTTTACTTGATGAACAGAATGCACTCAGGACTTTCCCCTCTAGAAAAGAGCTTAGAAGATTCTTCTCTAGGAATTCTGACTAGTTGGAAGAAAAGACCTATAAGTACTAATATAGGACTTTCCCCAAATAAGGCCTTGCCAGACCACTCAATAAAGTAAGTAGGCCCCAGATGAGAAGATTCACATGCACAGAGAATCTCAATAGCTTTTTAGTATGCAAATTTTAAATATAAGCAAATTAGCCAAGGGCTACTGGATAGTCAAAAATATATATAATAGGGGTAAACAAGACAAAGAAGGGAGAAGACATTTTCAAAAAAATAAATCATTCCTATCCTTAGGATTATTTTTAAAGGGAGAATTCTGAGAACAAACAAAAGCTATTAATAATTAAAAATGTGGTAGCAGAGATAAAAAAATTCAATGGGGTGGTTAGAAGGTAAAGTTGAAAAAAATCTTCCAGGGGCACATGAGTGGCTCAGTTGCTTAAGAGTCTGACTTCAGCTCAGGTCATGATCTCACAGTTCATGGGTTCAAGCCCCATGTCAGGCTCTGTGCTGACAGCTCAGAGTCTGGATTCTGCTTTCAATTCTGTGTCTCCCTCTCTCTTTGCTCCTCCTCCATTCATGCTCTGTCTCTCTCTGCTTCTCAAAAATAAATTTTAAAAAAGTTAAAAAACATTTTTTAAGTATATATTTTTAAAAAAGGAAAAAGAAAAAAATCTTCCAGACAGTATAATGAAAAGACAAGGATGTGAAAAAAAAAATGGATGGAAAAACTAAGAAAATTAGTAGACCAGGCGAAGAAGTCAAAGATAGAAGAAAAAACAGAGTCAAGGATATTATCAAAGAATAGATTCAAAACCTTTTTGTAGAATACAAGAGCCTAAATTTCCAGATTGAAGAGCCTATTGAGCATCTAATCCAAAGAATAAACAGAGAGTCAAACTATTGTGAAATTCTATAACAGTGGTAAGAAATAAAAGCTCCTAGAAACTTTCAAGAGAAAAATGTCATGTAAAAACTGAAGAATCAGAAGATAATTTGATATCTCTAAAGCAATATTGAGAGCTAGAAGACAACAGTTCAATGACTTCAAAATTTTGAGGTAAAATTGTATCCAATCTAAAGTAACAAATCCAGGGGTGCCTGAGTGGCTCAGTTAGTTAAGTGTCTGACTCTTGATCTTGGCTCAGGTCATGATCCCATGGATCGTGAGATCAAGCCCTAAATCAGGCTCTGTGCTGACAGGGTGGAGCCTGCTTGGGATTCTCTGTCTCCCTCTCTCTGCCCCTCCCCTACTTCTGCTCTCTCTCTCAAAATAAATAAATAAACTGAAAAAAAAATCCAGGGGTGCCTGGCTGTCTCAGACACTGGAGCATGTGACTCTTGATCTCAGGGTTGTGAGTTTGAGACCCACACTGGGTATAGAGATTACTTGAAAATAAAACCTTTTAAAAAATAAAATAAAATAAAATAAAAAATCCAGCTAGACTATACAACATAAGATTAAATAAAGACATTTTTAGGTGTCCAAGATCTCCAAATTCTTTCCCCATGCTCCCTTTCTTAAGAAGCTACTGGAGAATTGGCTCTACAAAAAAAAACAAAGAAATAAACCAAGACTAGGAAAGTCTGGTATTCAGGGAATGAGATCCAATACAAGGAAAAGTGAAGAGAAGCCACAGGACTACAGTAAAACAGAAGCCAAGATGAGGCCTGTACAGCAGGTCCAATGAGTAACTACATGAGCAGGCCTGGAGAATGCAGGGAAATTTTCTTCAATAAGTTGTAGGTAATAAAACTCCCAGAACATATAGGAAATAAATTACAAATCTGGGGAGAGTTTGGGCTTAAAATACTAACAAATACATAGAAAACTAAGCAAGCAATAAAAAGCAATTATTAATTTCAGGAAAAGAAAAATCACAGTATACTATAATTTCCTTTTCTGTGCAGATGAGGAAAAGTAATCACAGTATACCACATAACTCACCTGTGAATAGCATTTACACAGTCATGGTACTGTACGTCCTGAATATTGAACTAACAGAGCTTATAATACATCTATATGGGGAAATGAGTGTGTATGTGTGTTGGCGGGTGGTAAAAGAGAGTTAAATCTTCACCATCCACGTTGAGGCATCAAAACGTAAAACCTAAAGCTAACCAAGAAATATTACTAAAGCATATAATTTAGCAATACAGAGATATAAAACACAATAATCAGTAAAAGGAGTTGAAACCTCTAGAAATTTTTTGAAATAAAATAGTGATAATGGACATTCCGCATTGCTCTTAATTTCTTTAGGCATGGATTTGGTAAGTCACTACTTTTATTTCATTCTTTTGTATAGCTGCCTTGAACAACACAGGTTTGTAATGCACAGGTCCACTTAGATGCAAATTTTTCCCCCTTTTTTCCCATAAATACAGTATGGCACTGTAAATGTATTTTCTCTTCCTTCTGATTTTCTCAATAATGTTTTCTCTAGTTTACTTTATTGGAAGAATACAGTAGACTACACACAACATCCAAAATACGTATTTCAACTCTTTATGTTATCAGTAAGGCTTCTGGTCAACAGTAGGCCATCAGTAGTTAAATTTTCATGGAGTCAAGGTATATGCAGATTTTTCACTGCATGGAGGTTGGTGCCTCTAACCCCTGCACTGTTCAAGGGTCAACTATATTTATAGGAATGCCTTAAAATGTTGAATAATAATAATAATGCTGTACCTTTCTATATTGTTCTTGACGTTACTAAAAAATGTTTCAGGAGGAGGGCAAGATGGCGGAGAAGTAAGGAGCTCCGTACTTGCACTCGCGCCCATACATCACACGGAAGAGAACTTAAGCCATTGGAAACCTTACAAAACCTGAGAGATTGGGAGAAAAAGGACGCAGAATCCACTGAGAGAGCCTTCTAATGTGAGTGCGAACCGGGGAAGATAAAATTGGGCCGGGATCGGAGACTCCAGGGTGGGAGGCG